>NC_141303.1:11280000-11765000 GCF_037954325.1 Fistularia commersonii | reverse complement strand
CCTGGTAAACAGAGGTGACATAGTGTTTCTGTACAAATAAAGATAATAGGAGAAAACTGTGTGCATGTGAGTGTAATAATTATAATTGTAATATATGAATATAAGTGTAATTCCTTAGTATACCATGTTTTATGAGAAAGGATAGTGGGAGAATGGGACACATAGAGAGAGTAAGAGCACAAAAGAGAGGAAGAATGGGTAAGAAAGAGAGATGGAGAGGTGGAAAGCAAGAGAAAGAATGAGGCTTAATCAAGGCTAAAGCATCTCATTCACCACATTTTGCTGTGGATTAATTTTTGTCGGTTCCACAACATTGTCCCCTGTTGGTCAGTGATGTACATGCACATCATTGTGTGAATTACAACTTTGATATGAGCATGTAGTGACGACAGGCACAAACATGAAACCAACTATAAATCTATTCACTGTTGAGGAATACTGACTAATGTCTAACTTCTGCTGGATGCTTTACACTGCAGATGACCAGGGAGGAGTCCTGACCCTAGGTCAGCAACAACTGTCTGCTCTGCAACTTGTCCCTGCTTTCCATTGCGCCAAAGTTTGCATTTGGAGGTAGAGGCCAATCAAGGCATGGGACAGGGGAGTTGATAGGAAAGTCTTTCAAACATTTATACCCGTTTTATCATTATCCTACATTCTACAACCGATATACGGACAAAGTTTAATGTCACTGCTAAGCTATCATCTTCATTAAAAATGACAGAAATACAACTATAGCAAAGTTTGTCACACCAAAAAGCACTGGAGTGAACACATGGTATAGTAAATCAAACAGCCCCCATGTTGTAGATTTTCCTTTCTCTTTTTCTAATTCACTTTGATTGGCACAATGTCACCTAGTCAAGATACCTAAAATTGGCAAAGGTTATCGAAAGAAAACAAATGTTGTAGTGACGCAATGAAAAATAGTAGTGATACAAAAAAAAATCAGAAAAATTAATAGAGGTGATGTTAATTATCAAGGGAATTTAGCAAGATATTAATAAATCTCAAAGTACAGCAATGTCAAAAAGAATTTTTAACAGGTATATAAATTAGAATCAAAGCATTGCTCATATTCCATTTAGGGAATAGGGTTAGATGGAGAGGGTAGGGGTCAGGGGTCGCTGAGGTGACTCCTGAATGGAAAGGCCGAAGAAAGACGATTAGCATTGCTACGCGGTTATAATAACTAATAATATAATAACTTATAACTTATCTATGACTTACAATGTATCAAATTTACTATGAAAATGACGCCTGTTGTTTTACAATTACCAAACGCTGGCCGGCGCTGTGGCCAGGAAACGTTTCTTCGCAATTCGCAAATGCAACCAGAGAGGAAATCGCTTGCCGGAAGTAACTGAAGTAGGTTGTTTTTAACACTAGATATAATAACTTTTAAATGAAGTAACTTGTCAATAGCTCCCCCCCCCCCCGTTATTTAAGAAGGTAAAGTCGCAGAATGTCGTTGACATTAGGTTTTAAGAAAGTTTTTGAGAACGTATGTAAAAACTACTTCCGGTTAACTCTTGTTGCTTTACAACGATCTACAGCGGCGGTTCGTACCTGCTGAAGGTTAGCCTCGTCTCTTCATGTCGACCGCGGTGCTGATCGCTGCGGTGGTCGGCGGCGGCATGCTCTTCGTCCTGCGCCGGTTGTTTCCCAGTCAGAAAGCCGTTAAGCTGCTCCGTTATCCAGCGGAGATGATGCGGGGGAAGACGGTTATCGTGACCGGTGCGAACAGCGGAATTGGGAAGGCCCTGACCGGCGAGCTTCTGAAGCTTCAGGCCCGGGTTATCATGGCGTGTCGGGACCAACGCAGCGCCGCGGAGGCGGCCCGGGATATGAAGAAGCTCCCGGGCTCCGAACAGGGGGAGGTGGTGGTCAAACACCTGGATCTCGCGTCGCTGAGTTCAGTCCGCAAGTTTTGCGAAGAAATCAACAAGGTGATACACATCTACTCACTGAAAGTTCGCTAAAAAACATATCTTCTGTTCAATACCACCTATGTCTGTGAAATTGGTGTCCGTTTGGGCCCTTTTCTGCAATTATGATGTTCGAATACGGCCTCTCTGCCCACGCCATTCATTCTGTAAGAGGCAAAATCTCACTCCATGTATCATAGCTCTTCCACGATCATAACCGTAAATCCAATCTCAATCAGGAAATTTTAATATTGATCGACGCAACATTCAGAAAGGTGCATAGGAGCTATCCGGGGTGCTGAACTCCATTGGGTTCCCTTATCTACTACTATTTAATATCTACTCTTCATATATATTTTATCGAGCTATCTCTTCCCTTTTGGATAACGCTTAAATGACCTAAACTAGCGGTGTCAAACTCATGTTAGCATAGGACATGGAGGACAATCTATTCTCAAGCGGGCCAGAAGGGTAAAGTCATGATAGATGAACTACTGTGAATATACCTATTGTTCAATTTTCCCCTGAAACCTGGTATCTTTTGGCTTTGCGAGCCTGAGTAAACTCGTTCGTGGGCCTGTTCCAGCCCCCAGGTCTTGAGTTTTACACTCTTCAGAGTTTAACACCTGGAGTTAGGACCTGAACACAAGTGACCCTTTCTTGAAAATTCTGGAAGAGTTGCCAAATTTAAAACCGTGATTTTCCGGGCTCATAGAAATAAAAATCACTACAGGTTGTAAGAGTTCGTGGTTAAAAGACAGAAACAATAAAAAATCACTAAAAAAAAATAAGTCCACTAAAAATTAAATCAATTCACGAGAGGAATCAACTATAAGTTAGCAAGAAACAGTTACATACCACAAAATGAAACCAATAACCTTAAAAAGTGGAATTTGGGTCAAGATTTAATATGAATCATCCTCCTCTCCACACAGACACATACACACTCACATAATGGAAGTTCTTTTCTGTTTGTTTTCTAATTGTGAAGTCTCATTTATTTTCTTTCTGACCAATCAGGAAGAATCTAAGATTGACGTGCTCATCAACAATGCAGGCATCTACCAGTGTCCCTACAAAAAGACCGAGGATGGTTTTGAGATGCAGCTCGGAGTCAATCATCTCGGCCACTTCCTCCTCACTAACCTCCTGCTGGACCTCCTGAAGGCGTCTTCTCCCAGCCGTGTCGTTGTGGTTTCCTCCAAGCTCTATAAGTATGGTCACATCAACTTTGACGACCTCAACAGTGAACATAATTACAATAAGGCCTTCTGCTACAGTCAGAGCAAGTTAGCCAATCTCCTGTTTACGCTTGAACTGGCGCACAAGCTGGAGGGCACAGGGGTCACAGTCAATGCTCTCACCCCCGGGATTGTGAGGACCGCATTGGGCAGGCATGTGAAAATCCCTCTCCTTGCAAGGCCCCTGTTCTACCTTGCTTCACTGCTCTTTTTCAAAAGTCCACTGGAGGGTGCCCAAACCCCTCTCTATCTCGCCTGCTCCCCGGAGGTAGAGGGGCTGTCTGGGAAATGTTTCGCTAACTGTGAAGAGGAGGAGCTGATGGCTAAAGCCACAGATGACCAAGCAGCCAAAAAACTGTGGGATGTGAGTTGGAGGATGGTTGGACTCTCAGCTGAGCATGGTATTTGAGGGACTTATGTGTTCTTGGTCGGTCTGTAGAACCCACCCAGACACTTTGAAATGGCTTGCGAGTGGAATATTTAATAATGAAATGACCATTGAATTATACCCAATGTGTTTGAACAATAATACAAATTCCAGGGGGCCTTTTGCAGTGACTTAATATGAAAGTGTCTAAAAATGTTTATTAAAGTGTTAAGCAAACATTGTTAAGACTCTTCTGACTTTGTGGTGCGTGTGAGAAAGGGCACAAGAGAAAGTCCTATTAATATATCATGTCAGAGGCTTTGAACACATCACAAGTGAAACCTCACTCTAAATAGTGCTGTTCACCGTCTCTTTTCTAAGACTTACACACAAGTCATTGTAAAACGCAGAGAAGTCATCATTGCATCATCAGAGCCAAGCTCAGTTGCTACAGTTTCCTCTTATGAGTTCACATTATGGTACCTCAAAAATCATCTGGGTGGTGGCGCTCAAACATAGTTTTATGCATGTTTAAGCTTTTTTTTTTACAGTGTCAAAACCAAAAGAGTGTGTGTGACTGTAATTACTTGATGCGTTTGAAGCGCAAGTCCTCCCAGATATGTCTGGAGCAGTAGAACAATAAGGTCAGCAGGGAAAATGAATGAGACGATGCTGTGCGCTGCCACCCTCTTGCGCCGGGATTAAATCCCCCCGATAAAGCTGAGGAGGTGTGACAATAATTTCAAGGTGAACCCCTGATGCAGAAGAACAACACACGACAGTCCTGTGCTCGGAAATGGTTGGTTGCGTAATGGTGATCTAAAATTCAAGCGTGTGAATTATTTGCTTAGAATACTAATTTGGAGATTAGACTGAGTAAGAGGAATGCAATATATTACATCATTATTACAGGAGTCTCAAAAGACTTGAATCAGCAGGTCTCTGATATACTTTGAAAATGTTAACAGTACGACTCACATAGAGTGTACAGTAGTTTTTATAGGAAGATACCGCTATCTATTGTTTGCAAAAAACTAAACTGATAAACTGTGTTTATCACTACTCATCAATCTGCAGACTAAGCTTGTGTACTTGGACTGTATCATAGATTTTTGATACCACAAAAAGTCACAGTACATATGGCTGTTTTTTGTGATATTTTGACAAGCAATAATGCTATGACATTAAAGTATATCTCAATTATACTTTTACCATTACAAAATGTCTGGTGGAATAAAAAAAATGCCACTGAAGAATCTGCAATGTATTTCTAAATGACAAAAGAAGGTTTTGTGTATGATTTGGTCTTACTGTGTTACCTTATCTTCATCCATAATAATATTTAAAAATATAAGATCCACATGCAGTTCAATGCATCATCTATCAATCATTGCTATCGATCATTGGCAAGTGTGCGCAAAAACATCAGTGCTTGCTGAACTTCTGGTGAGCTTATTACAGATGTTAAAACCCAATTTCTTTATGCAGCATCATTTAAACTCTCCACACTTCCACATTCAAATGAAGGTAGACGTTTGTGACATTTGTGCTTTATTAGGTGAACAAAACACCCCAAATATATAAACATGCATCATTGTCAAAAGAACAGGGTTACAGTGCTTTTGGGGGGTGTTGGCTTCCAATTGTGAGGTAGAATGGGGGCAGGAGAGGCTCTCCATGGGATACAGAGGAGCAAAAAATAGATTGATACTGACTGCTAAGACAGATGTTCACATCTCAAAATTTTCCATCAACAACAATATAACATACCCATTGATACTGTCATATTCATTCAACAGAGGAAAAAAAAATGAAATGTGTTTGTTCATTTAGGTGGACCTTTATGTGTGCCGTCCTTAAACATTCGTTTTAAAAAGCTTTGCAAGGCCAATGCTTATTCAGCAAATATAATGACTGCATTGAATTTTAGTAAGTGGTAGTTTATGCAGGCATCAAGTCTCAAAATACCTGTCAGTTTATCATTACAGGACAGTTTGAAATGTATGTACAAGTTGCAGATTTATCGAGTTTTATTCGACTATTTTGGATCTTGTCAACAGCTACATACAAAATATATTGGTCAAATTTCAATCATAAGTTGAATATTTATACATTTTGACTTTTAAATACATGTTATTACAAATATTAGGGACCTCTTGAGCTTTGCCCCTATTGCTATCCCTATATTATTTACATGGCGCCATTTCTCTGGGAAATTTCCAACATCGTCTGTTGCCACCATGTGTCAAACAATCAGAGCTTTTAATAACCGTGTGTGAGCATGCCACGTATTCAGGATACACTGCATTCTGTGTCCCCAGGCTTTTATCCAAACACTCTCTATGAAAATTATTGTGATTGCCCTTGCATTTGGCAAAGAATATACCTTACTGCATCATCCTTTAGTTCAGGAGTGTCCCGTACAGCTGTGCCTTGGTCAGACTGTCCTTCCTGGAGAGTCCCAGGGAGCCAAATTTTTGGTGGTAGGGAGGAGGAGGTGGCGGGGCTGGTGGCGGTGACTGGGTCACCTGTGCAGGCAGGCTGTGCATCTCCACTTGAAAGTGCTGCAGATCTGCTGCCATCTCAAGAGACCTCTGGTGGAGAGACTCGGTGGAACTATTTGGGCTTGGATCCATGTAATCGGTGGTCTGGCCCCCAGCAGCCACATTGCCCTCCCTATCTTTGGAGCTCCCTGAGTGATAGAGGCTTTGCTCCGACCCCTGGCTGTCCTCGGTTCGGTACAGGTGGGCTTGGCTGTGTGCCTGTTGCAGCCCCGGGCTGCATTCGGGGCTCGCACCGGCACCTACCCACACCGGGTCCATGACGCCTACCTCGTGATGGTAGTAGTCTGCTCCCTCCTGGAAGCTGCTGTAGACCGGGCCGAGTCGGATTTTGGCAGGCCGGACGGAGAAGTGCTGCTCTGAGAAGCTGTAGGGCGAGGCCCGGCCAGGGCTGCGGTAGGCATGAGCACTTAATTCCTCCACGCTGAGTTGCCTCCATCGACCAATAAGCTCCTCTTCCTCAGGGGCAAGCATGCTGCCTCGGCGGCTGTCACCATAGGCAACACTCGGGGAAGAGGACGGCGGGAGCGGCTCGTACGGCTCGCTGAAACAGGACGACATTGTGCGGCTGTAGACGGGAGAGCTTCCATTCTGGTGGTGGCTCATCTCTGTCTGCTGGAAGGGGTGAGCATTGGCAAAGCCTCTTGGACTATCCCTCTCCCAGGATGAGTCGCTCTTCCTCTCATAGTCCCCTGCATCCCTCCAATCCATGTAGAGGGAATGATGGCGCGGGGAGGAAGCCGCACTGCTCGGCGGGCCGTTGCATTTGTCTTCAGAGCCTGCTCCGCTGAAGCTGGAATATGAGCTCGAACCTGCACCCAGGGTGGCGGGGAACTTAGCGAAGTGCTCCTGGGAAAAGCTCGGCCTCAGCCCAACAGAGCCCTCCTCTGGGTTGCTATCCATGGAATTCTGGGGCCCGTACAGCAGCTTTCTCTGACCATGGAGGTCCATGCTGGGCCTTCGCTCGCGGTGTCTGTCATCGGGACAGTACAGCGCCGTGTCGCTGCTATACAGGTCAGATTTATAAGCTGCTCTGAGCCCCAGTCGTTCTCCCTGCCCCATACCCTCTAAGATGAAAGCGTGTTCCTGTGCCTGTGGGCTCGGGGAGCGGGAGGCCTGACTGCTGCTGCAGGCCTCATCAGGCTTCTCCAGCACTTTGGCAATCAGAGATGCGGGGACAGAGTCACTGTAGGTGCGACAGAGAGGCGACTCCTCCATATGCATGGTCAGACGCTCTCGAAAATCAGCGGGCAGCTGGAGGCATCAGAGAATACACTCGTAAGTCCGGAACGCTCTGCACTTCTTATTCCTTTCACTGTAAATACACACTCCATTGTACTATGAGAGGAATGCTCTGACTTTATCTAAATACTATGATCTCTATATTATCATAGCATGGTGTTACTCCTCTAAATACATCTGTAGATATATAATACATAGTATACTTTCTGAAATGAAAGGACAAGTGCTAGTCCCCAGGGTTAAAACAAGAACTCACAAAGCTGCTTTCACTCACAATGCTGCCCGTGTTTGAAACAAAGTGCCTGAAGCTGGAGGCAGGTCTTGTCTTTGTACAGCTACTTTTTTTTTAATTTGTCAAAATCTCGCTCGTGTTTCTCTTTGAACTGATCCAGAGCTGTTGTCTACATTTTTCAAAATTAATTTTGGTTTTCTATTCATAATTACATTTCTCTGCGGCTTTTTGAGCCGCCATGAGTTGGATGAGCTCTTGCATACTTATATATATTTACCTTTTCATTTGCTTTGCTCGATCTGTACTACATTTCCGGACTCAGTGTGTCAAATAATAGAGTATGAACCAATATATGGCTATTTTTGAAACAAGCGAGGTGTGATTTTCTTCTTCTTGTGAAAGAGGCTCAACAAATGCAGAAGAATAAATGTGAAAACTGAGATGAACTGTTTTGTCTTTCTTCTAAAAGTAAAACATTGTTCTATTCTGAGCCTCCCACAGTGAACCAGCATCCGCTGTCTGTGTCTCTCCATGGCAACAAGCATGAAACCAAACGCAGCTCTCATCAACAGGAATCTAGTCACTTGTTCCCCATTAGCAATGAGAGGCAAGATACTTATAACTTTGTAGAAAGAGACAAGAGAAACACCACATTGGACATGAAAAGACATTTCAAACTGCATACCTCTTAATAACTGTCAACATGTTTTAAGTTTGTGGCATTCAAAAGTGTGAACCCATCATGCTTCTCTGGACATTTTTCAGTTAAACAAATGACTAAAGCCCCACTGTAGGTGATAAAGAGTTCAGCTTCTGCCTACAGCCCCGGCATACCAGTGGACCAACACCGAGAGCACGTGTGCCCTTTGACATCGGTTGTGTTTACTAGGAAGCCTGCAATCTGTCATTCCATATCATCCTGTGTTTGTGAAGCGTATATGTGAAGGGAGATATTTCCTGAGCCTTATGCAACCGAATGCAGTTTGCATTGATATTTCCATCAAGCCATAGGGGCAGAGTGTGGCGAGGCATTCTTTAAAATCACAGCAGCTGGACAAATTTCAAATCCACTTTTGTCACATGGATGGTACATGAGGCCTGAAGCTGATGCAGCGGAAATTGACACAGAGCTGGCCTGGTGTTAAAACACTCATCAATAACAATGTTCACAGACGGCTTCAGTAAAGCTGGCTGAGGTTGCGGTGAGTTACAGTTTTCCACAAGGTTTTTTACTTTGACTGGAAACAATATTTCACTTCCAAGATTTTCTTTTTTTGGCATAAAAAGAGATTACTCAAGTGTATGATACTTCAAATATACACAATATTTGATAAAAACACCATTATTAACCATTTAAATGGAATGTAGTCGTATCTAATAAAAATGATCAACTCTGTTACTTGCTTTGATGTTAAAGCTGAATAAAAAAATGACTGGTTCATTGTCCTACATGTAGTGACCGGCATCCGCCATCAGTCCCCCAAATCTCGTCGTATCCCTTCTCCTTCACGAAAGGCAACATGACCTTCCCATTCTAGTTGACACAGCAGATTCTTTTGCCAATCCAACGTCATGGGCTGAACAACTGCTCACATCTGATCTCCTCCAAAGCACTTGTCCCTTTCACTTCCTTGTTTTTCAACTGAAGTTAATGTTCTCCTTAATGTATTTCTCTGGCTTCATATCAAATCTATAAAAGCTTTAGATATCTTAACCTGTTTCTGGATTTGAACTTTACTCTTCTCAAACAGCTGTGGGATACCATGTGGGATGAAAGCAGGGCTCACCTCGGAGAGCTGGGCTCGGTACATAGTCTTGTTGCACTGGAGGAGCTGAGCAGCCAGGTTACAGTCCTTCCGGTACAAATCCTGAGAGCACAGCAATGCAGCAGGAGATTTGTCAATCCTCCTCTCCCGGATGGATTTATTGTTACATCTTGAATTATAAATAAATCTTGAATTATTGCTGTGGTGAGGTTTTTTGTCGGCTCTTACGTTGTCCTCGCGCAGCTTCTCGATGGTGAGCTTGGCCTCCATCAGGTGGTTATTCAGGGCGATGATCTCTCTGCTCAGAGCTCGCTTCTCGTCGTCATGGTGCTGAGACTGATGGCAAGAGGAGGGTTAGCCGGCTGCAAAATTTCATATTCTCCCGAGCTGTTTGATCATCTGACTTTTGTTTGGCTAAAGTCCAAAGCCCACAAAGTATAAATAAGTTTTAACTCCTCCTTTTGTAAAATCTTTTGTTGAAGTCAATGCCTATTCTATCTATTCAACTAGTCACAAGTTGTCACCCTTTCGGCAAGAAAGTAAACAAAAATCGCCATTTTTTTTTGACTGAAATCAGCTGCAATCAGAAAATTCTAGTTAAAATATATTCTCTAATTATCAGTGCTGCTGTAACAGATTTCTGAATGCTAAATAAAGGTTAATGAATTCACCTTACTTGCGCCCGTCGTCTTAATATTTCAGAATTCTTTTTTTTCCTGCTCAAGATTTGACTGCAAAGAAATTTTGTCTGCTCTCTTTAAACATGGAAAAGTGCATCCGGCTGAGCGGAGACACAGACGTCCTCAGTGTATCACTGTGTTTATCTTGTAATTACACTCTCTATAGTTGTGAGAGGACGACAGGTCAGATGGGTTTGCGGTACCTTTGGAGTAAACACGCTTTATGATGACATAGAATCTTGCTCAGCACCTCTCTCCCCCTCCGAGAAGAAATTCAAGAGCTGAAACGGCTGATGAGGACGTTTCATCAGAGCAAAAAATAAATAATTAAAAATAAGCATGACCTTTTGAGAATCACCAATTTTCTTTTCACAAAAACCTCAGTGACCTTGTTCTCCTTATTATCACCATCTTGCATCCCACCATCGCAGCAATTTAATATCGATGCCGACGTGATGATTATCACCTTGTGTTGCAACAACTCCATTCTGCGAACATTTGCAGCTGTCTATTCAAAAGCGGCGACTCTTGATGGTCATCCAGTGTGCCTGGGCTGGCTAGCTAATTGTATCTTTTCCGCAGTAAACCCGGTGTCTGACAAATGAAGTGAGGTGCGGTGCATTTAGGAACAATGGGTTCGCTATCATTCTGCTATTGGAAGGAGGACAGCAAATTGTAATAAGCCATAATTAATGTCAGTGGTACAAACAGCAGGGGATTCACATTCAAATTGGCTCTGGAAACATTCTGTACCATCGCGAAACCCCATGACTTGCTTACATGTGTCTCTCCTCTCTCTCTGCAGGTGATTAACTGTAAACATTGAGTTTCCTGCAACACACACTCCGATACGCACATCTCGGCGTAAGACTTACGTTTCTGTGAATCTTTTCCTCCAGGTCTTGGTTGATCCTCTGCAGTGCCGAGTAGCCACTTTGGATTCTGAACAACCCAATGAACAACATTGATTACTTGGAGATAATAGTTTGTGCTTACAAATATAGTCTGGCAGGCATCGTCGTGCCAGGGAGAGTAGTTTGAGCTGCACTGCAATCCACAACTCCAGTTTCTGCTCTTTTGCAAAGTCATTTTCAAATCTCAGAATACTCATTGTTTGGAAAAGAACTGCAAGAGTTTTATTTTGTATTTCTTTGCATCAGCACCAGCTAATGTACGTCACTCATCTCTCTGTATATAAAGGATCAGTGGTCCCATTTGTGATATTATCAATCTACATGTACATTTCACAGCAAGGTATCATTTTACTGACTTTCCACTTGTTATTTTGAAAATATTCTAACAATTAAATTCTTGACATGTCTATTACAAGTTATGAATGAAAATTCATATGGCCTCCAGCCAATCCCTTTTGATTCTGAATAGGCTCATCTACTTTTGATGTTGATGCCTTTTAAATCATGTTTTATTTGTTTTCCCGTGTTAATGAGAATATGCATATGTTGAAAATGTATATTTATCAACATGCTTTATTATTTTCTTGACATATATCTAAATAGCCTGTATGCATACATCTCAATAGCCACACACAATATTAGGGATTGAAAAATAAAAAACAAGTACACTGCGGCATTTTTGGCAGTTTGATAAACTGATCTCATTTTCAGTTGCGGCTCGAAATCACCGAAGTTGTAACTTAAAGTAGCATTCTGGGCCCGCAATCATTTAAAATATTCATTTAAAACGTATCTGCCTTCACCTCTAAAGTACTGTATGCTCAATTGAAAGTGAAATTGCTCTGCATTCATTTAACGTTTGAAGGAACCTATACAAGGGAATTGTTTATATTTGATCTTTTCACGTTTTCTAAGTTTTACCTAATGAGGGTCTAATTCTAGACCAATTAGATGAAAAGGGGGCTAAAAATAATTTCACTTTCTCTTGAGAAGACAGGGAAAACTGCTCGACTGTGCAGACAAGACTATTTCTGTTCTCACCATCCTGCTCAAACTCTACAACCCATTTAAAGGTGAAGATGAGGTAGCACAATAAAAATATTTTTGGAAAATAAATTCAAATATTGATTTATTTATGAATTTATTGAGGCAAAATTAGTTTTGTGGATTGATCACCCCAATGCCTATACTTTGAGGTGTCCCAAAACAATCCTGATTAAAGAGTCTGAATCCAAGTGTTTTTTTATATTTATGTGGGCCAACCTGCGCAGTTTATCAGTGAATTTGTCCAGTTCCTCCTGTGCACGGCGCAGCTCTGTCTCCAGGTACTGCCTAGTGGAGTCAAACTCGCTCTGTAGCAACTCCAGCTTGTGTGTCGTGTAAGAGAGTCGCTTCCGTAATTCTTCTTTCTGTTCCAGCAATGAGCTACACACACACACACACACACACACATGCAACAATACCGGCACTCTTGTTAGATTCTCTGCATGCCAGATACACAAACTTGGAGTTTTGATGATGCTTACCTGAATTGACATATAGGGGTTTATTTATCTTTTAATGTACCCCTGAGTAGCCATGCAGTGATGATGAGAACATAATGAGAGGATGGTAAAAGCAGAAAAGTTGTGCGCAAAAGTGCTTTGTATGAAGAAAACATGCCCTCCCCTAATTAAGAATCCAAATGGGGGCAAGCAGGGATATGGAGCCTTTTAAGAGATTACGTCTCTGAACATTAGATCTTTATTTCAGTATTAAAGCTTTGGCGCACATCGCAGGAACCCAATCAGCGATGCGATTGGTCCCTCCCCGTTAGAAGGAGGATGTAATCTGCGATGAAATACGAGCCAGTAAACTCTAATACATCATTTGAATAGAATGTGAAGGCTCAGATTTACAGAACAGTGATACCCCCCCACACGTAATTCAGTGAGACCGCACAATGATGACTATTTTTAGAGTATGTGCATTACCTGGGCCTCAATCTAATAAAAGGGCAAGTGTAAATGGGAAAAGAAGAAATGTCTGTTGCGTGATGGATCTGAATGTGCACGGCAGGGCTTAATGGACCCTGTATTGATGGACAGATGGAGGAAGAGAGGTAATGACTCTATCTGCAGCCAGATAACAGTCAGTGGAGAGTGGATCGTGTTGCTCTTTTCACTTCCTCTCTGTCTCCTTTTCTGTCTTTTAACAAGAGAGATGTAAAGGGGTAAGAGGGAAGGGGTTTCTTTCGGCCAGTACTCGGAGGTTTCTCCAAGTCTCCTTCATGTCCACGGTAATTTTTATGTTTCATAGGGATGGATATGAGACATTTCCTTGTAACTCTGATTTTATGACTTATAAGCAACAGATACATAGGAAAGACAAATTAATTACCAAATGTTGCTATAGGGGATGAATGCAGCAAATATTCTACAGCAAGGTGGGCACACAAAGATGGAGTAGCTATTGATCGATTTCAATTTCAGAGTGGATTCTTTTCAAATTGCCGTCTTGTTCTTTGTTTTTCTTGTGTGAGTTCTAAATACAGATGTAGCATCAGATCAACGCTGGTGTTTTGTGGCTTCAGTCGCTGAAAGACATTTTTGGTATTTGCTTTGATTCCAGTAAAAAGGACCCTGTTTTGGCTTTCTGATGACAAAATTCATGGATGGAATGAACCACATTTACATTTTACTAGTGAATCATTTCAGATGGCACAGACTTCAAGGCTGTCCTGTGCTCGTAGGTTACATGTTGAGCTGGACAACCTGTAACCACTGCGTAGTTTTTGTTTTGGCATATTACACCTACTGCACAACAAATTAATGTGTTACTATATGAATTATAAATAGGAATAAAATGAAATCAACAACATTTGGCATTTCATATATTAAGTGGGTGTACTCATAATACTCAAAATCAATTGTTTAGACCTATATAGTCAGTCTATGAAATTTTCTAATTTTATACCATATTTATTCATAGATAATTCATGAGCAAGAAACGATGTCTTGAGTTTTTAATGAAGTGTAAGGTAATTTTGAATAATATATAAATATATATATATTTGCTATTATCAGTCCTTTTATTAGAATAGTTTGGAATTTCAGTGGGACTAGCAACATAAGGATAAAGTAGAATCTGCAGTATCTGGCAAAATAATCCAATTCTTCTGCATCCTGCTGATGTACACATCAGATATCAATTAATGTTGGTCTGAGCAACGTATTTAAAAGCATCAGGGCATTCACATCCTTTAAGCATTTATGGAAAAACAGTGTCTATTCCTTTCCTTACAAATTCAATTAAAACTGGCTTATTTTTCTGGGAGAACTCATTCACACGTCAGGCCGTTGCCACATTTTAATGCACTGACAAGCGAGCCGGAGAGGAGAAGGTACCTGCCTACAGAATGATTCAGTAAATGTCTCCACTGACTGGCTGGCATTTTAGTGCTGGATTACCCAACAGCCCCCCACCTGCTCACCTCCTGCCTCTCTTTGATTGGCAAGCATTAGCCAGGGAATACAGGTGGTTGCTGTTTGATAGAGAATGAGTTTAAGTGAAGTATCTCCAGGGATGAAAAATCCCCTATTAGTGACCTCAGCTATGAACAGGAGCTGAGTCAGACGTAATGAATGTTTTTATCCCGGTAAGAGGAGATGACAAGGCAACATGACTCCAGAGCTCAAAGGGGTGAGATGAGGCTACTTCGGTGCTACCGGAGACACCATGTGGGCAGATGACCGGACAAACAGATAAAAACGAGATGGCGTCTTTGGGACAGTCTCTTACCTCTTTTTTGGATGTTTGCCGCCATTTCGGGGGAC
This sequence comes from Fistularia commersonii, assembly GCF_037954325.1. NCBI lineage: Eukaryota > Metazoa > Chordata > Actinopteri > Syngnathiformes > Fistulariidae > Fistularia > Fistularia commersonii. Next base: position 11,750,254 of record NC_141303.1, on the reverse strand, counting down.
TTTCAAGGCAGTTTTGCCAATGTATATCTTTTTCATGGTTTGTCTGTGTTCCTTTCCTCTCATGTGTTTATAGGGGTTGACCACAGGGATCCGACATGCGTTCTACTCTCCCAAAAGGAGACCAGCTAAGTTTGGCCTGCAGTTACTGAAAGCTCTATTTGTGTTGGCCCTGCCAAACAAAGCAAACAGACATGTTGGCAACTATTAGCTTGCTTCAAGAAGTAGTGGTTTGAAGAGCAAGGTGATTAGTAAACGTATACATTTTAGAAATACTTCAAAATGTTCATATATACAAACTAATCTCGATTGGCATTAAAAGCTCAACAAAGGTACAAATCACCACATCTGAGTCTGCAGCATTTCCTCCCTCTGCCCTCTGATATTTTATTTGTGCGCAACACGGTTTGCTGCATTAATTCTCCCTCCCTGCCCGTTTCCAATACAGCCCCCGTGATGAACAATAGTCCCGATAAATAGAAAACATTGCTGTAGACCCGAGTTGCTCAGGTTGAAGCGACACATCAATTTGGTTTCGAAAAAAAAAAAATTTTTTTTTTTCATTTGATCCAACGGTACAATTTTTGGTCCAAGCAACACAACTCATGACCACAAATGAGGAAGACACATCGACAAAGCAGGGCACAAGATCCCTGGCCTGAGCTCCTGAAACTGCTATCCTTGCGCTGTGTCTTCTTGTCTAGGTGTGAATACTTGTGAAAGAGGCTGCAAGGAAAACAACAGAAGCATCAGCCAAATATAAATATACTGAGGTGAAAAGGAGAGTCGAAGAAGATGAGTCTGAAAACTAAGAGTCGGTTTTCACCTTCTTGTAAATTTTTAAGACGATGGCGATGAAGAACTACATAATCTTGCTGGACCAGTGCCTGCTGGTAAGTTCAAGTAGATTGCTCTCCTGAGCTGGGAAGGGTAAGGTCAACCATTATTCTTGCAGTGAAAGCTTAAAAGCTAACTCTGAAATGTGATTTATGAAAATTTAAGAAAAGATCACAAAACAAGCATGTGCCTCGAACAACATCGTGAAAACCAATAGGTGTCAAAAACTGTTCCTGGGGGCGATAACTTTACTGCTGTTGGAATAAAGAAAAAAACATTTACTGCAAAACCAGAGGCATCGATGCATTGTTATACCTTGCCCCTGTCCACATGTAGAATACAGACATGATTTTTGACAGGATGTTGCACTGCTCTAGGTGTTTACAGTGCTGAATGACATTTGTGAAAAAGATTTGGTTAAATAATATTGGTCTGTTAGGGAATACTAGCATAATACACAACTCCATCATTCTTCAAGCTTTGTTTATCTTTATGAGCGAGTAAGTAATTGCAATGCTGGGGATCTTTTTTTTTTAAAGTTGGATTAGTAGATAAAATGATTTCTTCCATAGAATATGTAGTGTCAAGTGCTTCTTTATCATAAATACTTCCTTCATTGATTGTCTTCTTGTGTAGGTAATTCTACAAAGGCCATCTGGGTCATTGCAATCATAGGATTATCTCTGAGTCAAATAAAAAAACTAAAACAGAACAGAAAATTAGACAGATGTGACTTTGGTGTTCAACAGGCCAGAACAAGTAGGTCCAAGAGGCGATATCAGTCTGATAACAACCTTCTGGAAGGAATTATTCCTTGTGGCTCACTGCAGTGTAGATGCATCCATTTGAAGTGAATGGGAAACAAATTACCAACTATTTACAACAGTGATTCACCAAGAACCAAGTAAGTTATGAGGTTGGATGGTTTCAAATTGTTGTCATAAAATACATTCAGATGCTTTGAAACTTTTCAAAGAACTCTTAATTTGTCATTCAGGCATTCTGTCACTCCCTGTTGTTAAATACAAAGTTCCAACAGAAGTTAAATGAAACTACACCCAGCCATCTGTGGTAAATGCCAAGCTTTGCTCTGTCTTTCAGACGTAAAGAGCAAAGGCTTCTTTCTGTTGCGCGCCAAAGTTCAACACTGAAATGAGGGGTGAGCGGGTCTCTTTTCCTTGTCTTCGTTCAATAGAATGGAGGTAATTAACATAGACCATCCTAAAACCATTTCGTGTTCTTCCTCCTCCCATATTTACTGAGAAAAAACAAGCAAATGACTTTTTATGTTTTGAGTTTGCTTCGTGTAATTGCTTACGACAAGAAAGGATCAGTAATTGAGGATATGAAGGTAGTTGGCGAGAGAGAGGAGGATACAGAGAAAAGGGTTAGATGGAGAAAGTTGATTCGCTGTGGCGACTCCTGAAGGGAAAAGCCGAAAGAAGAAGAAGGAAAGGATCAGTATTTCTTATTACTGACTTCTTTTGGTGTAAAATCTTCAAAATACACAGGACACATCTTCCAAGCTAAATACAGAGTTTGACAAGGCCACTACAACGGCATCCTTTTTTTTTCTTAAATCTGCCGTCCATTTCCTGCAACTTGACAGCATTTGCAGCACAGGTGCAGCCTGTGGTCAGCCTGCAGACAAATGGCGTTTGCTATGAGATTAGATCAGCCATCTGAGGTTGATCAAAGGGCCTCTGATCCTGCTGCAGGACGGTCCACTCTGTGGAACCGGGGATAGATTCTGGACGCGCCTGCGGTTTGCTACAAGAGCCCTGTAACGAGACAAGTACCACTGTTGTGTGTGTTCACGCACACACACGTGCACACACCCCTGTCTACAGAAACTTGACATAGGACTATGTTGATCCACTAGCATCCAGTTGTTGGGAAGACACTTATGCCGCAGGCTGAGGAGCCAGGCAGACATACACTCCTCCAGATGGTGACAGCTCACCCCCGCCACCGGAGCCTTCATTCCAGCTGCTCCCCTCTGAGTCATCGCATACCAGCTCAGGATATGTGTGTAAGGTTCGGCGAACGTGGATCTATAATTCTGCATATCTGGGCCTGCTAATCTAGAAGCATGTGTACAGCTTTCTCGTCTGTATGCCTGTGACTTTATGCCGACCACTGGCTATATAAGTACATACCTGCAGGTTTGTGCGTGTGCTCGTGTGTACGTGTGTGTGTCTTTGTATTCTGCGGTATTAGCTCTGCCGGGTCAGTCCTCTTCCAGAAATTAGATAAAGCAACACCATTAAAGTACAAGAAAAAAAGAACAGCTGTTAGCATCCCATCTCAGGCCACGTCACACGTCCTCCTTCGAAGCACCAAACACACAAACACACTCATTCATCCACTGCATTCATCCTCCTTTAGCCGATCCTCACACTGCAGCAAACTATAGACAGGGCTCGCTCAGATAGCGCTGCGTGCCACCCACTCATGCCATGCTGACATTTGAGAGGAACTCGGTGCATTGAAAGAAAGCGGAAGGGGAGGTGGTAGAGGAGTAGGAGGATGTTAAAGTTGGGGAATGGGGAAGGGGAAGAAAGTAGGATGCATTAGTATGGTTTGGGTGACTACCCAATGTAGTTTGTCTACCTCACGATAGATTATTTGTGATGGGATTATGGCTGGTAAAAGAAAAGAAAAATTATATATAATGATTTCCTAGTATTTTCTTCTACCTTTATCTCTTACTCTGCTCATCCTCATTGAAGATGTGAATACATTCTCCGGACCAACTTTTTAAATGTGTGTATCTGATTAGTGTCTCTGTGTATCAGATCTTGCCGCTGTGTGGTCTGCCCACCTTACGTGTTTTGGCGCTCTAGGCTAAATGGCGATGTGGGTGACCTCAGCAAAAACCTTTTTCATCATGCTATATTTCCTTGCCTTACAAAGTGTTTTGAGAAAAGTTTACTGCCAGTTTTTTTTTTCTATACAATGCATCGTTTTACTTTTAGGCAGTGTTTAGGAGTACTTAAAGTGCCACCACACTCTCAGGCACTGTTCTTTACATGCTACTTTTTCAAGCAATATTTTTGCTTTGATTTTAATTCATTTAATGTCTTACCAGCCATGCGTACAGTATTTTTTTTTTTTTTTTTGTAAGTTTATTTAGGAGCAAGGTTAAGCAGCAGTATCGATGTCAGTCTCGGTCTCGGGAGAGGTGTTGTGTAGCATAAAAGAGAGCCAGTAATGAAACAGTACATGGCTGTTTTAGAGCAGCAACCTTGATGGTGACGGGGCGGAAGCAGCTTTTGCTTAGATGGCTTTTCATAAAATATGTGGATTATTCTGTTTTCAAATTCTGTAACCTTTTGATTATTGCTTAGTGGGTTTGCAAAAATAATCCGGTGTTATGAAGCATCCTTTTTGACTTATGGCTGGATGTAGACCAAAAAAAGGTGACCTGCTCAGGGCAAGGAAAATATTGTAATAAATATATTGTTAAGAGTTAAGCTATTCAAGTCATATGACTTTCATTGACTTGAAACAGCGTGTAATTCAAGTAACTTTTTGACATAGCTAAAGCTCTTTTTTCCTTATATCTCTGATGTTATCATACTCATGTCATATTTAACCTCATATTCTGATAATCATGGCAACTGGCTGGGAAGATGCATTCGATAAGTTTGGAGTGAGATTGTGTTTTGCAGAAACTGGCACCTCAAGAAAAGCCCTCATCACTTGCCCAGACCTCAGCATTACAGAGAGGGGATATGAGAGGCTGACTCATCCAGCAGCAGCAGCAGCAGCAGCGGGAAGGTGAGGAAGTTCTTTCTGCCATGTACGCCTTCAATTAACAAAAAAAGCTTACCTACACACATCACTCGCTCGGCCCATAACATGAACAGTGTGACTCAACCACTCATTAAAATCACATCTCAAATTATGACACTACTCTGTGACTATGTGTGGGCTTATGTGTCTGTTTCTGTGACTCCTCTGGTATTGATTACCTCAGGTGAAGACTAAGTAGTTACACAGCAGCTACTAACATCATTAATAGCGACAGTGGATAATGGTCTGTACACACCCGGTTGCCCAAGGATATAATCATTGAAGCCTTTCCAAGATTGAACATAAATGCAAGAATTGATGCATGTATTAATAGTACACATGCACGCCAGCACACACACGCACACACATACAGACGCATATATTTACTGTGTATGAGAAAAAAGAGAGTCAACTACACACAGTGAGAAGACAAAATATAACCTTTGAGTATCAATCACTCATTTTTCATTTTCATATACATGATTTCTTGCCAAGTGCTAGATGAAATGATAGCATCACTGTTACTTACATTATGCAGCTACAGTTAGTTGTCCATTTATTTGTTTTGTTTGCAGTAATTTGCACATCTGGCATTTTATTTTGTACCAAAAACTAATTTTGTTTTCTAGGTTGTTTCAAAGGAATTGTTCAGTACTTCCAAAATAAAAATAAAAAAACATCTGGCCTGTTTTCTCATTCAGTCATTTATTTATTCATTAGCTACACCACTTATCTAGTAGACAGGGCCATGGTTATGGGGGTCAGCCAAGCCCAGCTGTGGAATAACCTGGACCAGCTTAGGTAACTGACTTGGAGTCCTTAACTAACGTAGCACAAGTTTTGAGTCTGCAGGAGGAGCCTGCAGGAGAACCCATGCATGTACAGGGAAAATATGCAAAGTCCACACAGGAAGGTTGCAGCTGGCCAATTGAATCGAACCAGGACCCTTCTTGCTGAGAGCCAGTGGAAAGGAACTTGGAGGCAATTCTCTTCGCGGTTCTAAAAGTGCAAAAAAGATTCAAAACACTCGTTCCAGAAATTGTGGCTTAGTATCTCAAGATAATTCAGAGACCATACCATTATCTGTGTTCTATTTTGGCATCACTATATGTACTTTGAATAGTACTATTGTTTTTTTAACCATGTGTTACATAAATCCAAGATTATTTAAAATGTTGTTAACAAAACTTTATCTCCATAAAACCTTCCTGACCCAAAAACATGTAAGTGGTGATACAACTTTTGACTAGCCCAGGGGCAAGACAATAACCCAAAGACAACCATCATGCACACACAGACATGCACACAAATACGTGCCGCACTACAGAACTCAGCATCAGCCTTCTAACAATAAAATGTTACCATGCCAGCGAACCCCACAGAGACCTGTCCTAACCAAGTTACTGAGAACTCATCCTCTTCTCATCCGGCATCCGCTCACTGGCTATGAAGATTCAGCTCAAAACTCACACTTCATTTCAAATTAAAAAGTCTGGCACGTCCCAGTGATTACTCCCTGTTCCAAATCATTGATTCTGAATTGGTCTTGCATGTTTTCAGAAAACTTGCCACTAAAATAAATAAATCTTATCTGCCCTTTCTTATCCAAGTCTCCTATTTTGGATCAGTTAGTGTAACAGGTTACAAAATATGGCATTTGGCATCTATTTTCATCCAAAAATTAGGCCAACCATTTGCTATCCCTTAAGCCACAACCAGAAAAGACATGGGACAGAGAAGAACAGCTTTCAAAAGGGTTCAGCTCATTAAAAATAGAACACATAAAAACACACACACATATAGACACACATACACATCGCCAACCATCACAGCATATTGTTGACAAGTACATTGCAAATGGACAGGTAGTGATGAGGCAAAAAAAAAACAAAAAACAGCCACCTCCACTGCAGATCTGCTCTTCTGTCACACTTTTGGTCCGAGTTTCCTTTATTAGCAGCTACGTGTGTGTGCGTGTGTGTGCGTGTGTGTGCGTGTGTGTGCGTGTATCCAAAAGACATACTCACCAGCCCATCCAAGAAACGGCCTTAAGAGCCTCAACTCAGGGTGCATGACTGAGCTGGACAAGCCCACTATACTGAGAAAATATAGAAGCCATTAAATAGCTTTCCAGCAGAAGATGTGTATGTGTGACCTGAAGTTTGGGATCATCATGCAAAAAGCAAACAAAAATAGCAATGAACAGCATCCATCTATGTGTGTATGATTCAGGACTTTTACTTCTTTTGACTCCTCTTGTTTAGAAGGTGTGAGATTTTGTATCGGAAAGGTTGGCGGTTGGTTAAAAGGGAATTCACTGTAATTTAATGTTACAAATTAAAGTAAGGACATCATAATCCTTTACATCAATTTTGCTTTTGTCAGAGACATGGCTGCACCACAGATAACTCCTTTTGGTTACAAAAATAGAGATAATCGTATTTAAATTGAATATCTCAAAAGCGCCCTTTTAGCATTTGTTTTTGTCAAACCTAAATCCAGTAAAAAGGATTTTATCCCAAACTAGCAAATGTGACAGAGATAAGCTGCATATCTGCACATTTAAAGCAGGTGATAATAATGTCTGTGACCTATGATTCCCCAATTAGTAATTACAAGACACTGGAACATAATATTCCCTGGCGGCCACTCTTATGACAGCTTGGAGGTTGACTGGTTTTGCTTGGGCTGTTGTGGTGTCGCTAACCTACTGTGCAGTTGTCAAAGTACACATGTAGGGATTAGCGCAGGACCTAAGTCATGTATCGAGAAAAGTGATCCTGATCCATCTCAGTGCTTAATATGCTATAAGTGACATCACCTACTCAAGAAAAATACATGACAGATTTGATTAATTAAAAAAAAACGTCAGTGCTGCAAACATATTATCCTGCATTTACTCTGCTTCATTGAGGTGTTTGGGCAAAAGCTACCTTATAATGGCAGCGCGCAAGTGATGTAAGGGTGTTTCCTCCTTCTCTTAGAAAACTTTAAAAAAAGACATAAGTCTATAAGTTTATAGCAGCAAAGGTCTGATTTGCTTTACATACAGAAGACAGAGTTAAGTTCCTTGAAAGAGCAGAAAGAAAGTGTGTGTGTGTGTGTGTGTGTGTGTGTGTGTGTGCCACTTCAGTGGCATTTATCATTTGAGTGCAAATTACATTTGGGCAGTGAAGTGAGAATGAAGGGTCACAACTCTTCTGTTACAAGTCAGTGTACGATGAAAAGACTATCGAGCAGTGATTTTAAGATAATGTAAATATGCATAAAAGCAGTGCAAGGAGTTCGGCAAACAAATTTGTGTCTTTTTTGTGTAAAAACACATCAAACATTAACTTATCCAAATATCCAACAAATAGTGCAGTGCTCTGAAGTACTTTATATCCCTTGCCATCTTGTTGACCATTAATACAACTCTAATTAGTAAGTTGTTACATGGAACCATAATCTGAAGGTTATTGACTAAACACAAAATGTAAATCCATTGCATAAACAATGTAATAAATCAGCAATTAAAAGGATAAAGAAATAGGTGGATCCTGCATTAGCTGATAATCCATGAAGACATTCATTAACATGTCTGAATGCTCCATCATGAGCAATGAATGCGACCTGCATGACATAATCACCGGTTCTGTGGAGGCCAAAGGGCTGCAAGACTAATGTGTTTGAGATAATCAGATACACTTAATAACTCCCAAAGGCTCTGTCAGTGGTTCTCCAGGGAGAGGGGGGGGGGGGGAGCCAGACCTGCCCACAGAGCAGGAGAGGCAGTCTGACTGTACAGACTGCAGAGACTCGGAGAGCTGGACTGTTAGGCCAACACTGTCTACTTTAACGGATCACAGCAGACCCCTAGCTTTGAAAACTGAACACATGGTCATCCAAGGTCTCCTCCGCTGGTCTGTTTTATTTCACATGAAAGTGATTAGATCAGCGTGTTCAGCCTTATCTCATTCATCACAGTGTTGTCAAACTCTGCATGCCTCCTCTTGGAGCTATGCGACTGAAGGCTCCCGACGCGGCCTGTCACGTGGTTAGCATGACAAGTGACCACCATCTTTAAAAGAAGTTTAAAAAGTTATTTTAGTCTAAAGAGAAAGACAGTTTCAAATTGTTTTCTGCTAGAACTCATCAATAAAACATGTCAAAACCAAGATTTGGAACCCTAATTTTTCTCACATCTAATTGGGACACCTTTCTGTCCAAATAAACCCAGTCTTCTTTCACAAGGCGAAGCAGCATCAAACAGCGAGTTGACAAGTATTCCTCAAACAAAGCCGTAACAAAGAGGTGAGATAAAAAGAAAAGACAAAAAAAAAAAAAGATTTATGATAAGATTTATAATTTTCATTAATTGTAACATAATTGACAGGCCAGTGTTGCAGTGTTTACGACTATCTTTTCACAGCCAAAAGGATCCATTGTTTGATTCAAGGGGTTGACAGGTGCCTTTCAGTGTTTACATGTTCTCCCCGTGCAGGCACAGGTCCTCTCCAGGATCTATGTCTTAAGTCCAAAAAAAAGGTAAGGAGGTTAATTGAAGACTGTGGGGATGAGAGTGAAGGTCTATATGTTGCCCTGTGGTTGACAGGTGTCTAGTTGAGGATAATCCTGTCTCTCAACCAGTGTCAGCTGGGACTTCGTCCAGTGACACTTTGTGCAAGATAACAGGGTCGACAGTAATGAAATGAATAATTGTAATCAAGGTAAAAGTTAAATTTAACAGCAATTTGACGATACAGTATACTTCATATATCCAAGACCTATTTTCAGCAGACAGTTGAATATTCATGCTACAATATTTGAACACTTTGAGGGGTCTTGAAAACTGTTAAATGTATTCACCAACCCCCCCATTTCATCCAATCTGCTCCACAGCTCTTTACTTCAGTATGTCTCCATGCAAAATTAACATCGCCATGTCCGCCACAGGGCCCCAGTGCAGGAGCCTAGCCAAGGCAGGGGCAGTAATTGCGAGAGAGAAAGACAGTGGGGAAAACAAGGGAGGGGAGAGATTTCAGGACATTTCATCATTTAGAGACTATAAGACATCTCAGAGATGAGGTATGGGGGTGGATGTGGGATGCAAAGGTAAGGTCAGACTGTCAGGCTTCCCGCTTCCCGTTAACCTTCTTCAGAGACTACAGGTTAACTTGTTCCCTATTCAGCTGAGAGCAAAGAGAACAGGCTCAGGGTTACGCTCCCGTATCTTGGCAGAGCTGCTATAATTCAATTAAACCTGTGACACAGAGGTGAGGACAATTGATGCTTCATATCGGAGAAACACTCCATCAGATTAATTATTCCCCATTGGATGATTAAACAGCTTTTAAACTGTAATCTGCTTGAAATCGTTACACAACCATTGGTAATCAAACACAAAAAGGGAAAGCTTGGAATCTATTTCCATCTGGGCCAAATGAATAATGGTTCATTAGTAATAGTATTAATTAAAACATGCGCAACACAGAACAATGAGGGGTAAAAGAGAGCGATAGAGAGCTGAAGGAAGGGTGAGCGGCTAAAAAAAAATCCTTTTCTGTATCTGGTTGTGCTTTTGCTGATCCAGACTGTCAAATAATGCAATGTTACTCATTAAAGTGGGTAAGCACTCGGAATAATATAAAATGTAATAATAAGAATCACCGGAGCCACTGTTATACAGTTCTTCACACCGGTGGAGCATCGCTATCATGCAGACTCATTAATCAGTTTTGTAGGTGCATTCCGACAGGTGCTGTCCAAATAACTGCAGAAGCAGGTACCAAGATTTAATGGATGATACTCAGTGTGTTCAAGACTGATTTAAATAGCTCTCTGACTGGTCCCGGAGATTAATAGCTTTTCAGTATAGTCACATATGCTGCAGCAAATTTTCCAGCCAAGAAATTTCCAGTAAACAATCATCAACATTGTTTTTGTGAAAAAAATACACTCTTTTATCTGTCACAAACTATGTGAAAACAGATCATCACAAGCATCACATCAGTACATGTAATACATGAACTGACACTGCCAGCACACATGCAGGCACATCACATACAGATGTGCACAGACTCACACACACACACACACACACACACACACACACACACACACACACACACGCATGCACGCACGCACGGAGACGCCATAAAGCCATCTTTGTAATTCAAATCAAAGATGCAAACAGTAAAACAATACCTTCCGCTCACGCATAGCTTCATCCTGGAGATGGAGTGATAGAATTCCGCTGCCTGCGCTTCGCCCGGGATGGAGAATACCCCCCTCCCTCTGTATGCTATCTGCTTTGACTTACCCACCTCCTCTTTCAGCTGAGAGAAACCCCTGCACACGCAAACCCCACAAGCACTGACGCTGCTGCCTCAACCACCACCACGCCACTCCAGCAGCAGCAGCAGCAGCAGAAGCCGAGCCAGGAGGGAAGACAGAGGGAGTGAGGGGGAGAGACTATGCAAGAGCATAAGAGCTAGACGGAGAGGAAGAGTGGGAGGGAAGGAGCTTAAAGGGAAAAGACAGGGAGAACGCGTGGGTGTGATGATGGAGCACTGAAATGCATGTGCAGAAAGATGGGGAGAAGCTTTACCTGATGGTGTCTGTGTTGTTCACCTCTTCATTGGGCACCTAAAAGAAACAACAGCATGTCAGGAGACTGGCTCGGACTGCAAAGAATAGCTTCGACGCAGCATCGGGAAAAGAAATTAAACATATATACAGCAGAAACACACTTTCCCTCTGTTTTTGTTCGTTTCTCCCCTCCCTCCCCCCTCGAGGCTCCCTCATTTGCTTCCACGTCTTCCCTCTTCTTTTCGTGAAGGAGCTTCATGCTGCATTCTGTGCTCGGCTGTCTGCATCTACACTTGCTAGAGGTGAGAACAATCATATCATACCAGGAGTGTGAAATCAGGGAGTGAGAAGAGGGAGAGTTGGTGGGAATGGGGGGGGTGCGGAAACCTCCATTGCAGCCAGACTGCAGATACATGGCAAGCCCCCCCGTGAGGGATACTGGCAGCAACTCAATTTCCATGTCGAGGTGCTGAGTTGGGGAGAGGTAACAGAAACAGATAGAGCGAGGGGGAAAAGATGGAGATGGGGGATGAAGTGCGTGAGGTGAAGGGAAACAGGTGGTTCAATCTGTTGAATCTGGAGTCCCAGACTGTCAGAGAAAGTGTTTTATACTTGTTTTGCCCATCATTTTTTTTTCGAAGCCAATGAATTATGGATTAACTTGAGAATATTCTCTGTATATTCATTCAATTTTGGGTTGCAGGCCTGATAGTGTGTCACCCCCTCATCACGATTCATGATCTGCTGAGTGCTAGAAAACAGACATTCTGCAGGGAAGGGAAGGAATAGTGTATTTAGAACTGTACTAAATAATGCATGTTGCAAATAGATTATTTGATCTCCAGGGTCAGTAGAAAACATATCTCTGACAGAGCAACAATTAAAAGGCACTTTAAAGTGCATCTTCTGTGGGTGCATGGCAGAAGGTTGTGTGCCTGTGAGGAATGATTCTTGGTGCGCTCAAACTAATATATGTGAGAAGATGTAACTTTGCAGTGAGAACACAAACCCTAGATGCATGCACACGCAAGTACACACACACACACACACACACACACACACACACACACACACACACACACACACACACAAACACATTACACTGTGTTAAAAACCAACAGGCTCACATGCCTGCCTCACAGCCCCCACACCGCCCACCTTTTTTCAAGCAGTTGCTAAGGTGACGGCAAAGGCTGAATTTTAATCAGACAGTAAATTAAGACAATGTGATCTCCTCCAATATTAAATGGTACGACTGTTGATTTTGGAGGGCTGACGGGTTTATTTTGGGTTTGGAGAAAAACAATGCCTCCTTGTCAGAGGTACAATTATCAGATGGATGGTATTGTCCTGTGGGCAAGAGACTTAAAGTAACGCACAGCTGAGAATTTCTTCGCAAAATGATATAGTTTTAGATATTTAGATAATAGTTCATATTACCAGTTGAAAGTCAATTAGATAACACACCAAAACCAAGATTAATGTCATGCTGATTCTTTAAGCCCGGTTCCTTTTTAATGGTAAACTGAGCCTCAAGGCCTGTGATAAGTCTCCTACAAGTCGAGGGAAACCACCAGTTGCTATTCCTGCAGAAAGTAAGTAGTTAAAAAAGAATCCCTGCATCCACAGTCATTTTGAGCCGTGGCATTTCAAACCAAGTAAATGATATGTGTTGTACAATAAATGCAGGTGAGATGGCTTAGTTGGTAAATTACAGCATTGTTCACTTCACATGCTTGATATGGAGGAGCCAGAATGGTTGGAATGCTAATATGCACATATTGTAAAAACAGGGCTAACAGCAGAGCCCTTAATTGTAAAACGGGGAGTATGTGTGAGTCAGAAATCATGCTATGGTAGTTGATTTCAAGCTATGTTTTAAAATGTTTGAATTGCCGCTTTACAGGGGACACTGCTCCACCTCAGGCAACAACAACAAACTAACCAGCGTCTCTGATTTAGCATTAGCTTCCAGGTCTTACAGTATTAACAGGGAGCATCAAATCCTACCAAGGCGGACGAAAACATAGTGGCTAAGTGGATACGCTATTTTAAGATCCTTTTCATGTGAGGTTGTTATGATCCATAGACGAATCTACACACAAATATTGTAAACATAAACTCTCACACACACATGCACATTACTGCAAAAAATACACAGCAACAGCTTACATGAATGAACTCAAAACTGTTATAATAACATAGCATGTAAGCTTGCTGCTAATTAGAGTGAGTACAAACCATGAAGTTTTTTTTTTTTTAAATTTCACCAGGACTAGGTCAAAACCATGTGTGCAGCAGACTACACATTTCTCCAGGGGGAAGTTGCCATGTCTTTTTTGTGGTATCAACAACTTGATGTCAAATCTCGATGTATTGGTAGCAGCCCCAAGAAAACAGATGTAATAGTAGCTTAGTCTGCTATGCTCAGTTTATTTTAGATGTTGCCAACAATTGCTGGCACTTCTGTGAGTGGGTATGTGTATCAAATTTCCCTTCTTTTGGATTTATACAAAAGTACACAAACAATTAACGGCCACATACTAAAACTTATTACTGCTGGCAACACTGGAATTATTCTCGATGTGACATCACAGAGGCACAAATTGAGAGTTTGCTTAAACTGCTTACAGAAATGCTGTAATTGTTGTTTACTAAATTTTACCATTTCAGCTGGGCTCTTTACAGACAAAATCACAATACATCTTTTAAAACAAATTTTGTCAGGTCAAGTGATGTCACACAGAGACCGATTCTGTATTCATACATATCCATACAGTTCCCATACATATATCATATGTTAAAATGTCTATACTGGCTGTTGGTAGCTCCCTGGCAGAGAACAGTGTCTGTTTGTTGTATGTGTACAGGGAAGATTTGACAGCGGTGTTAAACTGCTAAGTTGATGTATTTGATCTTATGAGGACAAAACAGGAGCTCTTAACAACCAAACAAAAACATCTATTTCCATGAAGATTCTTTCCAAGTTTTCACTGGCACAAATAATATTCCAAGTGGCTCCGACAAATCCTTTTGGCATGTACTGTACACTCGCTCTAATCTACCACTTTATTTCACTGCATTCTCACCCAATACTGGACTCATTGAAATTGTTCTGGCCAGCCTAAATAAAGCGGGGGGAAAGCCTTTAGGTTGAAAGATGTCATAATTAGTCTAGAAGAGGGACTAAGAGTTGAATGTTCTTTTTTTTCCTTAATCATGTCTATGTATTCTATGAAACCAATACTATTACTTTTTCTTTAATTCATTCCATGAGTCATTACTACTTTTATTTGAGGAAATGTGTACTATAGATAATCTTACAAACCTCTACCAAATCATCTGAAAATTGGATCAGCCGGACATATCTAAGAGAAAGAAATCCTGATCCAATAATAACATATGCTCCGAGATCTGGCTTTCATTAAAAAATTGTCATCGCTCACCATGTTGATGCCCCGGGGCAGAGAGGCTGATCTGAAGGGGTATCCCTGATGGTTGCATTGAGGGTAAGATAACTTGCTCTTCATCGCGAACCCTTGACAGAACTGTGGGGGAGGTGGAATTACATTGTCATCTATTTCCAGAGGTGTCTCACTTTTTGTCTCCGCCAGGTCTGGCCGGTCACGGCTCCCTGCTGTGTGATTGTCAATCTCTAAATAGTTCCTTTGAGTCAGGTCAGAGGGACTCGGCACCTCCAGGGTCCTCTGCTCTGGTAATGAGCCCTGCTGATGGTCCATTGGGTGGGACAACTGTGACCTCCGCTGGGTCACAACTTGGATTATGTCCTCAGGTCGAGTCAAGGTTGTGGTGATGAGGCTGGTTCGACGAGAAGACGGCTTCCCAAATGCCTGTAAGCTGTTCTGGGCAAACACGTTGTTTGTCACGTCATTGAGGAACTGAGAAAACTTCAATTTCGCTTCAATCTTTTCCACCAGCAGCCGATGTAGTTTTTCATTCCGGTCACTGGTCTGGACAGAGCCCCTCCCCTGAGACTCTCCACCCCTCTCCTGCCATGACTGGACATCTTTGTAGTTTTTGCCTTTGCCTGAATGTGGTTTGGCTCTGCCACAAGGTTCCCTGGCTAGTGAAGGTTTCTTCCGCTTTACTCCTTCAAGTCGAATTTGAAATGATTCCTGGCTTTGTTTCTTGATAGACATGTGCAAGAGGCGGGTCATTCCAGAGCTCCAGCTGGTCAGGCTGCCGGTGCCCTCACTGCAGCTCCTGCTGCATCCTGGGCTGCTGCTTGCATTGCTGTGGCTGAACAGCAAGCTGGAAGAAGATCTATTTGAAGAGGAACCATTTAAATCCTCAAGCCAGACTTCATCAACATTGAACATGGGAAAAGGCCCAGTAGAGGAGGCCCAAGATTTGGGTGATCGCTTGCACTGGTTCACAGTGCATCTTTGGGAGAGACGGTGGAATGCCTTGCCGGTCAAGTCCACTGGATTGAGTCCTGCATCCATCCTCTCTGTCCCTAGCTGTTGTGAGCGGCAGATGATCGGATGTTGGTCCAGTGGACAGCTCCGATTTTAAAGAGTTCTACCCCAATCCTGCCTCATTATTGTGCAAGCCTGACCTAGAAGAGAACCAATACTATTCTCTTTAGGCTGAACAGATGGCCCTCTTCATTGCCAACATATCAGCATGCTGTGTCATGCAAGGACATCTACGATTAAGAATTAAATGCATAGAAATCTTCTTTTGCATTCATGCTACAAAATTAGCACTCATTATTTCATACTTGCACACAGACACAAGCAAATCCTTGCATTTTCAGACACATTCTGCAAGTCCCAAGTTTTGACTTAAATGAGTCAAAATGAATTGTCACCCAATCCCAGTAATTGTCTTTGCTAGTTGAAAACAACTTGCTCTGAAAGTCTGTTTGTAATTGAAAGTTATATTGATAGCACAACAAGCAAAGCCTTTCTATTTTTTTTCCAGGTCAGTGGCTGTAGAGGAACATTGATCCCACAAAACATAGCAGGATATACTCAGAATGTGGATCGGATAGTTGGGTTACGGATTACCAGCATCACAGCAATGTGTTAAATAAACTACAGCGGAGATCATGGAATCATATTGTATTTTATGAATGAAAGATGAAAAACTTACTATACAACGAAAGCTGGTATATGTATTGATGGGAAACAATGGAATTATCCAAACTACTGTGTTTCCTAACTCAAATGGACAAACATGAAACACATGTTTGAACAGTCTGTTATCATTGAGAACTGGCCAGACATTCCGTGCAGGTTCTCAAAAAGCTGCTACAAGTGCTAAATCAACAATTGTTCACTGAAATTACAGTCATAATATAATGTACCGTAGAGCCAGAATCGGCGCTCTCAGAGATTTCTGTTTGTATTGCCTGAGATCATTTTCAAAGTTTTATGCAAAGCTTAGTAGCTTCTCTTATTCCCTATGCATCTAGAAATCAGTCTTATGATGCCCTTTGCACCTAGATTAGAATTCAAGTGGTTCACAGTAACTTATTCCATGCAGTTTGAAAAAAAGTTTTTGCTATAAAGCATACTGAGTATGCACAGTGACTCCCACATATTTTTTATTACAATCTTACAATCAAAAGTGCTTCTCCTCGATTTCTCCTGTTGGCCAGTATGATTAACATATGAATATGTTTTGATTGTTGATATCCTATGTTTAAAAAAAAAATGAATTTCCTTGAAAACGTAAATGGCCAGTGTCGACCTTATTTGACACATTTTGCGTAGCCTGCTTCCAGTTGACAAATCCTGCCGCCCCATGTATAACAACGCAAACCAACCGCCTAAGTTTGGCTGGGGTCGTGGGGAAACAAATCTAGAATTGAGCTGCTAACAGGTGTTTACAAGTTGTGCACAGAATCTAGAGACCCAAGAAAATAAGCTGCCACATTCGCAACCACTATTGACAAAATCGATGTGCCTGTCCGGGCTGTTTTAAATCGATGAAAAGTACCAATTAGTCTAACATTGGGGAGAATTATTCTCTCAGTTCCACCAACATTCCAGTAATTATTTTGCGCCACATTCAGGACACTGGCATAACTGCATCATTTTACATTCATGTCTCTAATGATGGCTTAGGGAAAATAAAATCTTCCATCTCTACAACACAGTTAGAAAGTCAAGCTAGACCAGAGTTCAAGTAAATATAAAACATGAGCTCATGAAGGTACAATTTTTTTCTCTTCTTTTTATCTCCCTGAACGCTGTCTTATAATACAAAACTGAGAAAACAACCAATTAGAATTAGATATACTGAGGTACATAATAATACATATAAAAGCAACATCGATGACAAAACAGTTCAATCTTTGTATTTCCTTTTGGATTCCGCCAAAAATCTGTTCTTTTTTTGAACATACAGCCTTGGGACAAGGCTGTTGCCAACAGATCACAGATTTCATGTTACTGAAGCAACTCTGAATGAATGTGTCAAAGACAGTTTCATACGACCGTGCTGTAGCTGTAATGTTCATCAATATTCACGTGGTTACGTAACTGCATTGATAACACCACTGCGCATAGGAGTGTAAGGGATCTGGACGAGCAAGTTATGGCAGCAGGTTGAAAGAAATACAGCACGTTGGGTTACAATAAGCCTGCCTAGAGTGAGACCTCAATCTATCTTTGGCTAAAAATAGAAACAATTCAGAGTGGAAATGTAGGCTCATTAGTTCTCAGGAATATGCAATGGGGAGCACCACCCCTTGCAGCAACTAGCATATCATCCCTTCTTCACTGTCTACGAATACACAACCTGCCCTGGGCTCAAATCTTAAACATGAGTTGCTTATGTCAATAATATGATGTTTGTGCAAAACCCGGAAGATAAAACCAACAGCTCTACCAGTCTACAGTCTATTTTCAACGAGTCAACTTGGATCAGACAAGAATAATATTCTGCACTGTGCATCTTATCATGCGGGAGCCACACTGTTTCTGTCTCTAAGGGTATCATTAGCGCAGATCCGACATGGAGGGTTTTAGCCATAACTGGGTGTCCTGCTGTGAGCCTGTATATCTCCAATGATGGGCCCCACACCCTGCCTGCTGCCGTAGCCCAGGAAGTTTGCAGGCCACCCATGGGACCCTCCAGTCTGGTGTCAGGGAGGAACACAGACAAACCTTTTTATTATTATCCCTCCTCCGGACCCCCCCCCCCCCCCCCCCCCCCCCAACACACACACGTTTCCCTTTTCTTCGGGCCTTTCGACTGTGCTGCTACTCAAAACCATTTTCAGAATTTCCAGACAGGCTCATGCCTTTTTGATGATGAATGTCTTTAATAATCTGTTTTCAGTCGAAGAAGGAGGAGAGGGATGGAAGCCAATTTACAACTACGGCCCTGACAAGAGACTGTCAGCCCATGGCTGCCCAGAGGTAATGGTGCTGAAATGGATTCCCAGTACGAGTGCAGAGGTGGAGATAATTGGTGATGCTTGCCCGCTCAGTGATTTCCTCCCTACTTTTCCCTCGTTGGTTTGTTGTGCCACTGTCTGGATGGAATGAGTCTCTGCAGGGGCCAAACTCTGTGTCCCTCACTAAGCCCGGTGAACAGAATAAATGTTAGGAATGATCGGCTTTGGCCTTGTGTCACTCAGCTGTTACCATGGCAGTGTGTCCATCTCTGCTTTTCTCGAATTAATGCACTACTCTCCCACATCTGCCCACACAGCCTCGTGCAAAGGATAAATAACATAAACACTAGACTGACAGAGCATCACTGTAATGCTCTCTAAACATAGCAATTATAATTGAAATTAAAGTAAAGCTGGTCAAAAACAGTCATCTGAGAAATAATTTTCTTGTTGGGGTGACATGCAATGCAATGCAAAATGTATATGGTAACTTCCACCATTTAGTCTCAATTTCAAGAGAAAAATTGAACTTGGGTACTTCCTGTTTATTTAGATTTATTAATATCAAGAAGTACATATTCAGGCACTGAACTCCAATTGAAGCTATCAAAAAGGCAAGCTATTTCAAAGATTTATGATGGCCTTGGTGAAAGTTAAGTGGTGAACACAGATCTCATAAAAACAAAAGTGGGAACATGACCCTTATATGGAATTACTGAATGGGATTGGTCTTATATTTATCTAGCAGTGTTTAAGATGATGTGTAGGATTTATATTCATATATATGTTATATATATGTGTGTGCGTGTGTGTGTGTATAAAATAGATCAATTGAATAAAATGAACAGTAAGATTTAATTTCTCTGCTGCCATTTAAAGACATCAAATGCAAAGTTTTGGTCACATGACTAGGACTCTCAATGCCACAAGTATTTACATTCCCCTTTAACCTGCTCTATGCCTTTAGTAATATCGAACTATGGGCCAGGGCATAAATCTTGCAACGCTGGCACCTGGGATGTCCATGACGATAAAATGGTGGAATGAACTCTGAGTTACCCTTCATGAGTTTGATTTATTGGAAAAATAAAGGCATATCCTCACAAAAAAAAAAAAAACTAAAACCTACAGCAATCTCACAAAGGCTGACTTACAGAAGCTCTTACACCAGTGACAAAGTATGCAACATGGATTGATTTGTTTGGTCTGGGCTGTTTTTCTTTGAAGGCAGATTGTGTTATCTTTGTATATTCCAAATAGTTTTGAACTAATGCAAATAAAGAGTGGAACATATTAGAAATTACACAAAGAGCATGATGGGATTGGCTCCAGCCCATCCTCCACCCTGTTACCAGGATAATGTAGAATGGATGAATTCTCCATCAGATTATCTTCTAAGCTACAAACTGTAAGCATCTGTGAATTACAGGACCTCCAACCTATATTAAGCATTGTCCTTTCTTCCACGAGAGTCCTCCCTCTCTCTCCAGCTCATCCCGCTGGTCATTAGGACTAAACGGAAAAGCAGCCATTGATTACTCCATTCTCAGTTCACTTAACAGGTTCACCTCTTAAGGTCCGTGTTATTGGATCATCAGCTATGGCGGTCGGTAACTGTCATGCATCTTAGTTGAAGATGTCAATAACAGCTAACAGGCCAACATGTGAAAAGCCAGAAAGTGGAAAACGAGTGCCAGGGCAGCATCAGTAATCCGTGTCATGTAGAGATACCGTCAGCACCTTCAGACCTGTGGGGTGGTTTTCCACAGAATGCAATCAGAGAAGCTTAATTGAATGGCAAGCTTGATCTGGAGGTGCAGAGATATTTTCCTAGAATACCAGCAGAACACACACGTCTTCAATCACTTAAGGCAGACAACAATTACAGAACCTCACACACACTGCAATGATGAGCATCACTTTTTAAGCGCCCGTTAACTCGCTTTGAATCATAACAAAGCAAGTTGAGCCAAACACCTCTGGAAAACAAATATACTGTCTTCATATGAACACTGTAGCTCTAATCTACAGCTTTTAAGCTTGTGGGCTTGAAATGGATAATTATTCTATACAGTGTTGCAACTGAAGAGGGGGAGTGACTGACCTCAATACATGTAATTCTTCTACCACACTTTTCTGTTAACCAACTCACAACACATCAGTGCGTGCACCAAGTCGGTTGCACAGCAAATGGTGACCGTGGCTTCATGTGGCAGTTCCACTGAGTTGTTTTCAGAAATGGAAAGTCCGACTTCATCATGCAAGGTGACATTTTTTTGGGCCGGCAGCACAATGCTGTGAGATAATTTAATGAAATACACATGATTTTAAATTTGCAACAGCAATGGATCCTTTTGGTCATAGATACACAATCAGATATTAACATTTGCAGATAGTAACTGCTAATGTTACTATCAGAAAATGCTCTGATCGGCTGAGCATCCTGCTGATTTACAATGATCGATTAGCCAACAATTCTGCAAAACATTACTGGAAGGCTGCTAAATTATAAAGTATGCCCTCTTTCATACAACTACAAACAAAACATTCTTTTTTTTAACTCACTGATATTAAAAACTTTTGTTTGCTTTCAACAGTAAGTTTTTGCCAGCTCTTATTCTCACATAAATTTTAATGGTTGTGTTCACCGCTGATACAAACAGTATCGCAAACCAAACCAAACAGAGACGTCATCCACAAAATGGACTTACATTACAGTGATGCTCATTTTTACAATTGGTAATAATTCTGGGATGCACTAACTGGATTGAATTCTTATTGGCTTGTAAAACTAAAGGAGCATCTTGTGAGGGGAGAAGCAATTTCAAATCCTCATAGCTTTTGATTTGCCATATTTGACCTTATAACAGTCACAACACCTTCAACTCTCCCCATTTTATAGGTACGGGCTTTATAATATTTCTATCCCCTGAGGAAAACCTTAAACTTAAATGCTTAGGTGTGTAAGTGTATACACATATGTTCTTTATATAGGAAGGTACAGACACAATGTACCAACAAAGAAAGGTACAAATCATAGAGACTTTGAATTGGCAGTTACTCATTGAACTCACCAGTAAATAAATAGAAAAAATAAACATTGCTTAAAAAGGAGGAGAAAATATGGAAACACCAACAAAACAACACAAACAACAACCAAACATTAAATAAGACATACATGTGTGACAGATGAAGAGTATTATACACTGCAAAAAAAAAAATTAAGGAAACACTAAAATACGACATCCATGAATGAAATATTCTTATTGAATGCTTTGTTCGACTTTACATAGTTGAATGTGGTGACAACAAAATAACAGAAAAATTATCAATGGAAATCAAAAATATTAACCCATGGTCTAGATTTGGAGTCACACTCAAAATTAAAGAGGAAAAATGCACTACAGACTGATCCAATTTTGATGTAATGTGCTTAAAACAATTCAAAATGAATCAGTGTTGCTTTCTAAGTGGACAGCATGATTTCACAGCATTGTGACTGGAGTTATATTGTGTTGTTTAAATGTTCCCTTTATCTTCTTTGAGCAGTATATTATTAGTCAGGCATTAGTCGGGCTTAAAAAATTTGTTAGAAAAAATAGAAAAATATCAATCAATCAATGTTCAAAGTCCAGAAAATCCAGGGCTGGAAGGTAAAGGACAACAGTTAGGAGATGCTGCTTCAAATGAATTTCTTTCATAAAACCACTACCTATATTTTTCTGGTCACCAACCAAGAAAACATACTTAGAGCAAATTGCTTGTCAAAAAGATTAATGTGGCTCTAGACCATGGGAGTAGTGTTTCCGTAGATGTTATGCACACACCCAAACACACCAGACGCAGAGACATACATACACTCACTGACAGACCTGGTGCCAGTTATAGCAACTGTGTGATGGGGTTCAACACGCTGAACTCCATGCTAGTGTTGCCTTCAATCCTTTGTTATTAATTATATCTTCAACAAGCATACAGTTTTTGTGGTGTCAGCACTGCGTACCCATGGCAACAGCCGGTTGGACCCAGCACTCAGGAATGCACGGATTCTTCTTGCTAACAAAACCATGTCTCCCTGCAAATTCCTCTTACCTGCAAGAGGAATAAGTCAGCTTATGAAAAGTTGAAATAAAACTGTCTCACAAGGTTCACAAATATCACCATAAAATTGCTTGCAATCTTAATTAAGATGGAGTCTTCCATTTTTAGAACTTTCACAAGCTGGGTTACACTCTTAAAGTGTCTGCAACCGACATAAGGAAATGACTACAATTTCAGACTGAAATGTGCGTGCACACACATACACACACACACACCCCAATTCAGCAGATCACCATGTGTGATGACAAGTAGCACTAAAGTCAAATTGCAGCTATATCAATTTTACATGGAAATTTGTTATCACATATCTGGGGAAATGTAGTCAATTTTTCTAAAAATCCATGGGAGAAGGAGAACTTAACATTTACTGTGCAATACTATATACAGTATATATTATATATACTGAACTGCCCCATGGGCATTGCAAGCTGCCCCAGCTGAACTGGGATTTGAATATATTCATTCAAATATAAAGAGCAGGGGCAGCTTGCAATGCCCATGCCAGTGATGCTTTTTCTGGAGATGCAGAAAGACTGGAAGAAAAAACAAACATTGGTTGTACTACAGGCGAACAACATTAGCTCAACAGCACCATCTACTGCTGAGATTGAAAACGAACAGAAAGAAAGAAACTAGTGGGGTCTCTGCAATCTTTTAATGAGGTTCTAAAAAAAAAGAGGCACAAAAGGTATATATTCATTCGATCTTGATAAACAGCAATAAACAATTAACCGTCCTACTGCAATATGACATTCCCTGCTTTATACATTTATAGATTCCTACATTGTGCAATTTGTTTAAGAAACTTTTTGGTCGAAATCTCGTCTGGGCGAATGGACTTGAATTTCTTCACTTGAAGATGAGATGAGATGAGAGAGATGAAAAACAACTTTATTTATCCCGAAGGAAATTGTTGTGCCAGAGTTTCAAGCAAAAACATAACAGTAATAGATAATAGTAGGAAGGAGAAAGATGTTTTACCCCTTATCCGAGAGGCGGCTTCAATTCTAATGACCTTTAGGGAGTTTCCGAATATAGGTTATATTGGTTATGGTGGCTTGTTGTGTAAGTGGAAGAGTTGATCTGCAGAAACTAGGTTTAAGGGGGGTTGTTATACTAATGGGAGTGACTGCTATACTGGGATCAATACCATACAGATTTGCACACACAGACGAGGCCTATCTGCACCCTTCAAACAACCAGGAAAGACCTAACCACCAGAACCAGCCCCCGGCAACAACCACATGAGCCTTAGTTCATGTGATCTAACAGGTTTTACTCTTTTGTTTTGCTTTATCTTTTCACATTCCAGTCCAGGTAATACCACTAAGTTGCTCTTTTTTTTTTCCAAAGAACGACACTATTAGCGCAACTACTCCCTTACACATCGTTTCTGCAACTGTCACGTTTACATAACAAGCCACCATAACCTAGACCCACCCAAAACTCTTGCACTTACTTTCAGAAACTCCCAACAGGTCATTAAACCTGAAGAAGCCTCTCAGATAAGGGATGAAAGGTCTTAAAGTGAAAAAATTCAAACCAGTTGCCAAGACAAGAAGATTTCAACAAGAATTCACCATAACCTGGATGACAGAACCTCCATAGAATTGTTTAAGAAACCTTCACCAGGATGCAATTGCTATCATTAAAAATAGGAATACATTAAATATATTAGTATTTTTATAATGTAAAACAGATAAAAACTCAGATAACACAACTGTTTGCATGTCTAGACAGCAAACATTAAGAGAACATACCTTAAACCCCACGACAAGAAATGGCCCGAAAGTGAGTGTACAATCTAACACCAGGTGGTCTTAGGAAATTTAAGCGTTTTAAAAAAATAAAAAGGAACCGCATAAATATTCTCTAGCCCAGCCAAAACCTCAGAAAATCAGAAGAAATGTAAAATCACCACTTATAATACCAAGTGTTACTGGTAACAGTGGAAAGTTTGTTCACTCTAATGCAGTAAACATTTGAAAAGGGTAAACAGGTATTAAGCAGCATCAACAGTACATGAATCTGACCTTTTTTTCTCCAAACAGAAACGCTTACTGTCAAATCAAGTACTTCTTGCTTTGAAAATATATTCAGATATGTGGTCGGAAATGATAAAATAATACGCAGAAAAATCCAAAACTGCTTTAACCTCAAGGATCTCCCCAATCCTAGCAAACCCTAAAAAAAATAGTGTATCAAAGCATTTAACAATCTGTTATTATGCAGACAAAAACGCAGTGCTTTTTTTCATATTTTGATCATCTTTTTCAAGAGCTCACTCTGTTTTCTGCGGCGGCTCGATGAGTTTCCCCCGGTGGTATTTCTGCCCGATGCCATAGGGGACATGTGCAGCAATGGTTCCCAATTCACTGGCCCCTTCAACATGGAACATCTGGTCATCAAAGAATATGTGGGGTCTAATCTTCTGCAGGAGGGGTCCTTTAGGAGCTCCGGCCAGGAAGAGAGCCTCATCAATCTCCAAGCCCCAGCTGCGGAGGGTCTTCAGGACTCGAGCACCAGAGCTGGCTGCACTACGAGCTGTTACCAGGAAGGTTCGAATGGGACAGTCCATACGTTCGTTCTTGGCATAGAATTTTCTCTGGAGCTTCCCCAGAGCTTCCAGGAAGCCCTTCAAGGGACCCTAAAAAGATGACAGAATCACGCTTAAGAAAAAGGTTTTTTAAAACAGGAATGAGGAACAGAAGTTCTTATAGAAAGCAAAGTGATTAATGTAAACATTAGCCCAAGTGGATGGATGTCTATTAAAATTGATTTACATTTGTTCAACAATGAAGTATTTGCATCTAAAACCTGAAACCAAATGCAAAGGAGTTGCTACTGGTCTGTAAACGAGTCCAAGCAGTTATGTGGATAAAATGAACGTAATCTCCGACCAACTAGAGCTAGAACATGAAAAATGCACCTGACAGATTTAAGAAATTGAAAATTCCATGCTGACATAAAAAATAAATACAAAAAACAGAAAACTTTGTGCTAATTTTCTTTGAATAGATAGACAAACGAGATGTGTATTTTAGAATCGTTTCAGCAATATTAAAAGGGATTTATAACACGAATTTTGGGCTAGATTTAAAATGAGATCTTAGAAAGACTTTCACTTGAACATTTGTGGGGGTTTTGCGGGCTGTAAATGCATCAGGAATCGGTAAAGAACCAGGCAGGTAGTTATGGAGGCCTAGAAGGGAAAGTTCAGTTGACACAAATCTGCTGTACTGACAGTGTAATCAACAAATCTACAGTTATGGTACATACCTGGAAAAGGTGAAAAAACAGCTTACAAGTTAATGTTATAAAGCACAGCTCTTAAATGTGTTTTTCCCAGAAAGTATGATTACCTGAGCGAGAGGCTTATTCTCAAACTCTTTCTCGTGCTCAAAGAAGACGTCCAGCCCGTGCTTCTTCACAATCACCTCTGACTCGTCCGAAAAGAGAACGGCGTCGCCGTCGAAGGCGACTCTCAGCTGGGTCTCATTCAGTTCGTTCTCTGTTTCAGGCATGAACATGGTGGCTGCAGCGATGCCTAGCAGAGACAGTGTGTATATTACAACTGTGAGGACAAAACACATTTCTACCTTACCTGGCTGTCGCTTCAGCCGAAGATGCGACAACACTGTCAGCAAATTAAAATTAACAGTAAGAATATCAAAAATGACTGCATATAGTGTTCATTAAGCAGCTTAAAGTGCTGCACACAAAATCATTCTTCCCAGTGTTTGTGGCCATGGATGTTCCAGTCTCTAAAAAAGTGTTGATGCTGAACATTGGACTGGAATGGCCTCAAAATATTTGGTTGGAAAAGCCAGAGAATTCAGACTCTAATAATAGACCTTCTGGAGTCAACTGCCCAACAGTGTGGCTCAAAGATGTAGGGAAGCATCCTTCTACGACTTCATATCTTCTACGAATCATTCTAAATGCATGTTTTCTGATGTTTGTTTTGTCTGCATTTACACAGCAGGGAGTCATTAACTACACAATGACTACACGTAGAGCCTTCTGGCTGAACACTGCCAGACCGACATTTTCCTCAACAGCAAGACTGAGTCACAGTCGAGTCCACAAATAAGTGTGTGTAAACAGAAACAACAATTTCAGTTTGCTTGAAAGGGACGATTTGCTGGTATCCTGTGTGAATCATTTGGAAAAAAAATGATATTCAAAGACCATTATTTTTTTGATTAATTGGCACCCATCATAATCCATCCATCCATATTCTGCCGCTTATCCTGCACTCAGGGTTGCGGGGGATGCAAAGGGCCACATACAAAGACAGACAACATTCACTCAGTCATTCAGGGCAACTTTTCCCATTTTTTTTCCAATTAACCTGCTGCATGTTTAATGGTCAAAATATTTGCTCAAAACTGAAAAAGCAAAAATTAAGATAGATAAAACAGAAGTGGGTCACCAAAGCATTTGATAAGATTTTAAGGTGAGCGAATCTATCAGTCACAGTTTTTAGATGTTAGAAATAAGTATAATTTTTCTTTTTTTTTTGGCAGACAAAATCACTTTTTGTTGAAGACGGAAATTTTGATTGTTTTCTATAAATGCCCTTGTACAGTCAGACTACGTTGGTTCGCTTAGTTTGTTATTTCGTCTATGTTAATTTAGAAGTATCTTCAGGTATCATCCCTACATATTTCAAGGTAGTCTGGCTCCATTTGAGATGGAGTTTATCCCAGAATTCTTTTGAGGGAGTGTAATTTTGTTTTTAGAATTTGGGTTTTCTGCACATTTAGTTTGTATCTTGCTTATTTTCCAAAAGTATCAAAAAGATCAAATAGCCAAGAGACTGAATCAGCTGGATCATTTAAATATATTAAAACGTTGTCCGCATACAATATATTTGCGTTACTCCCCATTTATATTGATACCCTTAATGTTATCAGATTGCCTGATCCATTAACCCTCTCAGGCTCAAATTAAGTTGTAGTTGCAGGAAAAATCTGATATTTGGCTGTCGCAAATCTGCAACATCTGCCTGGAGAAGGTTAAGCGAGTGGTTCGATGTATAGCGCAAAGATAAGTGGTGAAAATCCACAACCATGTGTAGTGCCCTGTTCTAATTTATCTCTGAAGGATATCCATTTATTTTTATGCATGCCGTTGCATGATTATTATATAGGGTACTAATACCTGTAACGAATTCTTTACAAAAACCGAACCTCTCAAGAGTCAGATGCCGTCATTGCGTCAAGGGTAATCGATAAAGCTTGTAGTTTATGTATTTTTATGTGACTCAAGATGTAATAAGCATCTGATGTTGCCATAGGTTCGTCTCTGTGAGATGAAACCTGTCTGGCCTGTATGGAAAAGGCGAGGGAGGGCTTCTTCAGCTCTTTTGGCAAGTATCAATGTATACAATTTGTACTCAATATTCAAGACCAAAACTGGTCTGAATGATTCACAATCCATTCTGTCGTTTCCCTCCTTCAGACTGATCGAGATTGTAACCTCACTTTAGGTTGGTGGTGTTTTCCCACCACCTCTTTCCTGCCAGGCTTTACAGATCACCTCTTCCTTCTCTATTGCTCACAAACTTGGCAATGATGGACCAGGGCATCCGTACATTTAGGCACTGTAGCCTTGTTTGCTCTTTCAATTTTAAGATCCAACTCCAGCGGAACATCCAATGACTCTTTTAGCAGCTTCTCCAAAAATGCGAAGATTTTGCCACCCTCTGTGTTCTCAAGTATACTGTAGATTCGGATATTATCTCTGCGAGCCTGACCTTCTTGATCTATCAGTGCTAGCCTGGCGCTGGAAAAGCCGTTTCACAAGTGTTGTCATTGCCTGTATTACCATTTCTGCTTCTTCAATTCGGGTCTTAGCTTCCTCTAGTCTGTTATTGGTCCCGTTTAGCTCTTGCTTTATCTTGATGAGTTGCTGTTTGCTGTCTTTTTTGAAGCCTCAGTTCACACAATATGCTAAGTAGGCAAGCCTCGTCCTCACCGTCCTTGTTAATGTTGCATGTCGGAGAGCCACTTCAGCTAGCATCACTTTGCAGTGTCTATTCAATCAATATTTTTTTTTATTCCTTGTGTTAACCTTGTTCTTTATCTTGTATAAATACACCCTCTTGGACATTATCTGTGTAGTTATCAGGGTTAATAACGGAAACCGTTGAGGAGCACAAGACTCAAACTGCCATCTCTACCATGACCCAGAGGCCCTCCCCAGAAATAAGCATAATTTTACAACAAAAAAACATGAAAAACATACATTTACAAGTACAGTTTATTAATTGTTTTTCTAATTTTATGTAACTCCTTGCTGATGTTTAATAGAATTTCCCTTTTATTTGCTATTTTAAAAACATAGAATGTGTTAATCGGTCAAAAAGGATTTTACCAGACGACGGTCAGTGTTTGTTATATTTAATAACTTTTCAGGTTAAAATTAGTTGAAGAGAGACGTACAAGCAGGGCACTCTGATGTCACCTCTGTTGTAGAGATGACTCCCTATATTTAGGATAACTGCAGGCGAATGGTTTATTTAGCAAATGTGGTGTTTTTTCCCTGATGGATAACATTGTGGATATATGTCTGTGGAGGTTCTCTGTCATGCAGGTTATGGGGAATTCTTGTTGAAACCTCCATGCTTACTAAAGAAGCCTCTCTCAGATGAGGGGTAAAATGTCTTCAAGTGAAGAAATTCAAGTCCAGTTGCCATGACAAGAAGATTTCAACATGAATTGTGATTTAACCTATCAGTAAATATGTAAATGTACTGTGGCTGTGGCTTTATGGCCAAAACTACTCATGTTCCCTAATACTGTCAGCAAGAAAATCTAGTTTCTAAGTGTGTCGGTAGCTTTCAACTCCAGCCTGTCCGACTGTGGGAGCGTGAGTGTTTACGCCATGTATACGATGGGGACGCTAAATGGTGTGAATGGTGCGTTAATGCTGGTAGCCCATAGTGACTGTGGCGGCCTTGAACTCTGCTGTTTTATGTAGCAGGACAGTAAACGGTTGAGCTGCTAGGTGTCTAAACAACGCTTGCCCCCAAGAGATGGTTTGTCAGCCCAACTTTGCACAATGATTCCCAGGAGGCCCGACGGACCCCTCGAAACACACCATGGCCATTTCAAGGGCAGCTTTGAAAGGGGTTACTCTGTGCTATATTTATAAGCCTGTATTATGGGGAAGTACGTGCACTGTAGCCAGATTTAGTGGGGTGAACTGGTAAGCATCGCTCTGCTGTTCAGGTCCCCTGCTGGCTAGCAAGCGGGAGGACTTGGTGGAACCTTCTGTTCCTGACAGCCAGAGAGGCTGGGAAAGAACCCAAGTCCTATGGTCCTGAGTGCTATGTTTCTCGGTTTGAGAAATGTACCGTGTGTACAATAACGGTCAATGCGACGTTAGAACGGGTGGTTGCTTTCATGGCAGAGCATATTCCAGAATGAAGTAGCGGATCGGTTGGTACAACTTATATAGTGTACGTAGCATCGACATTAGAGCATCAACATTAAAGCATCAACATCAAAGCAACAATATATTCCTACAGAATATTACACTAAGCAACTATAGATCTAGGAGATCAAACAATGACCATCATTATCTTAGTACTCCGCATGATGTTAAGATGTTGAGGAAAGATTGAATCATTCAAGGTGAAGGCTGTGATGATGGCCATTCTTCTCTCTAGTTTCAATAAAACTTGTATTAATAACCTCAATATGACACAGTGATATTGATTACATACCTTCTTCTATGGCCTCTATGACTTTCTCTGCATCCTTGGAAAGGTAAAGGTTAGTCATATAGGCTTTCAGGTAGCCTATTGGACTTTTCCCTCCAGTCATGCAGAATCTCTCAATGGTCAAATCTGAAAGGAGAAAGTCAGGCTTGGAATTTTGTTCTGATTCCACAGTACAGTTGTTTTTTTTCCGAGCAGAATGCCGATTTGGTTGTATACTGACAAAACAGGTAGGACTGAAGTTACCGTAGTGATTAATGCTGTTTATGAGGCGCACTCCAACTTGAGCATGGTTATTGGTCATTAAGACAATATCAAACAACTCTTGGCTATCTGGATAGAGCTCCCTCAGCCGAGAGTTGACAGTCATCAGAGCCTGCATGAGAGATAAAGCCAACGGCACACGGATCTGTCATGTAGTTCAATGCAAAGTTTTGCAACATTTCAACCGCAGCTTTTTCCGTTAAACCACAGCATACTGATGACAAACAAATAAAAACATGGAAAGTTATTTAATCAATAAACCATACCAATTTTCATTTCATGTTTATGGTCGACATTCATACATTATATCAATCAATACAGAATTATTGCTAATTTTAAAGTTCTATGGATATAAGTTTTTGTTTTTTTCTTTAACTTCCAAAAGAATTTTCCATTCTGATTTATACAACAAAACTACAAGTTACTACGGGTTGAGAGAGCTGCGAGGATATCCATCTTACGAGTTCTTCCTCTATTGGTCATTTTGAGAACCTCCAAAATTAAAAAAAAATTAAAAAAAAATTAATCAACCGAATAATCTACTGATAAAATAACTAATATTTTGAAAGGGGGGCTTTGGGGGAACCGAACACTCCTTCTTTGATTTCCGTGTTCCCAGCCTGTCAAAGAGTTGTTGAGCAAGACGCTGAGCTCCTAACTACTCCCCTGAGGCAGCTCAGTGGGTGCCTTTTCCTCATGGTTCGTCATTGATGGGTGAAATACTACGATCGGGTTGTTGACGAGGAGTTATCTTATTTACAACCAAATTTACTTGCAATGTCAGGGTGACAAACCCCAAATAACAAATCAAAAGGGAACGAGTTAAAGTTTTCGTCACACACTTCCTCAGATATGCCCGCACTGACAGGAGCTGAGAGGCACTCCTTACTCACTCCCGCCCGAGGGGGTTGGAACCACCGCCTACCTTGACGAAGGGGAAAGCGGCTCCGGGCTTCAACGGTTCGTTCTCATGCTCCACCTGGTGAGCCACATACTTCTCCATGCCCTCGTTCTCATACAACTTCCTCTCCTCTACCATGTTGAAGAGGGTGCGGGAGGACACCGCGATGGTGACGGCAAACCTGGGTTTCGGCTGTGGGTGGAAAGCGACCGGGATTCACTTAGGAATAATGATGCTAATCTTTTAGCTATGCTAACACATACCGGCCCGGGGTAATAACATTTTTTGGGAAACACTCACCGGTAAGGGTTTGTTAGTTTTAAGATTTTCGAAAAAATGTTTGGCTGCCTCCCAGTCATTTTCCTCCGTGCTGTCCCCACTCTCACGGACGTCAGTCATTTTTTTTGACAGCTAAAGCGTTTCCCCCGTGGAAAACGACGCCGAAGATATCGAGTCGAAATCACCGCGGCCTCGAAAGTTTGCGGAAAGACTTTGAAAAACCAAAG
This sequence comes from Fistularia commersonii, assembly GCF_037954325.1. Taxonomy (NCBI): domain Eukaryota; kingdom Metazoa; phylum Chordata; class Actinopteri; order Syngnathiformes; family Fistulariidae; genus Fistularia; species Fistularia commersonii. Next base: position 11,718,179 of record NC_141303.1, on the reverse strand, counting down.
GGGGCGTGTCTTGTGTTGTGACGTCAGACAGAGAAGGAGCCTATCGAAGTAGACTCATTGAACAACTGTTATTTTCGGATGTATTTCTATACAAATACAGGGAAAGGTTGTGGTGGTTCTTAAAATCTAAATAAAAACCAATGTCATAAACCCACATTTTTATTGCCAACGGTTCATAAATCAAACATCAAATGTTGAAACTGAGACATTTACCATTACATAAAAAATATGAGCTATTTTTTTAATTTGATGGCAGCAACACATCTCCAAAGAGGTGGGAGAAAACAAGGAGTATTCTTACAGATGTGTAGCATCTCCTCTTTTTTAACAAATATCTGCAGACATCTGGGAAGTGAGCAGACCAGTTGCTGGAATTTTGGAGAAATGGTGTCCCATTCTTGTCTGATGCAGGACTCTAACGGCTCGACAGTCCGGGGGGCGTCATTGTAGGAGTTTTTTGTATGGTCTCTCTCCTCTTTAATCCGCAAGACACGGCATTCATTGTCATCAAAAATAACTTTTTCTATTTGGACTCCGCTTATTTTTAAAGGAGCTGCCAAGAGGAGGCAGATATGTTTCTAGATCATGTTAATGAATGGGTTCTTCTTCTTTGCATGGTACAGCTTTCACTTGGATTTGTGAATTTCACAGTGAACTGTGTTTACAGACTGTGATTGAACCTTTGCAGTGTTTTCCAGCAGGCAAACGTGTCTGCTGAACAGGTAATGGTTCAGGTGTGCATGTGAGTGCTCTGCCAGGGGATGGGGTGTGGTAGTTTGCAAGGAGGGGGAGGGTTTGGGGGAGATATTGGTTTTATAGCTCTTGAACAGAAGCCCTTTTTCAGCCGAGATGCGTGGGTTTTGATTGTCCTGTACCGCATTCCTGATGGGAGCGGCACAAACAGGCTGTTGCCCGGATGGGTAGGATCTGTTGCAATATTCCTGGCCTTCTTTTGCATGCGGGCATCATAGATAGAGCCTACATCTGAGAGAAGGCAGCCCACAGTAACTGACTTGTAGTCAGCTATGGTCCTGATGCCTCTCCACATGTGGTGTGGATCATTGTTACAGAAGTGGTCCTCAATGTGTGGTCTGTATCTGTTTTTTGCCAGCTGTATGCCCTTTCACAAATCGCTCCTGGGCCTGCTGTAGACCAGCCTGTCACCAGCTCTATGGGCAGCATCCCGGACTTAAAGCAGGGGCCTCACTGAGCTGTCCAGCCACAGCTTTTGGTGAGGAAAGACAGTGATTGTCTTTGTAGGGAGGACAGCATCGGTGCAGAAATGAACATAAGACAAGACAGCTGATGTGTACTCCTCAAGATCAGTGACCTTTTTGAATATCCCCCAGTTCTTGTGTTCGAAACAGCATTGGAGGGTCAAGGAAGCATCCTCAGTCCAGACCTGGTTTGTTTTGATGACGGGTTTAGACCTGCAGAGAGGCTTGTAGGCTGGGATCTTCTATTGAGATGTTTGAAGAGAAGACACAGAAGAGACAGAGTCCACAGAATGGACGTAATACAATTATATATGTTTGATTTTCTATATTTTCCAATAATTTGTATACTATTGTTTTTAACTTATAAGAATATTTATTACCTAACTACCTTTACTGCACTGTCCACGTTCTGCTGTTCGAATTTAAATGTCCTCATTGTGGGATGATTAAGACACATTATTTTCTATTACATTCATTCTCTCTCTCTCTCTCTCTCTCTCTCTCTCTATCTCTCTCTCTCTCTCTCTCTATATATATATATATATACATATATATATATACACACACATACACACACACACACACACATACAGACTGATTGTATGAGAGAGAGAGAGAGAGAAAATAAGAAGCGATTACTACAGCTAGTGTTTGCTCCTTCTCCATGTCACCAACTATCTAATAACCTTAAATGACACATGGACAAATGATCCGAGGATCCAACCCCCTTCCTGTGCCATATTTTCAAAATAATATCAGCATCAGCTGCAAGGTATACGCCACTCCCTGTTGCTTGGCAATGTGCTGCTCTAGCGAGGATTTTAATATCAGATTCTGCGAAGAAAGACACTGTACAAATAGGGATCTTTATATTTAGTGATATTTTGTATGCATTCCATGTATTCTAAATTTCTGATACACAACAAAGGCTGTAATAGTATGGTGAATTTAAAGAATAGAAAAGAAATGTAAGATTTGTTCAAATGAGATGAGATGAGATGAGATGAGATGAGAACAACTTTATTTATCCCGAAGGAAATTGTTGTGCCAGAGTTTCAAGTAAAAAACATAACAGTAATAGATAATAGTAGAAAGGAGGAAGAATAAGAAATACAATTAAATATGAATTGTCTGTTAACTGTAACTACATGATTGAAGATTCCCTGCGGCTGAGGGAAGAGGAATTAAAAAGTCTGCTAGCCTCAGGTAGGAAAGACAAAGGCAAAGGCATAGATTATAAACTGCTGTTGAAAGTACAGGGCGAGCTTGCAAAGTCGAAGATGAAACCAAACTCAAAGATAAAGAACAATAAAACAATAAAAGGAACAAATCTGGACTGTTGTTTTGTTGATTGAATTAGTAAACTGTCCATCCATCCATCCATCCATCCATCCATCCATCCATCCATCCATCCATCCATCCACTATCATCTGCTTTATCCTACACCCTGGAGCCTGTCCTGGAGGAAAGGTAGACTCTGGAGTTGATTGCAGGGCCAGATAGAGACGGACAACCATTCATAAATCTGGGCCATTTTTCCAATTTATTCCAAAGAACCCTCTGCATGTTTTTGGACTTTGGGAGGAAACAGGAGAACCCAGAGGAAACCCGCTCAAACAGAGGGAAAACATGCAATCTCCAGGGTCATTCCAACTCACAGCACATATATAATCCAGTTTAGAATAAATACAACTTATATTTATGAAAACTATACTCAATGTTTGTCAGGTCTCTCTCTCGCTCTCTCTCTCTCTCTCTCTCTCTCTCTCTCTCTCTCACACACACACACACACACACACACACACACACACACACAGATGACCTCCCTTCCCCATCACGCTCCCCCCCTCCCGAAGAGTTGGTAGAGTCCGGCACGGAGCATCATGGCGATAGACGGTAAGTGCTTGCGCTCAGGTGTCCTGCGGGACACGCGTGAAACTTTCCACGTCACAGACGGGTCACAGTTACTTAACACCCGGGTATATATTCGTCGTGGATGTTTGCTTGTTTCATTTTCTTTCACCCAGTTTTCACGTCGCGACGCGCAGTACCGCAGTGCTCTGGAGACGGGACAGCTGGCGGCGCGGGGCTGCTGATGCTGCGCGGGTGTTGTGGTTCCTTGTCGGGATACGCGTGGATCCGACCCGCGTGGAGAGGACACGGGCTCGTTCACGTAACACGCGTTTTTTTTTTCGTGTTAATATACAAAGTGATGAAGTCACACCTGCGGATGGATCGATAGATTCTCGGAATATCTCCCCACCTCAGCGGACAGTAGCGTGGAGGTTGTGGTTAAAGACCGTGTCACTACAGCGCGATGCCATTCATCACGTCAAACGTTACGATTGCGGGAGATTGCGGGAGTCGCACGTGTTTCTGCGTGGACGTGATCGTGGGCACGGCGATAACGAACGGGTTCGAGTGAAAGCGAACGAGACACCGCGGGCGATGCGGCGAGAGAGGGACCCGCTCTGCGTGAGCGCGACGCGCGCCTCCGTGGTCAGAACGGTCGTCGTGCGTGTGTGCGTGCGTGTGTGCAGGCCACGCAGTTTCATTGAAACGCACAGCAGCAGGTGTCACGCACGGAGGCGAAGGATCCAGTGACGTAGAGAGTCGTCATTTGCCATTGAGTCGATCACAAGTCAGAGCAGCGTCCTGCGCGGTGTTACACATTTCAGTCCGCACTGAGAAGTGGTTATTTTAGATCATTTATTATTTTCATTATCATAGATATCACATCATATCACATCTCTATTTTTCATTTAAATTCGAGTTCCATAAAAAGAGGATTCATTCACTTATGTAATCACATTGAGGCGTCATTATTTGATGACTGGAAAAACTGAAAGATATCTTGGAGTTATACCTATTAATACATATTAATACATATTATTTGTTTGCTTATATATACTTATGTTGTGTTTAGCATGTCAGGGTATATCATCCCATCCATTGTGAGGCTTCTACATTCAGAATTTTATTAGAATGGGGTCTATTAGGATTACAATGTAGGCTATTACACGTCAAAATGCATAGGGAGTTTTTGCGCATCGATCTGAATATATGTGACTTATTTTAAGCTGGCTGAGCTGTGACATTTGCTCAGTTTGATTAAAACATCAGAAATGTCATTGTTTACCTACGCCCTGGTAATATCTCGTTCGTTTTCTTTCTCAACAAGTTGGAACCTGAAAACTCCCTGGTCGCTGCCTTTTCGCACCATTTTCAAAACAACAAGGAGAAGAAGATTACCAAATATTCAATCAGTTGGAATATTTTTGTTAAGAAAAACAAATCATAGGTTAACAATATCCAAAATGCACATTTGTCTGCTTAGGTAATCATCCAGCCAAGAGTTTTAAGTGAAGTGATTCAGATGGGCTCAGTCTATCATCTGACACAACCACAAATCAAGCTCGGGCTTTTCTCTTTGCTCTCTCTGGCATTGAATCATCACCTCAGACCACTGCCAGCATCCAATCCCTGTCCGAGGTAGTGATATACCTAGTGGGCGATTTGTTTTACAGATCACTTCCTGAGGTGTGTGAATCCAAGGTGATCTGATTTCACAACTCAAATTTCTGCTCAACTGAACGCTGATGATTTTGTACCATACAGCTGCTTTTAACACATATTTTCATTTGCAATAACCAGGGATAGGCAATATGCGGATATGCTTCAAGTTTATGTTCCCACACGGACTCTCTGTCACAGGGCTTTTCCACAGCGGTTTCTGTTAAATTGTCGGAAACGGAACACACTTGAGCTCCCAATTCAGCACAGAACACCAGTTTTTGGGCAGACGTTCGGATCACATCACCTGTGACCCCCCACCTCCACCCCAAGTGACTTCAAAACCCGGGCAACAGGCATTTAAACATTCACAAATTCCCTATTTATGTAAGACTAAAACAGCAGTAGGTTTGAACATGTTTCAACTTACCCTTTTTACAGTCTTAAACAATAGAAAGTTTGATCACAAACATTGATAAACTGAAATAATATGTTGATCTTGTTATGTGGAAATATTCTTTAATAACTACAGCTGCAGCAAAGCTGTAGAAATCTATACTAACTCATGAGATTCAATACAGTGAATTGGAATCTAAAGAATCAAAGTAGTCAAATGAAACAACAACAGCAACGAAAAACACGGCCTTACTATGGTGTATATTGGAGGATTATACATTTTTGAAGAGTTACCATTTTATAAGTATAATTAATTTTAGAGAAAGTAAAATAAATACATGTGAATAAAAAGATCATTTATTTTTTGGGGGGAAAAAATATTTTTTGTTAATATACAATGCATTAAAGAAATGTGATTGTAAGCAAGCCTGCTTGCAAAGGAATCTTCAATGGAGAGAGGCAAGAATTACATTATCCGTGCTGGTCCATCTAAAAGGACTGGTGATGCTACAAATATTCAAGATGTCTTGGCTACCACTTTGTTTTAAACATTTAAACCATCCATTTTCCTGGTAAACAGTCTCATGCATTTACCTGGTAAGTATTTGCTCCGTGTCCAATTGATCCCCACTCACTGAAACAGAAGGAAATAAAGAAAACAACAAAATAAGAGTCTGACCGATAAATTACATCTCATGGCATGTCTTGTAGAATATTCACTCCATTTCAGTTATCAATCCATTATTTTCTCCATGTGTAAGAAACTCCAATCCAGTGGGGTAGTGGCAATTTTTGACAAGTATGATTTTCTTTGGCTTGATAGAATCAGTCTGTTAAATAGGAAAAAGAAACCCTTTTCTATGACCAGTCATATGACTCCTGTCCAAACCTCAGCTCCAAGTGTCTCAGCACAGCGGCGCCACTTAACGGAGGGCGAGAGATTTTGTCCCCCAGGGCTGATGATTATCAGCGGAAAATTTTATCACATTTACAAATGTTCACACAGCTTACAAAGTTATCCAGTGTTGACCTGTCCCTAAAAAAACGGTCATTTGCAGCTTAAGGAAAACTCACCTTTTCCCTTTCAGTATATATATATTATTTGATTGATTGATATACCGCTCATGACAGCTATACTCATGAAGAAACTACACCAGATATGTCTGTGTGTTTGCTGTTTCGCATATGGAGTGGAGGTAACTACTACCCCAGCGGGTCAAAACTAACATCCCTATAGCCTACATTTTTTCTACCAGTACATGATTTTTCTAGTAAATACGTCTCATGCAAACTACTGTGAACATATGCCGCTTCCACTTATCTGAGACCTGAACATATGTTTCCATGTTTCTACTGCTGAACTCCAAATGTCTCATCTCTGCTTCTCTTCCCAGGTGGGGGGAGAAACTGTGGTGTTCATGAGCTCATCTGCGCCCGGCGAGGTAAATGCACGCTGCAACCGAGCATGTCCAGTTAACTCTTGTGCTGCATAAGTACATTTTTGTTCGTCTCCAGAACCAAACCTTCACACCTAGTTAGCAGTTGACAGATTATTATGAGCCGAAATGTGATCAGCGTTATTTTGTGACATATCGTCTGAAGATTGGTGCATAGGTGGCGCATCTATATAAATAGGAAAACATAATATCAGTCTATAAATTATACATGCCATATCAAGTTTTACTTTACTCCAACAGAAGAAGGAAGCCGCGTGTTCATGACTTATTCAGCATGAAGGTTTCGTTTCGTATCAGAGATCAATGTGTAAGCAACAGTTCCAGATTACCTTCCTTCCCTTAACCTAAACAAGCATCCCCTCAAATAAAGCACGGTTGGGTACGAGAGGATGTAAAAGTAACATGAAGAAGGTTTTACATTTAAAATAGGAGAGTATGTCCATCTCTGAAGGAACATGACTTGACTTGACTGACAGAAGAGGTTCTTTGTAATGGAGTATATTTTCTGGTTCTCCAACTTAATCCGTAAATGGCTACATTTTAATGTCACTCAGTGTCACACAATTTGAGAAAACCAAACCCTTAGTACTTCTTAAAGGTCTTGAGTTAAGCCTGAGCTCATTTGCAGCCCAAAAGAGATTTACTGTCTGAGCACACACTGTGACATAAGCATATAAATACAGAGGAATAACTGATGGGCCTCCACTTTGAACGAGTGTTATATAAATGTAAGTCATCAAAAGCTGGCCCGCTACCACGCCACTTTCCAGCGTACATCAGCGGTGGCTTCAGGTTTCCGCAGGTGTCTAAATTATTCAGCCGCTGTTGACATGTGCAGAGTAGGACCATGTATGAAGTGTCAAAAGGCTAGATGCAGAGGCCGGTGTGCATCTGGCAGACGCTGTCTCCGTCTGCCAGAAGCAGAGGTCACTCCGGCTCCATGAACATGTTGCTGGAGAGTTTGGGATTTATCAAACGTCAGACTTCAGAGCAGGAAAACTTTAGGCTTTCCTCCTCTGACATTGTCTGTAGTAGCAGACGGGCTGGTAGAGCTTTTCGGGACAGTTGGTTGTAAAGAGGATATTCTCTTAGAGAAGGTAAGCTGTCGTTGCCGTCGCATCGCTCGGCTACTTCCTTTGCCATCCTTTTGACTTTAGCATCCATTATGGCCGTCTGCAGAAGACGCGTTTTTCAGTCTGCAGCAGCCTCCTCTTGTTGCCATGGTGAAAGCAGTCTAATAAGTTCAGTCAGTAGTCAGGAGGTCAGAGGAATCATTCAGTGTATTTGTCACGTTTCACTTTGTGAAAGAGCATCCGCTTGTGAATGTAGGCGCTGGCCGTGTGGGGTGTCGCATCCCGTATGGTTAATATGGAGTTATTAAGGAGTGTGAGTTTATGAAGGGTTACTGGAAGGACACGTCAGGCTTATATAACGCGCACAGTCAGGTTTAGGTAACGCTGTGAGTGAAGGAACAATCAGTCCTCCGCAGGAAAACCACTGTGCACCCTGATCATAGCTCAGCTTAATAAATTGCAAATCCTTTTTTTTTAAACATTCAATTTGGATTAACAAACAGTATATTGAAATCAGGTTGGATTCGAAGTTTACATGTATAATATTGTCTATGAAAATGATAAGCGTTCCTTGTAATATCATAGCATTACTAGGTACAAACAGATGTTCTCTTCAGATGTGATATTTTTAGAATAAACATGGGTAAATTAAAGCAGAGATCTATTTTTTCAATAATCAACGTTGATATCATAATTATAATCTGCTAAAATTCTGAATTAATTCAACATCATTTAAAATAACATAATTAGTTAACACAAGATAACACCCTTTGAACTTAGTTAATGCATATTGGTTTAATTTTAACTAACTGTGATATCCTTTCTTACTTCTTGCCAAATATCATTAGGTTGTCAAAGTGCATTAAAGAACAAATTGTATTAATGAAGGTAAAGTGGGTCAAATTCTCTGCAACCCAAGAGGGCTATTGAGGAAACATTAGCTGACAACTCCACCAAGTGTGTCTTCCAGCTCCAAAACATTGTATTTTGCGTCGTTCTTTCTCACCATCTCATATCAGACAGTTAAATGTGTAAAAGCAGAGTGTAGGCTATCTGCCTCCTAACAAACTGTAGGCCAGCAAAGTTAGTGGCTGTCTAAATCATTTAGTAGCAGCACTTCTCTGGAAACGCACATGCCATTTTGTTCTGGACTGATACCCCCAGAATTCTGCACGTATCACTTCACATCACACGGTGTGAGAGCACGAGTCCAGCGATCTTACAAACCGGACTTTCCCCTGAGGCCTGTTAGTCTTTACCGATACCTCTCATCACTCTGACTTCCCCTCTTCTTCTGCTATTGTGATTCGTTGTATGCAGCTCTGTTGTGATTTTGCATGAACTACTGGGTCCATATTGAGTTTAATACAGTCCCTTTGAGGCTCTTACAAAAATAGCACTGAGCAGCAGCAGCAGCAGCACAGCTGGCCTACATTCATTGCTGGAGATCCTACTAAGCTCTCCGTCAAAGTGGAGGAAACGCCGACTGCTTCAGCAGCACAATAGATGAACATACAGGGTTTCTTGTTTCAGTCCAACACCAATAGTCATTTAACCAGGTAAAAGGATTTTTTAATGAAAATCGGGCTTAAGATTTGGTTTCTGAAGTGTCATTTAGTCCCATATTGACTATTGGTTTCGATATTTAATCTGTTGTCATCATACGGTTGGGCCTTCTGTAAAAATGTGATTGGACTATTTAAAACCCTTCTTTTAAAAAACCACCTACATAGCAATTCCCTCAGGGTGAAATAACATTCTAGAATTCATAGACTGCATTGTTGGTCTTACAGCATCACAATTTCAACCCTCGGTATATGTCCAACATATAACAGGATTAATAACAAAGATGACTTTGACTTAACTGATAAAGAAATCAACAGAGTTTCTCCCTAGAGTTTAATTTGACATTTTCAAATGCCAGAAACTTTCACTGGGTTATTCCAAAACACTGGTCTGTTCAATGAGATGATGATGATGGTGTGAAGGACATATAATCTATTTTTTAAAATCAGACTGTCAGTTTATATATGCCCCAATCCCTGTAGATCACTGCACTCAGTCAGACCCGTGTCTAACAGCTCACTTTTTTTTCTCCCCTCCTTTTTCCTCTCCACCTTCTCTCGCCTCTTTTCCCCCTCATTTCTGATCATCTCCTCAGTGTCTCCAGAGCTTCTGGGTGTCCTGTCTTCCATTGCAGCCTTTATGGCATTGATGGCTCTGTTTTTTGTTTACCTCAGCAACAAGCTGTCAGTGGAGAACCCCGACGATCTGTCACATCTCAGTGGTTACAACAACAGCCAGCCAGGTACTAAACCGGTATACCGACCATTTTTCCACAGTGGCTAAATTTGCACTCATCACACATTAGGAGTAGTTTGGAGGTGTTCTAGGGAAATAATACATCTATCAAACCCAGGTATATTCAACAGTTGTTGATGTGTATGAACATGAGACAATGACAGTTTTCCTTTAACAGCTTGTGATCCAGTCTTGTTTCAAAAGTTGCAGTTGTTCCGGTGAAGCTTCTTTATCTCCTGCTCGACCAGCCACGCAGTGCAAATGATTTGTTTTGCACTGCGTCTTAACCGTTAGACAGAGATGAGTCTTTCAAGCAGTTTTACAAGATTTTATACAAATTCAGTAATTTCCTCAAACAGCTACTTTTTGTAATGGCTTTGTAACTGTGTTGTTTTCGGACGCCTGTTACTTTGAGAATACTGTCGGCCAGTAAAAACGCAGAAGAATATGTTTCAAATCAAATACAGGATCATTAATTTAATCTTTTAACTGAAATTGTATTGACATTTTGAAAAGAAGATAAAATTCACATAGTGCAGCTTATGTGATAGATGGTTGATTAGAAAATATGACTAAAATATAAAAAAATAATTTGAATACAACCCGAATGCAAAAACACAGTTTGAGAGTGTATATCGTAATCTTTAGCGTACCCATATGTGTGTAAACATTGGTCTCACTCACTTCATTGGTGCCAACACACCCTGCTAACAACCACATGTCCATGTCAGTGCTAGCCTAGCGATCACCGTGGTAACAGGCTCTCCAGATGGCTTTCTTCAAAAGCTTCCAGCAGAACCTCCCTTCTGTCAACATTTCCTCAATCTTGGACTCGGTCAGCAGTCGGGTGGACAACCTGGCTACCGCCGTCAGCGACGTCACTTACGCTGTCAGCGATCAGCTGACAGAGCAGGTCACCACCATCATCAGCAAGGTTCAGGAGGAGGAAGACCTGGAAAAACGCAACAGCCACGAGTCAGGTCTGACTCCCATCGCACAGGAAAGGAAGGCCAGCACTAAAATCACATGGCAAATGAACAGAGATTCAGAAACTGGAAATACGAGCTTAAAGAGCAACCATTGCGACGATGCAGCGGAGGCCGAGGGCGCCCAGAGTCAGCTGCAGTGGGAGTGGAGGGATGGGTGCTGGAGAGTTAGAAAGACAGAAGCTCAGTTAGCAGAGGAAGAGAGGAAAAAGACAGAGGAGAGGGAGCTGGAGGAAAAGAGAGAGCAGAGGAGGAGGGAAAGGAGAGAGAAACGTCGAGAGAAAGAGGCCAAGAGAGACATGGCGGCCTCCCAGGAAGTGCAGGAGGAAGCCCAGGGAGGCGCGGCGGACGACACGGAGGCAGGAGACAGGGAGGAAGGTGAGAGCCGAGAGCGGCCTCCTGCCCGGCAGGGACAGGAGGAGTGCAATGAGCCCCTTCAGCGGACAGACACGGAAACTAGCGGCCGTATATCGAAGACGGAACTACGGGAGGACGAGGGAGAAGCTCACGAGCGAGAGAGCCTGGAGGGAGGAGGTGACGATGAGGAAGAAGACGAGATTTCTAAATCGTCCACGGAATCAAAAAAGAAGTCACAAGTGAAGAAAGGAAAAGGCGCGAAGGAAGCGTCAAGGAAATCAGACAAAGCTTCAGGGACGGAGAAGAAGAAGAGAGGCAGAAAGAGCAAAAAGAAAAAGAAAGGAACCCAAGGTTAGATGGTGTGCACCCTCTCTCTCTCTCACCGCCACTCTTTGGGTTTCCTCTGCCCTTTTTGTTATCCAGATTTCCTTTCTCCATTTCATTTCCCCGAGCGTGACTTCGTGGCCACTGCTACTCACTTCCTTAGATACATTTTTGAATGGGCATCCATGTGTTCTCTCCAGAGGGCGCTTTATCGGACAGCGAGGAGGACCGAGGTCCCGAGGCTGCAGCTGGCTGGAGCGGCAAACAGCCGGCGGAGCAGGGAGGATACAGCAGTGAGGCTTCCAGTGAGCAGGGTGAGTGGGGTCACATGTTGTCTTAAAAATATTCATTGAAAAATGAAATTCAATATGAGTGAAAAAAAATTCAGCTGTACTCAATAAAAACAACTGCCTGAGTTGTGAGGGATAAAATGTATGGACTTGCTGAAGTTCCGTCAACTGTGTCAATAAACTGTGTCAACTGTGTCAGGATAAATTGAATAAAGTGTATTTTTGATGACACCAGAACAGAATCTGTTCTCACCTTAAAAAGTGGTTGGGCGTATTTCCTTGAATTAAAAATACAACTTTTCATTGCCTTCATCGGTAAATGGTAAAATAATGCAGGTTCGAAGTACTTTATATTATCGTGCTGCGTGATGGTAAATGGTCAAAGCCACGTGATAGTTAAGCAGAATGCCAGCCAATTATGTTGACTTCCATTTGGTAATAAATTTATTGTAAACACTGAGGTATTAGAAGAGACGGGCCAAGGATTCAAAATCATTCTTGGCTTATTTGTGATTCCTGTATGTTCATGTCAGAATGATCATGCTGGATTCACAGGTATTCTTATTTCTTATTTGTCCAAAAAAGGTTGTGGGTTATATTGGTGTCAAAATAAATTTCATATATTTATTCATATTCATATTTATTCATATTTCATATATATCTAATGAGAATGAGAATGAGAGAGAATGAGAACAACTTTATTTATCCCGAAGGAAATTGTTGTGCCAGAGTTTCAAGCAAAAACATAACAGTAATCGATAATAGTAGGAAGGAGGAAGAATAAGAAATACAATGGAATATAAATTAACTGTTTTAAGGTCTTAACTACATATAATATATAATATATTTCATTTATATTTCATTGTATTTCTTATTCTCCCTCCTGTTATGTTTTTGCTTGAAACTCTGGTACAACAATTTCCTTCGGGATAAATAAAGTTGTTCTCATCTCATCTCATCTCATCTCTTCTCATCTCATCTCATCTCAAATGGCGCTGATTTTTCCAATTAAATTGCTTATCATGCCTCCGTCAAGTGTCACTTCTTTTTCCATCCTCGGCGTGACAGCAGGCGGCAGCATCCAGAGGATCAAGAAAAATTCCCCTTTCAATGAGCTCCAGCCGCCTCCGTACCAGGACAGGAGTTTGGACGCACGCGTGGCTTCTGGCTCGCGTGAAGAGCAGGCGGTCCAGAGGAACTCGTCCCCCCCTCAGCACAGCAGCTTCCACGGTTCCAGTGAGGCCAGTGTGGACCAAGACACCGAGAGCTACCTCAACAAATGTGGCGAGGAGGACATACCCAGCGACAGCACTGCGGTGCTGGGCCCGGAGGTGAGGGTATTTTTCTATTTATCGTTCCGAGTCTTCAAAAAGTTCGCTTTTGTGATGATTTGTTGAGATTTGAATTGGTGGGACCAAGACGTCGGAAAAACTCCCGCTTGTCTTGTTCAGGTCCAGAGGTGTGTCGAAAGTTTAGACAGGAAAATGAGTTCACGTGCGGTGAATAGAAGTTTGGCAGTTTGATTATTTGATGGCCCGTCGGGACCTTTTCATTTCTCCTCTCGCTCTTTCACTCAGGACAGTTCAGGTCTTCAGCTGGCTACGGCTTACGAGCCGGAGCCACTCGCCAAATACGGTACCCTGGACGTTGCCTTCGAGTACGACTCCGGCGAGCAGTGGTTGGCCGTCACGGTCACCGCAGCGACCGACATCCCCGCCCTCAAACAGACGGGGAACATCTCATGGCAGGTGCACTTAGTCCTGCTGCCCACCAAAAAGCAAAGGGCAAAGACGGGCGTCCAGAAGGGGCCGTGTCCCGTCTTCACCGAAACCTTCAAATTCTCCAGGGTTGAGCAGGAGGCCCTGGGGGACTACGCCGTTCGCTTCCGTCTGTACAGTATCAGGCGCATGAAGAAAGAGAAAGTCCTGGGAGAGAAGGTTTTCTACCTGACGAAGCTCAACTTGCAGGGCAGAATTGCTCTACCCGTCACCCTGGAGCCGGGCTCCGAGCTGACGGTGAGAGCACTTCCTGCCTTCCTGATCTGCTCACTGCACATCTGATTGTATACGGTTCTTCTAATCTAATATTACAGTTAATTTCTGGGTCTGTTCTATATTAGAAAACAGTGCAAACACTTTAGAGCCGTAATTGCTAACTAATGTTTTCTTCTTTTCCCCGCTCTAACTACACTGCTCAAAAAAATAAAGGGAACACTTAAAAAACACATCCTAGATCTAAATGAATGAAATATTCTTATGAAATACTTTGCTCTTTACACAGTTGAATGTGCTGACAACAAAATCACGCAAAAATGATCAATGGAAATCAATTGTATCAACCCATGGAGGTCTGGATTAGGAATCACACTCAAAATTAAAGTGTAAAAACAAACTCCAGGCTGATCCAACTTTGATGTAATGTCCTTAAAACAAGTCAAAATGAATCTGTGTTGCTTCCTGAGTGGACACTATGATTTCACAGAAGTGTGATTGACTTGGAGTTACATTGTGTTGTTCGAGTGTTCCCTTTATTTTTTTGTGCAGTATATTTACAATCCCTGTATAGAATTTAGTCATCCGAGGGTCGCCCTCCTTTTGCTTGCCCTCCTCAGGGTTGTGGTTCTGTGGTGAGCGTGTCCCGTAGCGCTGGCGCTTTGTCTTACCGCTCCACAGAGGACACCACCGTTCCGGAGATCCTCCTGGGCCTCATATACAACTCCGCCACGGGGCGCTTATCGGCCGAGGTCATCCAGGGAAGTCACTTCAAAACCCCGGCGTCTGATAAACCCGTCAGTAAGTAAAAGAGCCGGGATATTATGGGCTGCGGACTCTTGGGGTTTAGTGGCAAGGGAGGCGGTCCCGAGGGAGAAGTCCTTCTCTGCATCTAAATGTTTCCTCGCATTGCTGCTCAGTTTACCGCTAATGTTGAAATAACGGTTTGCAGATTGATTACTTTGCTATTTCTTTAATTGAATTTCGGTGCTACAAAGCTCATGGCTCCCCACGGGGATGGAAACATCTTGATTCTAATTTTCAGATGCTGCAGGATCTCTGATTTGTATCAGCCCTCATTTTTCAACCTCTGACTGTCTCCCCTCTTTCCCTCCAAACTTGTGTGCTGTGGTGTGTTTGTTACAGATGGCCTGTTTTGTTGTATAAAACATTTCGTAGGCGGACAGCTTTATATCATGAGAGGTGAGCCAGCAGCAAACTCCTCGACACAAATCCATGACCACTGAGCCTCATCCTGCACACTGCTTTTAAAACAAGTATTTTTAAAACTATTTTGGTCATTCTTGTAAAAGATTTATCCTCTTGGGTTCATCGGTTTGCAGTTAGAATCGAGGTCTCTCTCACACACATACATGCACGCACAAATCAGTAAATTACCAAATCACCAAATTACTATTTCTGCGTCTGTTTTTGAAATCTAGAAATCACACAAAAGCAATTATAAATAAACAAGTCTTTGGCTTTATTCCCTTGAATTATGGTGATTTTGAAGTGATACATTTTGGAATAATAACCTCCAAATCACAGTTTCCTTTAAATATTCAGTCTCGTCAAATAAGATTTTATTTATTTAGAAACAAATCAATGCGGGCCGCCTTCTGTCTCGACTGGTCCGGGTAGAAAGTGAACGAGAGAGATGAACAGAGATATAGAAAGCAATAGCGTGATAGAAAAAGAGGGTAGTAGTAGTTTATAGTTTATTTTTATTTCTAATTCTGCCTTTCTTTTATTATTTATTACTGTTATATTTTCTGTAACTCTGGCACAGCAATTTCCTTCGGGATTAATAAAGTTGTTCTTATTCTTATTCTTATTCTTATTCTTATTCTTAGTATGATGGGGTTGCGAGTGATAGGCATGATTGATATCATACTACCGATATCAGCAGCATCGAGAGTTACATGGTTATTTCTGGAATGATACAATAACAGCTGCGGTAGATCAAGCCATGCCACCCAGGAACCTGCAAAGTTAGGCAGCCTAAGGAAGGAGGCTACTATTATGCATTGATGATGGGACATGAGTGCAGTCAAAATGGGAAAAGTGACAAGAATGACAGAAGTGCATTGTGGGACTTCACTCAGCATAGTAAACCTATGGCAGAGCTAATTATAAGCTTCATAAAGGTTTGAATCAGATTGGAAGATTGTGCCACAAAAGAAGAGCTAGGTAACCGAATGCTTTGGCCCCGTTCTGCTTTCGGATGCTCTCAGGGATCACAAGTAGCCCTCTGTCTATGGGTGGTGGGGTTCCAAGAGTTCTCTGAGAAAAGTTGGTTCCTAATGATAGGTGCTAAATACTATTCTGAATTGTACAGGGGCCCGGTGCAAAGACAGACAGAACTGGGGAGACATGATCCCTCATTCTAGTTCTTGTTAGAACATGTGCAGCAAGCTGCAGTCTGCATGAGTTGAAACGTCTGTAACCACTTATTAGGGCAGAAAGAGTACCAATAATCCAAGGCAGTCCTTGATTTATCTTTTTTATATTATTCAATGACAAATCCTGGTCAAAGATAACTCCAAGGGGTCTAATGGTGGTGCTGCAGGCACCATTTGAGGTAGTGACTGCATGATAAAATATGGTGTTAAATCTTGAAAGAATCTTCCACAGAAGTCTATGTTTAGAAAATGTCATAAAGAATCTCCATGAGCCTAACTTTGATAAAATAAACTCACAGAGCTGGAATGTGAAGGACATCAGGGTTATCTGCTGCATTGCATGCATACCCATTGCAACACTCTCCTCTTTCCACTTGATGGCACTCCCTCACCCACCCTCTGTCCTGTCCCTCCTTCAGACACCTATGTGAAGCTGACGATGTTGGACTCCAAGGGGAAAGAGATGTGGAAGTGTCGGACAGCGGTGTGCCGCGGGCAACCCAATCCCACCTACAAGGAGACGTTCATGTTCCAGGTGGCGCTGTTCCAGCTGTCCGAGGTGTCGCTGGTGGTGTCGGTCTTCTGCTGCCGGAGCAGCATCAGGCCCAGGGAGAGGCTAGGCTGGGTCTCCCTGGGCCTCAACAGCACCAGCGAGGAGCAGCAGGCCCACTGGTCCGAGATGAAGGAGGCGGAGGGGCAGCAGGTCTGCCACTGGCACACACTCAGCGACACTTAAGAGGAATATTCAGATTCCAGATTACGGTTTCAGAGTCACTTTGTGAGACGCGAGTGCACTGGATGCACATGAGACAGACACGGGGTTCCCAGTCCTCACTGCCAGAGACTGACAAACCACACAGTTGGCCGGTGGAGATATACTCTCCGGCTCCGGCTCCAGTTGTGTGTCTGGTAGAGAGAAAAGTCGTGATATTATAAAGACTGAAGCTTCCAAAAAAAACAGAACGAACAGTTGGTCTTCCTGTGATTTTGCCTCCAGCAGCTGCATGTGTATTAACTGTTTACCGGACATAACAAAGAGATCCTGGATTGAAGGAGACTCTCTTCCATCTCCCGACCTCGGACCAAAGTACTCGGGCCAGGACAAATGGGCTGCTCCGTCTCCCCTGGGCTTCCTGCGTTGCCACCAGCACACCCAGCATCAGTCGCGGCGGGTGAAAACCAGAATGCAATGAAGTCCTCTAACATGCTGCAAACTGTGCTTTTGTTTACACACACAAGACATTATTATGCAAGATCACATCACTGTCATTCATCTATTAACAGTTTTAAGGGCGATTCCAGGTTACAAAGACAATTTTTTTCCTTTCTGCCGTGCTCTTCCATTACCCCTCGACACTTTTCGCGTGATGCAACTTCAAACGTGAGGACTGAAACTCGGACTATTGCCTCCCGGGTACCTCGTGGAATTGGACTCAGCTCAGCATGCCACTGAAAAAAGGAATATGCAAAAGTCTGGCGTGCCCTAATGAACCCCGCTGCCTCCGGTGGAAGATAGGCTCACCTCTGTGATTGCTAATTGCTAATTCTCATTTTAAGTGATTTAGTGACACAAAATAAACAGTAAGAGCAGATGTAGAAATAACCCTGTTGTCTACATCTGGAACAAATCCAAAGCTAACCCATTAGAGAGGGGGAAAGCAGAAGGCCTACTTCAGTTGTTAACTGAACTCCTCTGCCTGGAAGGATCATAGAGGGCCGTCTTGTCCGAGTGATTTCACAGCCTCGTCTGTGACTGAATAATGATGGTGGTGAATTATTTTCTGGGATGCAATTCACCCCCGTGGGTGCAAAAGATTTTCAGATCGCAGAAGATGGAAGAACAGCCACAAGAGCTGACAGACATGCCAGTCAGCTTTGTACTAACATTCACTATGTAATCCCATAAGTTTGCAGTTCAGACATTTTGATGGAAAAAGATCTGATGGATGCCAAGCATGTCATTCAGAATATGGCATTGAAACACTGATATTGTGTTGTTTTTAAGTTGTATTGTCAGATAACCAGTCTGAAGTCTTCCAAATATCCAAATGTTAGTACCCGCTCAAAGCATTACATTATTTATTCCGATGATAGATTTAAAGGTAGCCGTCAATTTATGGTAAACTGGAGTGTCTCCCGCTGTGGTGACAATTCAGCTCCAGTCTCATGACATTTAAATGAGTCGGATTGTAGAGCCAGTGTTCATGTCGATCTGGATCTAGGAGTTAATTAGCCCTTTAGGGGAAACAGGAACATGTTCTAGAATAGAAAGAACGGGGACATACGTCAGATCATTTTTAAACAATGTTCTATTTATTTTCATTTATCACAGTCTGCCGCTGTCATCATCAGTCATAACTCTGGTTCAGCATGAACGGCACATGAAGGCGCTGCCTCACCCACACTTGAGGATCTGACTCAGGAGCACATAGTTTCACAAATTCTTTTACCTCGCAGAAAGACCTCGGCATTTAAGGGCCATGGAAAACCAGCTGTGCCACTTCACACAGAGGCTGGAGGGCAGTTCCTAGAGAACTGGGAGTTCAACTCCAAAATACAAGCTAAAGCTATGTGTACTCTGGAAGAGGCTTTGAGTCAAGCAGTAATTCTAAAGCTCTAATTTCATTGTAGTCATGGAAGAGAGAGCATTGGAATCAGGTGGTTTACTCAACACAGACACATTACAACATTGTAATAAAGGAATCCCGCTCCTCAAATATTCATCAGGTTACATCTCCAATGCTTCCTTAATTTGACTCGAAGGAGTAGTGGCCACCGGGAGCAGGGAGAGATCTGGCTTCTGAAATCAGTAAGACCAAGCGATGACATGCCTGTTTATAGGCCAACCTTCTTGCCGTCTAAAAACACACATCGCCTCGTTGCTGCAAATGAGTTAAAATCCCTTGCTCAAGAAGAAAGTGGCAAAAGCTAGTTTTCCTTAACATTTTAAAAATAATGCCAATGGCTCAATCAGACTGGACCATTCTGTTAGACATGATCAACTACAATGTCCTATCTTTTTATTGCATGTGTCATTATCAATTAAAAAAAATCTTTTTCAATAATATATTCAATAAATATACACAAACTATTTACCTATGAGTTGTTTTTTTTCCCATAAAAGCATCTTCACAGAATAATGCTATCTGACTGTTTATTAAAAATGGATCTGTTTTGTTTTAGGTTACAGGAATTCACTGTCGGGGTCAAATAAATGACTTTGGATAAGATATGATAGATGGGTCAGGGTCCTGGTGGAGTACCATGCAGAATGGATGAGGGCGTAACCCGACTGCATCCCCTTTGACAAGCATTTACACTGCGCACCCTGTGTGGCCGACGTCGTACCTAAGCGTCCCACATCGTACCTATTTGGCAAAGAAACATTCATTAAGAAATTGTAAAAAAAACAAAAAAATTAAAGTGGAATCAATGCAGTGACGGTTCAAAGTGACATTTATGTGTGTGTTTGGAAGGTTTTATACAGAAGGGCGGATGCAGTAGATGAAGCCAGTTTCACAATGCTAGCCTCGGTGCTTAATTCTGATTCACTTCTCGGATCTTTGATGTTATTGTTTAGCTCTAAACATTACTTTTGAAAATGGGGTCAGAATTGTGTGTGAAGTGGTCGCAGACCTGACATTTGAAATATCCGGACATGCTCAAAATTAAAGAATAACATAGCATCACATGGTGGTGTTTCTGACCATGTCTTTTTGAGTCTTAAGATTCGACATAATCAAATAATGATTATAATCTAAGAAAAACAGACCTTTGAAAGTGAGAAAGAAGTCAGGGTAGCCTCAAAAAGTGTTTTTTTTTTTCCTGTAGCGTCATACACCATGTTTCCCAAAAACATCCAGAGGCAGTCTTTACCTGTAGTATCTCACTGCCCCGATGCTGTTAAAGAGTCGAAGGGATCAGAAATGGACCACTTTTGCCTGTACTGTGTGAACATAGTGCAACACTCCTCTTCAAAAGCCACAAAGCCTCTATTTTAAACTGACATTTTGTTAGGATACTGCTAAAGTTGGTGGACGTCAGAGGAGACACTCAATGTAATTGCGACCTTTCTGTATTTGGCGATTCTGATTTCTTTGCGCTGCACGAAGGGACACTGATTAGTAGATATTATGACACTTAAAACATAACTACTTTGACTTCTGACGAAATACAAATACTAGTAAACACCAGAGAGCAATAAAAACTTTGAAAACACAGAGGGTGGAGTGACTGTTAGCATCACAAAATGGTAGCTGGTTTTCATGATAAATTTGAGGCATTTATGGTGACTGCTGAAAAGAATCCATTCATAGTATGTTACATGATGTGACTGGGCCGACCCGCTCCAGCTGAGGTCCTGTCTCGCGTTCAGACTGACAAGTCTGTGTCTGATCTGAAAATTCTCAACCCCATATACATTTATACATCATTTAAAAAAAAAATGACCATCAGTGCTTCTCTGACACACATGTACAAGAAGTACAATTTGTAACATGTAAATGAAATAAACCCCCCAAAAAATAAGCGCAGGGGCAACTGCGTTCTGTCACCCTTTCTGCTCTCCCACCCAAATGGTCACTGGCTGCCGTTAGTAATGCAGTGTAACAGTCAGTCAGTCAGTGACTGCGCATTCGGTGGAGTACTTCATAGGAGAGTGTCTATACACTGTGTACAACTTCTTTCCCCAGCAGGCTGTTAAAGAGGTGCAAATAAAATCTGTAGTGGTTGATGATGCATGAATAAAAAGGAAAAGCAACATCCACTGAAAAGGCTTTTTTTTTTTTTGTTGGCAGTGGTTCCTTTCAACACAAACAGTTGATGTTTAGATCAACCAGCGTATGTTTGTCTCCAAATCTTCACTTCTGCTTATTAATTGGACCGTCCATCCAACCATCTATCCACCCAGCCATCTTTCACCACTGCTCAGTAGGTGCTGCTGCTCTCTGAAAATACTCCCTCTGCTTTTGGCTTCTGGCCGGGCCACGCAGCCTGATGCTAGATGAACTTAAAGCACTTGGTTTTGTCGTGCGGCAAGCGAGTCTTAAACAGCACCGAGTCCACGCGGAATTGTGTGTAGAGCAGGGGCATGTAGCCGTACACCTTGACAAAGAAATTGATGCACTTGTGACGCTCATGGAAATGTGAGTCATCGTGTGAGAGGGCCTGAGGGCAGCCGGGGCAGCGAAATGTCCAGCGAGATGTTACCTATGATGGAAAAAGAAAACAATCAATCTCTCAGCCTGACACCCCTTCCACACATTTGATTTACTTGATAAAGATAAGGTAATGCACAGATGGTAAGCCAACAAAATAAGAAAGGGAACTATTTCTTTTTCTTATGTCTTATTTAAACAAAAAGTCAAATATGACCTCTTAAGATTTAGGCCTCCGCTTTGAGACATGCAAAAAGTAACATTTAAAAGGCATCAAAACAGCAAACAATTGTCAAGAAAAACACTCCATCTAAGCTGTCCTCAGGTCTCCTTTGAATAGTAACATCCCAATAAATAAAAGTCAACTTAAACAGAGGGCTGCAAGGACATTTCTGTTCCAACAGTTTCCCCGGCTCAATATCTGTAATTATTTGTCTAGACATAAATATGCACTCTGGTAATAAATGCCCTTCCAATAAAATCCAGGAGAAAAATCACTGATTCAATCTTGTGTTTGATTTATCTTTTGTGTGGAATATTGGTTATGTCACTTTGAGTAATAGCAAGGCCAAGTGGGTAGACATATGAATACACAGAGCCTCTGGGGGATACAAAAGCTAAAGTGGACTGCAATCTGTCATCAACCTTGATAGGAGGCTTTCGAGTGATGTGAGAGACCAGGAAGTTCATAGCAATATCCTCGCAGTTTATGTATTCGTCCACCATGTCCCTGATGGCTTGCGGCATCACATAGGAGTACAGGTAGGCATAGTACTGCACCGAGAAAAACACACAAAATACAAAGTGAGATATGAAGGCGCACAAAGCAACACTTAGTTGGCCGGGGAATGTTTCGCCTCTCTCGATTTTGATTTGGTGGAATTCTGGGTCAAACCTTGTGGAAAAAAGCAGCTCCCGTCAGGACCATGGAGAGCTCGCACGAGTAGTTGGAGTTGTAGAGCCACGACTGGTGGTTGACATCCCACGCGTGGTATCGCCCCGGGAAACCGACTATGCGATCTCTGGCCTCCCGCCACACCCTTAGATGCCACAAAACAGAGGAAGACAACAGAAAAAAGATGTCAGCGATAAATCATTTGCCGGTAAAAAAAAAATGAAGCCACTTCATTATGATTAGTTCTTACTGATCATTAAGATTCCATCTGGGGTCCATTTTAAAATCTATTTGTTGACACCACATTCCTTCTATTTGTCCGAAGAGAATCACAATCACATCAGTAACTTTGGTCAAACAAAGAAAGCACAAGATATTTGTAACTCTTACCACAAGCTAAAGATGCAAAGACTCTTAAACTGTGTGATCCAACTTTACACTGAGATGCCACATGTTAATGAAACTCTGAGGCCAAAGGAAGCTGGGTGGTGCAGGAGCATTCCTGGGTAATTCCGGGGAAGTTTGAAATATTTCATGATAAACGACCCGACGCATGGACACATGCATATTTTCCTGCATGGACATGTTGTGGTGAGCCGTAGACATGTCTGAGTGAAAAGGCGTGGCAGTGAACATAAATAACCAAACAGAGTTCTTGATTGTTTAATTGGTTTAAACATGGCCTTGAAATTCAGCAGAAGAGACCTGATAACATGTTTGCCTGTTATGCTCTGTCGTTTAAGTCTAACTATTTTGGGAGAACGTGATTCTTCTGCGTGATTTTGTTTTTCACTTCAAAACTGCAGATGAGCTTTGTTTTGCCACTCTGAATATCTCCTGAGAAAATCAATTACTTGTTACAAATCTTCCATCTCAACAAAAAGTTGAGGTGCCTTCCACTCGTATTACAAATAGGTTTTTAGATAATGAAAAGACTGATTAAAATCTGCCTTTGTCAAGAACAAAATGGGTTTTAAATGAAGCAATTAAGACTTGATTGAAGTGAAGGCTTTCACCATTCAAACTGTGTGTTCAACAAAAGCATCATATTAACCGTGTAGGAGTTAACGCAACTTTAATAAATTGGTCCTACTTTTTCAGAAGACTCAAAAGAAATACTTGGAAGGAAAAGCTTTTGTGAATGCCTACAGCCTGCAACCCATCGTCCTCAATAACTGCTCATTCTCCTCAACTGAGATACTAAGCCAGGCCGGGTAATGTGGTTCGCCTTCGAAAATAGAAAAACACACTCTCCTGTGTCGCAGTCAGGTTACTAACTTGGCGACTTGACATTGTCCATTTAATTGTCTTTTGCAATGAGTTGCTCTCACATGATGCTTTTTGTCTTTATCCCTCTGCAGCTGTTTTGAGTTTTGCAGCATTCTGCTGAATGCAAAGCCTGGCGCAGAATTCACTGTGCCATTCCTAGCAAAAGTCACAACACCACTGAACATGCGTTGAACTCACATTTGCTCACAACTCACGTCTCTTTCTTATGTCCCCACACAGGCTCCCGGTAGCCGCACGTATCAAGTTCAAGACCCTGGTGCTCGCCTACCGGGCAGTGAATGGGACAACCCCGTCTTATCTCCAGGATATGGTCAAGCCACATGTCCCTACCCGTCCCCTCTGATCTGCCACCTCTCTGCGACTGTCCATCCCATCACTCAGAGCCCCTGGCTGCCCATCGAATCGGTCTTAGCTCCTCAGTGGTGGAACGAACTCCCGAAAAAGGTCAGAACTGCGGGGGTCGCTGCCCATCTTTCGCCGTGAGCTGAAAACATACCTCTTCACCAAGCATTACCCCACTTATCGCACTTAGGCGCCAATGCCCCCGGAAAAAAAAAAAGAAAGAAAAAACATTAACCATGAAATGAATGTATCTATGTATATTTGGTTGAGTGGTCACTTCTGACTTCCGACTACTGGTTCTTCGGTGACTGAATTGAACTTTTTGTAAGTCGCTTTGGATAAAAGCGTCTGCCAAATGACTGTAATGTAATGTAATGTTCCTATTGTTTTGAGAAGAATGGTGAATACATACATACGTACATACCTGTACATACATACAATGCATACATGCTTACCAGTAACTCTGCTTAAGATAATTCTATCTTTAACTGCAGGAACTGTTGTTTCCCTGCAGCGATAAAAAATGCACTAACAAGTATGGATAAGTAGTTGCGTGTACCAGTTCCACATCAAATGCACTTTGATGTACTGATGTGACGTTTTGAAATGATCTGATATGGTGAATATCTGTGACATATCATGGTCTTTCTAATTGCATCAGTTTAAAAAAAAAAATCATGGTTCTCTGATAAATAGGAACCATCAGAACCTCATGCATCCCTGCGTTATCACTGACCTGAAGCCAAACATAATTTCATCGTGGCGAAGATGGGCATCATCGTCAATTGAAAGGATTGCCTCAGTTTCCACTGCATCCCAGGGAAGGAAGCGGTTATTTAGACTGTTCTTCTCTGTACGGACAACCTGTGACAGATGAATTTTCATTAAAAGGAAATTTGTTATAAGTCAAAGCCAATATTCAGAGTGATGCCCTAAATGGTGAGCATATTTATTTTTTGGACGACATGTAGAAATATTGCTTTTGTATACATCAAAACATCTTCCATGAATGTTTGATGATGCCAAACCAGCCTATGAGTAATGCTCAAAAAAATCCAAAGTAAAGCTATTTGGAACTTGAATGGACTCCAACAGAGCTTTAGAGCTGCTCTGATCCAAACACAAACATGTGATATTCTTAAAACTTTGTAGATCTGTCTGATATGCAACAGAATTATAAACAAGACTGTTTATTTTCAGTGCTATGGGATGAAGATATACAAATTCTACACTTAACACTTAAAAAGTAAATTGACTTTTGTCTTAAAAGTACACATGTATACTGATATGTTCTTATATCCCAATACTCACATTTTTTTCACATGAATAATCCATCAGAACTCACCACAATGGGAAGGCCAATGTCGGGCCACACGAGGTCATCTGAAGGGGGCTTGGGGGAGTTCCAAACCACCACTACCTTGTTGAGGTATGGCAGTCCATTCAGCCTCTCCAGAGAGTTCATCAGCACCTCCTCCCTCTCATATGTCAACATCACTACAGTGAACTGTTCTCTTGGCACGTTTCCTCCCAAAGCTGCCTGGAACTCCTTCCCGGAGCCTCCTGACCCTCCACCAATGGGCCGAAAACCAGTGCCTGAACCGAGGAATTTGGCTTCAGAGGGCAGAACGGGGTCCAGGGGAGTGTGTGGAAACAGATGGAAAGGCCCTGGAGCACGGTTCCATGCCCTGTATGTATCCGCGGCCGTGTAGGTGAAGTTACGAAGGAAGCGTGGGGAGGCGTAGGGAGGCTCTGTCTCAACAGGCCCCAGATCAAGATCACCATTGTCAGCTAAGTTGGCATCAGTTCCTGCCAGCTTCCCTGCTTTGTGAGGAATCTCTTCAGCCGGTTCTTCATTGATAGGTGCGGCGGGAACTTGGATGCTGGTCCGGATGCTTGCCAGGATGGTATTAAGAACATTCTCTGAGGTAGAGAAGTAGGTCTCCCATAGGAATCTCCCTTGCCGTCTCATCGTTAACATGTCATTGTCAGACAGGCTACGCAACAGGAAGTGTAACTCTGTTACACGGGGCTTTGGGACCATAATGGCAGCTTCGCTCCATCGAATTAATTGATGATAAGGCAGCCTTGAGTGGTCACCTAACACAACGGGAATGGCCCCTACCTCTAGAGCCTCGAAAAGCCTTATTCCACAGCCTGCTGAGGCCACTAGCTGTCCGTCACCTGGAGAGATCACCAAAGCAAAAGTAGATGCCTTGAGAACCTCCAGTCTGTCCTCTCTCTCTCCACAAAGAGACCATTCAGTCGGTAAGCTGGGCTTTGGGTTTTTGCATGTGAACTCCACCAGCACCTGATCTAAGTGACTGTCTTGCACAGCTTTTAGGGTGCCAATGATTCGATCATCGAAGTCGGCTGGTGGGTCACCTTCCATCTCCTCCTCAAATGATTGCGGGGGAGCCTCCTGTAAGCTGCTCTTCAATGACTCTACTCTCTCCCCCTGAAATGTGAAGAGGTATTTCCTCTTCACGGGAACCTGAGAGGGAACTTCCAGAAAGTTGGGTTCTGAGAGGGCATGCACCAGAGGAGACACGACCAAGTCGAATCCTTCACGATACTGCTGCTCTAGGAAGGTGGACTGAGCAACTGCTGCCCGTCCCGTGCTCACATTATAGAGAAAGTTCTGTATCATTGATTTTCTGGACAGATGCACCAAGACATGATTGTGTCCATCAGATCGCCAATAAGGAAGAGCTTTAAGCTGCTTCTCCAGATCAGAAGGAGGTGGTAATGGGGAATTGGGAAACTCCTGCAGTTCCCCCACCAGCACCATATACAAGCAGGCAATATTGGGGTTATCAGTTATATAAATATTGCTCTTGACCGATGCTGCGAAAGCCTGCTTGACCAACGGATCAATATATTCACCCCAAGGATATTCAACTGTGTCATAAACGTACACAGGGAACCCTGATGTAAGAGGACAGCGGGCGTAGTCAAAGCAAGTGTGCAGGTGGCAAGAGCGCATTGATTTGGGCGGTGGGAGTCCAGGGTCCTCCTTGTCTGGCAGCAACCTGACAGGCAAAGACAGCTTGGGCTGATTCTGGGCCATCAGTTCTTTGTACGAATGCTCTGTTTGGCTGATAACATTCTTAAGTTGCAGAAGATCCTGCTTGGCACTGTCAATGCTGCGCTTGCAGGCCTCGATGCGCAGATTGAGATGGGCAATCTCCCCGTTCAACTCCTGCCGCTTGGCCTCCAGCTGCAGCAGCTCTTCACTGACTGATTCCCGGATGCGGCAAAGATCTTGCACATGTTTGGCCTCACATAACTCTCCCCCAGGTCTTGGCCCAAAGATCTGTTTATTTGGACCCCCTGCTTCATCAATAGTAGTGAGGTAGTAGTGAGCAATTAGTGGGAAGAACACTAGGATGAAAAAGAGCATGAAACTGAGCCAGGTGAGACGCACACGTCGTAACACCCATGGCTGACCACCAATGCCCAGCCCGCCACTGTTGCGCTGCATTTTGACTATTTCAGTCTGCTCCTTGCCTTACCAAGGAACTGTTGCTATGGGGATCTTCAGCAGCCATTTTACGACCTTGTCAAGAAGGCAGATGGATGGATATTAAATCATCAAAGTGGGGGTGTAGCTCTGTCCTTCAGATAAGGGCATTTGAGGCTCTGTGCCTCGTCTCTACAGTCTTGTAGGTTTTGGCTAGGGATTTACCCTTACCTATATTTGAATATGTACTCAGGCGAGGGCCATTTCTTTCAAGGCTGAACTGGTCTTTCAAATCTATGTCAGAAAGCAGTCCTGCATTTGACGAGGGCTGCCCCTCAATGGGTGGCGCAGGGAGTGCATGGTTGCTCACAGATGGCCGAGATCACTCCTTAGGCCTGTTGCTTCTATATTGGGTGAACTCATTTTCTGATCTCTTTGTAATGATTTCTCTCAAATCTCCTCCTCTGGGAACCTGGGTAGAAAGTACACAATGAAAGAAAAAATGATTGTCAGGTTTATTTTCTGCAAATACGTGTAACTAAATGAGAACTACAAGAGCAGCAGCTTGATATTTTGGTGGTCATTAGTTATACATAAAAATACGGTAACAGCATGCCATGTTTTCAGATTTATTCTGCTTCTCACTAAGAAACAGTGGACACTGAATGAGTACTGAATAAACTGTAAATGAAAGGGAAGGTTCTATTTCTTTTGATCTCTTGTCCTTCCAAGTGCCATCTCTAGTAAACTGCACACACTTGGCAAGCTAACAGCAACAGGACCTCCAGCAGATCTCATTAAAAGCCCCCTCTTGACCTCATCTCTGCCTCGAATTACTAAAGATCCCTCATAACTGTTCATAACAGTCCATGCCAGAAAATAAGAGCACAATAGTCTCTACTCCTCTAGATAAAAAAGGGCCAAGGATAGCAGTTGCTTATTCTGCTACAGAAATGATTTAATTTGTAAGTGGGAGTAGCTGTTTGCTTGTCATGTTAAAACTGTATTAAATTTCCTTGAACTTTCAGCATTCCAAGTTAACAGAGTGTCAAATTATATGCATTTGAAGCGGAATCATAATATAATGCCTTAAAGGTTTAAAAAAGGAAACTCTTTAATTGAGCAAAAAAAGTAACTTGCCAAAAGATTTACTAGGATGGCTAACAAATACTTTTTATTTTCCCATTTGAAATTTGGCTTTTCAAAGTGTTGAACTAGAAATGAACTTTAAGAACATTCAATATAAATTCTGCACAAATGCAGATTTACCATTCTACAAGAAATACTGCATATATTTCTTCTGCATGGTTGAGTGTTTTTTCATGAAATCATAATCATGATAAATCATAATCATAATAACCTAAAATCATTAACTTCAAATCCATTAAAACTATATTTTCTGCATACATTTCAATGCAAAAATACAGGAATGTGGAAATGTGGCTTTCTTTGGCATTGAGAAGCGAAAACAAGAGAAAAGTATTCAGAACTGTACTATTAGTTTGAAGATATCTTTCAGATAAAATGCACTGCAAGCAATTGTTGTTTTCTAAATATAATGTCTTCAGCATAGACAGTTTCTTTACATGAGCAACAGTCTACTTCATGTACTCTATGTGACAACAGGCAAACAAAATTGTTGTGGATGCAAACATAGGATTGCCAGTTGCAAATCCCGCTTTGGGGAGAGCCAGACTTGAAAACGATGAATCAGTTTGAAAGCCAGAGAGTGAGATGGAATGTGGAGGGTTTTAACTTTTGCAGTCAGTGACAGCCTACCGTTGCATATTCTTGTACTGCGCTGTTCTGATTCGGTTGATTTCCAGAGTAAATTCTTGCATCTAGAAGATGGGAATACTTAAGGGGCTCAGAGGTTCAGTGCATTAAAGGCCTGCTCTGTCTTGCAGCCACTGACATCAGTTATAGTTTTTGTGTATTTGCAAGTGTATTTGCAGTCCCTATGTCCTCTATTGTAAGTCGCTTTGGATAAAAGCGTCTGCCAAATGCAATGTAGTGTAATGTAATGCAATATAGGCTACCATAGGTGCTGATCGTTAAAAACTTACACTAACTATTTCACTTACCGATCCTTTACACACTGAGCTTAGGGTAGGTCATGATTAATGATTTGATAGTCCTCCAACCGCTGAAATCGATACTGCTTCTAGAGCCAGTGGTATTCTTATCTGAAATGAGAAAACAATAGAATAACATTTTTGAGTATGTCTTCGCTTGGGGGAATGGGAAGAAGCGAGGTGGATGGGCATTAAAGTAATCTATGCCAGAAAGGAGGGAAAAATGTTTGTATAATGTCCAGCGACATGTTCACCTGCTGGCAGCGCCTGCCGGGCATGTTTACCTATCTTTACAAGCAATAGTATGTAGCCAGTAACCCTGGTTTTTGACGAAGCTGTCCTTCTCTGTGCTCGATGATACCAAACCTGTGTGCGTGTAAGGCTTCCAGTGCAGCTCCCTCAAATCCAAGCCTGAAATAGTCTTCGATAGTCTTCAAAACATCTGGCCCCTTTCCATGTGGAAGGCATTTGTAATATATGGAGATTACAACTTGCAAAAATTTTATTTCTGTGCTATTTGAACGAGAGGGGGCTTGGTAACAAGAGCAAAAATTTCAAGGTTTAATTTTGCCTTGAAAATCCTCGGTATTGGTACATAAACAGAGAAAGAAATACTTGTTTTGTTTACAAAATGCAAAGAAATGCCAAAAAAAAAAAAAAAAAAATGCTCACTACAACTTACTCCTGTTTCAGTTTACTATGAACACAGCTCATTTTGATGAGTGGTTAGCCGCTTCAAAAAAATTCAAAATGACAAACACTTTTACCTTGAGTGCAGCTGCAGTCCCAATTTAATTAGAAAAACTGAGGTTGCAGGACATGTTGCCCTTTGAATTCTGGCATTCGTCCTGCTGCTCCGTGATGTGCCTGAGGTCTGGAGTGACTGAGAGGCAACTACCACGACAGTCTGATTAATTGCTGCATGACTGCAGTGTCACAGGGATAACAGTACACAGATGTCGGCAAATGCTGCTGCGAGGCCTGATCTTGAGCCAAAAAACCATGCTGAGAAACAGAGCAACACACACGGCTGAAGGCTAAATCTCAATCTCTCCAGTTTAAGCCTCATCTATAGAGTGTCTCCTATTTGCAGCTCTTAGTTTACTATGGATGCCGTCTGCACTGAAAACGTGCAAGAAAGCATTGATTAGACCGAACTTACTCTGAGAGGATCAATAGTAATGCCATTATTACCTTCCACTGAACTGTGTGGCTGTTTGGCTTTTGGCACCTTGAAGGCTTGTGTTGTTGCGAACCCCAGGCCTTCACTGTAACAGTCAGGCCAAAAGCAATAGAATTTCAAGAAGCCCTTGAGGTATCATAACTGTTTGAATATACGATATAATAATTATAATTTTGACTCTTCACAAACACTAGATGTGCTAATGTTTGTGGCTATAACTCGATATGTGTGAAAATATCATTATAGCCAGCTCATCCTTTAAGTGTTTTGAGCACAAAAATCAATTGTGATTTTGAATACAATTCGGCCCAAGTTCAACACAAGAGGTCCGTAGTCCTCTGAGGCTGAAGTAAAGCTCCAAAACTGATGACCCAGATAAAAACCTTTTGCTTTACATGGTGAATACTGAGCAAGCAATGACTAAGTCAGCAAATTACTAGTCAAGGCTATGAATAAGGAGGACTGCATTAAGACTGAATTTTATGAGGTGAAAGAATTACCCACACGCACTGAATACTGATTTGAAACAGTCTCAAGATTACAATAAAAATCATATTTGAGGACCTGCAACAAAGTGATTAAATGCATCAGCAGTGAAGGTAGCCATGGAGTCAAACGAAGTAACGTTCATTCGCAGTCAGAAAAAGTTGGGATATTGCTATCAACTGGCCACATCTTCAAGGGCAATCACTTAAATATTTGAATCATTTGCACAATGGCATGGTTCCCTGAGAGTCCTGAAATTTTTTCCTATGGAAGTGCATTGAGGCATAATTTATTACTTAACCACAAGTATACGCTCCCCTGGGGTAAGGAAGTAAAAGTAGCAGATGAATGGGTGTAGGAAAGTCATATGCTGCAAAGTTTGTCTTATTTTTCAACTGTTGCGGTAACAACTGGCTGACCCTTTTGACCGATGGTTCGGCAACCTGAGTGATGTGAGGGCTGGCACGGATCACATAGGTTGTATTTTTAATAAGGTCTGGAGTAGTAGTATTTCAAGGGACAGTGACTCAGGTCTTACATATTAATAAGCTCAGTTTTTGATCTCTCCTTAAATGTTTGAGATATAAACAGTTTCTAATAAGAGGAACAATGAATTTTTGAAGTACTGCAACAGCTCAGTGCCTCTAGTATGACATGATGAAATCTATTTGAAAATAGACAAAATACATAACAACTATAATCTGTAATTGGTCAGATTCTCTTTCTAATTAAGATGCTGTCCAAAAAGCAACAAAAAAAGTGTCTAGTTAGAAAAGGAAACATTTGTTTGTTTGTGTACCTCCTACATACAAAAATAGCATGTTTCAGTTAATCCACACCAAAACTGTAAAAAACCTGAAACACTAAATATTCATCAGTGAATATTTCTTAACTGCGTTGGAAGATAAAGGTGTACTTATGGGTTCAGACTGCTTATAAATGCTTACAATGTGAGAAATGTAATAAAAATGATAAAAACACAGAAATATATTTGCAATAGTGTTTTGTGAACACCCCCACCCCCTGACAGTTTTTCCTTTGGCTTAATGGTGCTGTTAAAATGAACTTGCCTTGTCTTGCCCAATGTGAATATATGCAGTTTACTGCAGCAAAGAGTGCAGGCCTCTGGAAGTTCAACAGCTGCTCTTCAGACAATCATCACGCCTGCAAGGATGGCGGATTATTCTGATGCATTTCCCTCCTACAGGGATTTTGGTTCATTCAGCTTGCAGACTACTCTTGGAATAATTAATTTTGATTTCATGGAGGGGACCGAGTTGGACCCTTCCCTGTGGAGGGAGAGGAGAAAGATGAAGCAGCTGCAGAGGGGGGCACAGACGCAGGACTGTGCAAGCAGAGCAGCTGTCAAAGCCATGGGTCAGCACTCATCTGCAGACCTCCGACATCCCACTGAATTTTTCACTGGTTACAGATGTGACTGATGGCTGTGCAGCTGGACCTCAAGCAGTAAAGTCAGAAATTGATTTACTGTCTCTGAAGCATTTAGGAGTTCTCTCTGACTGCGTGCTAATTTAGTGCTGAAATAATTGTCCATTAATGGATCTCTATTGTCAGAGCAGTCTGTTAGAAGATCTATGAAAAAAATGTCAATAATTAACATAAAACATCATTTTTGAAATGCAGTTTTCTATTATTTATAGGCTTTATATAGTGGTATTTATTATGTATGGTTCTAAGGGGTGGGTACTGAAAACATGCATATGCATCTTAATGCAATTGTAGCTCTTTGAGGTTGAGTTTTGTGTACTCATTTTGTTTCTTTTCAATCTCTTGAGCAACTATGATTAAGATGTCTTAAATTCTGAACCTCAGTTTGATTGCTGCATTTTTATCTGTTTAGATACCATTTGACTTTTTTCCTGTGTTAAAATTTTGTTCATATGATACAAGGTCAGAAGAACCAAATCTCAAGATGTCATCAGTAGCTCTTAGACACTGCACTGGGAATTTCTAAGCATAACAAACACATAAAAGTAAGTCCGCAACTAGGTTTAGAATATTTGCTAGAGACTCCTTCTTGTTTTGGAAATATGAAATGAACAAAACGACATTAAGGCCAGAGATTGCGGGTAATTTTATCAAACCAAGTAATTGCTTATAAAAAAAAAAAAAATCACAATGTGACAATAGGGAAAACAAAATCTCAACCTGCAGAGAAAATCTGCACAGAAATGCACTGCATTGCTGCAGCTCTTACTGACCATTACTGGCAATCGGATGGAAAAACAAAATGCAACAGAGCGTTAAATCCCACAGTCCAGACAGAAATCAAACTGTGCCTCGACACCTGTGATAACTTAGTCGATTCAGAAAGACAGGAGTGTGTGAGTCAGAGGCAAAATCAAGACATTTGTGGGATGCTAACATTATCAAAACAGGATGGGACTTTGAAAAAACACCTATTTACCGCCACAATTTCTACTTCCTATGGGTAGCAATGATAAAACTTTGTTCTAACTCTTCAAACATATAAGTACAATATTTTAAGACCTGTACTTCTCTACCTTTACCCCACTCCAAGGACTTTACAACATCACCTTGTTAGCGCATCCACACAGGCATGCCAGCACGCACGCCAACAGGAACATCAGGAGAAATTAGGTGCTTGGTTATTCCTTTAAGAATACTAAAATGTGGTCTCCAGAAGAGACATGACAAGAAAGCCATGCTTTCAACTAAAACATCCCTAATAGGGCATTGATTACTTTAAAAAAGTGACTTTGGATATATGCATAACAGTAGAAGAATGCCACCTTTCATCCGGTGGTACAGAAATTCAGTGGTCTTCATCACAATGGAATCAGGTATCTATTTTTCCAGAAGACTCATCCCTAATAATTACACAGATGGAATTCAACCAGAGGTGCATATTAACACTGCTGACCAAGATCAATTTTGTTGAAAAATACATCAGTCCTAATTTAAGAAGCATGGTAAATTTTGAGACATCAAGTCCTTTAGTCTGAGAACTGATAAGTATACGTTCCTGTCCTGAGATTCTTTTAATTGCCATCATAAACTAAACTTGATGACCATCCTGTGCATCCTGGGTAAGATTATTGAGATCACACTCCAGGAGGGGCTCTCCCCACCCAGCCCAATGACCTTTACCTTTCAGCACGGTCACTAGACAGTAGGAGAGATCAAGACAAATGGAAGTGGGGAGGGAACCAAATCTTTCATGCTTTTTTGTTTGTCACCCTTTCTAATGATAATTATTAATAAACTTGCGGAATTCCATTTTGCATGACCAGGCAAAAAGAAAAGAAAAGGAGGGATTGAAGGGGAGAGAAGGAGAAAGTTCATGATGACAGATGGTCCTGGGTGTCTTCCAACTCCCCAAACTCCTGCAGTATGAGACTACACAGGACAGCAATTGGAAAAGGAAGTTCTTGTCTCTTCAATTAAATGTAAAGTAAATAATGAATATAGAGAGAGTGCTACTGTGTCATTGTTTCTGCAAATGTCATTAGGTTTAGTTTTTCACTTATGAGCCAGTCGGTTTGGAGCTGAGGCTGTGGTAAACTGATTGCATCACACGGTGTGAATCAATGACTGAAGCCCCTGCTGCAGAGCTGGTGAGACACGAGCTGCCCTGCAGGAGATAGGCTAGGAACGCTTTCACCGCGTTGCTGAGAAGTGAGAATGTGACAGCCAATTACAGTCAGGGGAGACAAAAAAGGCACAAACCCTTAGTTTAAGAAGGGAACAGCGCATACATTTTTTTTCTAATGAACCGAAACAGTCACAAAACTTAAAAAGGATGCTCTTTACTTTGACTTTTCTTGTCCCTGCCATAATAACAGAGCACAACAAGATAAAATATGGGTATCTCACCCAGTTTCCCCTCAAAGTGGCAGATGAACATAGACATCGATGATATAGCTTGATGAGCAACTGAAAAAATATGTAACAACAGGTTGCTTAATTCCATCAACACATTTCCATACATTTAAACCAATTCCTGCAAATGCCCAATCCTATTCACATATTTCAATATTTATTAACTCCAAATCCAAAATGATATGATCTTGCTCAACTGCCAGTAATTGAAATGTGTGCAGACACTAAATAGTGACAGTGAAATGTAATTGCAGTATGATGGACCCAAACTGCAGCACAAGAAAATGAGCAACAACCAAGGCCCACAAAGCAGAATTACAGCTCCAGCTTAGTCATTTTGTGTGTTTGCTCAAGTGTTTAACAGGACAGTGAAATCAAATACCTTAAAGTAAAAACTAGTCATGTAAACATAGCAGAGTTAAAAAGATTTGTTACTCAAGTTGGAAGTGAGGTTTGGGGGTGTGGCGGGATTACTAAGGTATGTCGAAATCCTCTCCTCCCCTCATTTTAAGATTTCAGAGACAGGCAACAGAATGACAGAAGATGTAGCTAACTCGAAGAAAGAATGTCGAAATCAGTTAGAAAATCCCCCCCAAGGCCTAACTCCAAAGCTTTGCTACTACTGTGTTAACTGGATTTTCTTGTTACTTTGTGAGAGTGAAAATTTTTTGAAATAGTACTTGAGTTGAAGGTTACTTTTAACTACTGGAAGGAAAAAGATTACAGATGGCAGCAAAGAATGTGATTTTCACATTCAAAATTCAGAGTGGCACATCACAGAGTGAAAACATACTTCAATATTCTGGGAGGCTGATTGTGTAGTTATCTTAGAGTGCAAGACAAACATATTTTTGGAATACAAAATTTGTATTGCACTAATTATCATGTCCTGAAATATGGTCTGTGTTCCTTGTATCACAGGGATCGTATTGTCCATTCTTTTTTCGGATGGAAGTGATTGAATGGTTAAGACTAGCAATTGAGCCCTTCGTTACCAGAGATCTAATTACAAGCTACCACATGGGAGTCATTTAACTGTTTGTAACTGCAAAATTACTTTAAGCAGAGACTCAACAGGAAAGGGAAGATAAAGGATCCAAAAACCTGTCAAAATGCATGCGACTGCGACACAAACATCATGTTTTATAAGAACCATTTACTGAAAGAGCATTATGTTTTTTAATGTGATGTCTGCCGCTGGTTCTTCCTTATTGTTGGGTAGTCATTTGTACCAATCGCAATTACTGTTGGACAACCACTTGTCTATGCCCTGCTTCAGGTTGTACACGTACATCATCACTTCACAGCAAGCAAACAATTATGCAATTCCAGTCAAATGCGGCTGTGAGAAAATTTCTCTCAATAATCAAGTGCGACATTTCGGAAAAAAAATAATGCCGTTTTAAAGGGCAGGGTCAACCTGAATTAGCTGCCTGGGGTATAATCAAGCATTATCTTGAGCAAAATGCATTCACCCATCATGATGTAAGAACTGCTCGATGCTACTGGATGTGTTGCAGGACAGGAAGAAGAATAAGGGCAGGTAAAGGATCAAGCATTTGATATTCCTGAATGGGCGCGTTCTTCAGTGATTAAATACATCTCAAATTCACAGCCATGCAGACTCATCGGAAGACAACTTTAATCCTCTTACAATCTTGCCATCTAAGACAAAACTGTGTGACAAAGTAGTTTTTATTTGATCTTGACTTTTCATTACCAAAGCTAGGAAGCAAAAAAACAACACCACTTTTGTTATGTTTGATGGCTAGTGAATTTGCTGGGGCCTACAGGTGACTGAAATAATCACAAAATAACAATACAGCCCCAAAACAAATAAAGTCGAGACATTCTTTACAAACCACATAAAAAATTAAACCGGTCGGAGTAATTCTAGAAAATTAACAGTGTCCAGACAGTTTCGAGCTGTGTTCTGCTTTGTCAGGTAAAACGGAGCATCATCTGTCAAAACTCCCACCACTTTCTGATAACATGTTCCATCAGCCTTTTCACCACCCCTAGTATCGTCCAATCAGGTAAATCTTCTCTCTATAAGAAGCGGTCCACAGACCCAACAGTCATGATCGAGCCATGGCTTTCCTGTGGATCCTCTCGTGCCTTGCCTTTGCCGGTGCAGCCTATGGCTGCGGCACTCCTGCCATCCCCCCTGTTGTCACCGGATACTCCCGTATTGTCAACGGTGAAGAGGCTGTGCCTCATTCTTGGCCTTGGCAGGTATCCCTGCAAGACTACACTGGCTTCCACTTCTGCGGCGGCTCGCTCATCAATGAGAACTGGGTGGTGACAGCGGCTCACTGTAGCGTCAGGACCTCCCACCGCGTCATCCTCGGAGAGCATGACCGCTCCTCCAACGCCGAGGACATTCAGGTCATGAGGATTGGCAAGGTGTTCAAGCACCCTCGCTACAACGGCTACACCATCAACAACGACATCCTGCTCATCAAGCTGGCAAGCCCTGCCCAGATGAACATGCGTGTGTCCCCCGTGTGCGTGGCCGAGAGCGGCGACAACTTCCCCGGAGGAATGAAGTGCGTGACCAGCGGTTGGGGCCTGACCCGTCACAACGCACCAGATACCCCTGCCCTGCTGCAGCAGGCTGCCCTTCCCCTGCTGACCAATGAGCAGTGCCGCCGTTACTGGGGCAACAAGATCAGCAGCCTGATGATCTGCGCCGGTGCCTCTGGAGCCTCTTCCTGTATGGGTGACTCTGGTGGCCCCCTGGTTTGTCAGAAGGGGGGAGCCTGGACTCTGGTGGGAATCGTGTCCTGGGGAAGTGGAACCTGCACTCCCACCATTCCTGGAGTGTATGCTCGTGTGACTGAGCTCCGCGCCTGGATGGACCAGACCATTGCTGCCAACTAAGCTGATCATCATCATCATCACACAGTTATCATAGTAACAACTCAATATGTGCAACGTATTTTCTTTACTGGTTATTAAAGGAATGTTTTGCATATAATCCCACCCTTGTCTTGGTTTGTGTTCACAACTGTACTACTTTTCACAAAATATTCATGTTTTTTGTTTTTTTTTCTCAATATTCCAGACTATATTTTCTACTGCTTGTGATTTGAGCTACTTACTGAAATGTGTAGTTGCAGGATAATCACATGAATCTAAATCCTCAGAATTAAGACTTTTTCTAATAGAATTACAAATTACTTGGTAAGGCTTTAAACATCAATAACCTTATGAAAAATAAAAATAAAACCAATAATGTTGTTTCATTATCGATTAAGCTACCCTGGTTTTGAATGCAAAAGAACAGTAATTTTTCTTTAGATATTATTTTTCTTTCTCAATAAAACTAATTTAAGATATGCAGTGCTTGACTGTACGGAATAGCATATGCATCAACTAGAGTGCCTTGAAAGGCCTTTTGTTTGTGTTGAGGATTTTCATTACTCGTTTGACCTGCCAAGATTTAAAAACATATTCACAATGTATGTCTGGGACTCCACCATGACCTCTAGCATATCATGGGGATACTCTTAAGGCAAAGTTATGTGGAAATGGTTTGGGGGATGAAGAAAAAAAACAAACTAAGAATAAAACCAGACTTATAATTGTGTTAAAAATGATAAAAACTCTAAACATGCAATGTCTTAGAAATATTATAATATTTGTATAGAGGCTTACATATCTGTGAATGTGAGCAAAGATCTGTTCATGTACACAAATCCAAAATTGCAAACAAGGACATTAAAGCCTTAAAAAGTACATTTCTTCAACTCCTTATTAAAAGAAAAGAAAGGTAGAGAAAGAGAAGTTGATCTCTTATTGTCCATTGTTTCCAAATAATTGTTGCAACATTTCTACCGAACCAAAAACACAAGTGTGAGAATTTACGAGTGTCTTTTTTTTTTCTTGGATACTTCATTTAACGCTCTCCAATAGTGTGCAGTGACTCACTTGAACCCAAAACTGTGTCTGTCCAATCTTAACATTTACCTGCTACATTGGAAGTGACTCAGGGATACAAATCATATAATTTACCAAATAGTCATCAAATGCGCAGATGGCTGTCACAGTTAACTTTATTCTGACATGAAACATTTCCTGATATTAAAACCTCCGAACAGCTTCATCTTTCATGACATTGATGTGTTTCCCTTCTTTATCTTTTTGTTTCTATAGGTACTTCAGTGGAGAATCATGACACATATATTTACCCACAATTTTGAGGTCTGTAATCTTGTTCCAAAAATGGCCGCGGGATATATTTAAAAAAAATTCCTTTAACTAAGAGATTGCGACTTCAAGAAAAAAAAGAAACAACTGTTTTTAAGCTTGCTATGGAGCAAAATTAGCTCAGCCTTCATGATGTTAGTATTGTTTTGTGCTACAACAGGTGATACAGGACAAGAAGAATCAGAGCAGGAAAAGGATCAAGTATTTCACATTCCAGAGTGGAAGCTTTTTTCAGTCATTAAATACATCTCAAATTCACAGCACCGCAACCTCTCAAGTGTCACAAGAAACAACTTTCTTCCTTTCATAATAGCAACATCAAAGATAAAACTGTGGAAGAAGCAGCTTCCATTTAATCACAGCTTTCCATATGGTAATACAAGAAAGCATCAGAAACGGTTTGAGTGGAGTGAAAAATTGTGGATATTGAAGTCAGAACTCTTAGTTACTGTTCATGGATTTTTCACAACAATAAGAATAGGTGTTTGATGGCCAGTCAATTAGATTGGGTAGAGAGGAGATCCACTGTAAAAAGGCAATAAAAACCAAACCTCAACTGGAATAGTAGCAGTAGTAAATATGCAGATTGAAAAATCAACTGGTCAGAGTAAGTGAAACAATCAATTGATCAAGATTTACAATCCAACCATTGGCCAATTTGACTTAAGAGTTTGAAGCCGTGTTCTGCTTTGTCAGGTAAAACGGAGCATCATCTGTCAAAACTCCCACCACTTTCTGATAACATGTTCCATCAGCCTTTTCACCACCCCTAGTATCGTCCAATCAGGTAAATCTTCTCGCTATAAGAAGCGGTCCACAGACCCAACAGCCATGATCGAGCCATGGCTTTCCTGTGGATCCTCTCGTGCCTTGCCTTTGCCGGTGCAGCCTACGGCTGCGGCACTCCTGCCATCCCCCCTGTTATCACCGGATACTCCCGTATTGTCAACGGTGAAGAGGCTGTGCCTCATTCTTGGCCTTGGCAGGTATCCCTGCAAGACTACACTGGCTTCCACTTCTGCGGCGGCTCGCTCATCAATGAGAACTGGGTGGTGACAGCGGCTCACTGTAGCGTCAGGACCTCCCACCGCGTCATCCTCGGAGAGCATGACCGCTCCTCCAACGCCGAGGACATTCAGGTCATGAGGATTGGCAAGGTGTTCAAGCACCCTCGCTACAACGGCTACACCATCAACAACGACATCCTGCTCATCAAGCTGGCAAGCCCTGCCCAGATGAACATGCGTGTGTCCCCCGTGTGCGTGGCCGAGAGCGGCGACAACTTCCCCGGAGGAATGAAGTGCGTGACCAGCGGTTGGGGCCTGACCCGTCACAACGCACCAGATACCCCCGCCCTGCTGCAGCAGGCTGCCCTTCCCCTGCTGACCAATGAGCAGTGCCGCCGTTACTGGGGCAACAAGATCAGCAGTCTGATGATCTGCGCCGGTGCCTCTGGAGCCTCTTCCTGTATGGGTGACTCTGGTGGCCCCCTGGTTTGTCAGAAGGGGGGAGCCTGGACCCTGGTGGGAATCGTGTCCTGGGGAAGTGGAACCTGCACTCCCACCATTCCCGGAGTGTATGCTCGTGTGACTGAGCTCCGCGCCTGGATGGACCAGACCATTGCTGCCAACTAAGCTGATCATCATCATCACACAGTTATTTTAATAAATTAAATATGTGCAACATATTTTCTTTACTGGCCATTAAAGAATGTTATGCATATAATTTTACCTTTGTCTTGGCTTGTGTCCACAGCTGTACTGTGTTTTACGAAATATTTATCTTTTTTGTTTTTTCTCAATATTCCAGGCTATATTTTCTACTGCTTGTGATTTGAGCTACTTACTGAAATGTATAGTTGCAGGATAATCACATTAATCAAAATGCAACAGAATTAAGAAGTTTTCTAATAGAAGAAAATTACTTGGTAAGGCTTAAAACATTAGTAGCCTCATGAAAAATAAAAATAAAAACAATAAGGTTTCTTCATTATCGATTAAGTTATCCTGATTTAGAATATAAAAGAACAGTAACTGGTTTTCAAATTTTCTTTTTCTTGTTAAATAAAACTAATTTGAAATATGCAGAGCTTGATTGTATGGAACAGCATAAACAGCAACTAGAGTGCCTTAATAGGGCTTTTGTTTGTGTTGAGGATTTTCATTATTTGTTTGATCTGCCAAGATTTAAAAACATATTCACAATGTATCCTGGGACTCCACCATGACCTCTTGCATATTGTGGGGATATTTTTAAGGCAAAGGTATGTGGAAATGGTTTAGGTCATCCTCATCACACAGTCACGTTAAGTTAAACATGTGCACTGTGTTTGCTTTACTGGTTATTCAAGGAATGTTTTGCATATCATGGCCACTTTGTCTTGGTTTTGATTACAAACGTATCACCCCCCCCCCCCCCCCACACACACACACACCCACTCCAAATATTTATGTCAATAGCCAACAATTAAGATCTAAAGTCACATTTATAATAATTGTAGAGTAAAGCTGGTAAAGCTTTTCTGGAATGTTATGTTGTCAACATTCCAGAAAAGGTGGTCTTTGAATGTGGCTGCCGCTGAAAGTTAATTACAGATATGTATCTTGATGTTATTATTTCACCGAAATGGCACTGCCCACTCTCACACAAATTCCCACCGGTCCCTTACAAATGCTTTATACTTGACTAATGATAACGTAAGCATATAAAGAAAGAGAAAGCTGAAGTATAATATTTAGGCTAAACTTGGTGTAAACTAGTGGGACACAGTATAATTCAACACTGGAGAGACAAAATAGGTTGCAGAACTATTGTTGGAAAGTCAGTAATGAGAGAGAGCAATAAGAATGAAAGGCAGCATTAACATGGTGCTCCACCTAATATTGACTTTTGCACAGCCCCGTCAATCACCACATACTAACGCCTAATGTAGTATAGCGAATTGTTTAATTTACACACATTCAATAAATGTTTACATTTAAGATGAGCAACCTAATGATATATTAACAGTATATATTTCTCCTCATCCCTATGTAGTTTATAAAATGTATCAAAATGTCTTTGAGCGACAATTAGCACAATTATCATAAAAAAATAACTTCAGATGCACTACTGTTTCTACAGAACCCAAAAACGTAGAAACACATCTGAATATAAAAAAATTAAAAAAAAATAAAATACTGAGCTGTCAAAGCACCACTATGAAGAGAATCACGATGCCTTGACTCAAATATATAGCAAATGCTCTGACACCTCAGCCAGTACATGATCTAAGGAAACTAAGAGACAAACCGACTTCAGAGGAATGAATTGTTTACTGACATCCACCACTCTGAAGATATATATACTGTTATACATACTGTATATAGTTCTTAATTACTTTCATTTCAGGCTATGAGCACTACATGCAACCACAGACAAATGGGAGTTAATTCTCACAGAGTTGCTGCCATCACTTCTGAATAAAATTACCAGTTCTGAAGCACTAAAAGAAATTACAGGTGTGTTGACCCCTATATGTTAATATTTTCTTTTGAATCATAAATCAATCCAAAACAAACATTTGTTTAAATTCAGTCCCTGCAAAGAAGTGTAAAAAGTAACATTAACATGACCGACTTATTTGCACACACGGGTTTACAAAAATGTAACAATATTGTAACTACTTCTTTTTCACTGTGCATTGTAACGTGAAAGATTCTCCTACAAATGTTATGCCCTTCCCTCTGTTTGGCCTCAAGAGATTAAGAGCAGCTGTGTACTTTGAATTGTCCAGAATTAGAGGAAAATAAACATTTGCTTTGATAACTGAATACAACTCTATGGTCTTTGCTAATTCCCTCTTGCAGTGACTGAGCCATCCTTACAATAACAACTTATTTGTGTAAATCCATAAATAGGACTAGAGAGACGGCAATTTTAATAAGACAGAAAAAAAACCTCCTATCTAAAACTCAAATTAGTATCCCCGGAGTCTCATTCTAATTACATTAAAAGTAAAATCTAAGCATGCATTGCTGTAACTCTGTTTGCAATAACATCTTCAGTCACTGGCACTTCCTACGTGAAGCTATTGCTTCAGACTTGGAATAAATAATTGCTCAACAGTCCACACTTTGGGCTCTTTCATGTGAGGTGGGGAGCTCGCAACCGAGGACGACCATCTGAGCAGTACTGCTATCAATTGCTGTCAGCCCTCTGAAATGCAAATTAAGTTGTGCATATGTTCCAATAATATTTGGTGACTTTATGAATATTTGTTGTTTGTTCTTCAGTGCCACAAGAGACTTAAATAACACAGGATGAGATGTTATATGCTTTTACGCACAGATATAAAAGTTGAATTTTGGAGCTATTTTGTGTTTGTTGGTTGCTGGGGCTTTTTCCCCGTCCACTCAGCCACATTGGCGTTTGTTGATTGCTGAGGCTTTTTCCGCTTTCTGCTCAGCAACACTGGCATTTGTTGGTTGCTGGAGCAGCAGCAACTGACAACAGAAAACTTGAATGATGGGTGGTAAATTGAATTTTGGAGGTTTGATTCAAATTATGTGTGTTAAGTTATGACGCATCATCAGTAGTGTTCCTCTGGGTCATCGGGTGTTTAGGCATTTAAACACTATCCACCCTCACCAGAGGCAGCCAGCTACAGGCTGATCAAACCTGTCTTGTTAGTTAGGGGCCCAACTGGGACCATCCTCTTCAGCCAACATGAGAACATGAAAGACAAGATATAACCATATTTAGGTCTATTTATTTGAAAAAGATGTTCATCACATCATACGCATCTAAGCACTATTTCCTGCAGCAAAGTTGTTTGGGTTGATGTAGCTGAATTTTAGCACCATAAGCTGATAGCATGTCAGCCTCCGTGAAAAATCCAAAGGAATTAATTGCAAGTAACTACTTTTTTTTTTGTGCTCAGAGTGCCCGGTATGAATTTCCGAAAAACTCAACAGCAATGTGAACAGCAGCTTTTTACAGAAATGTATGGTCAGCGACCAAAGTTGATTTAAATACATCGATATTGGGAGTTTTATGTAAAAAAAAGGCTATGGCAAAAAACTGTTAAATAATTCCACATGAAATGCTTCAAAATTCTACCCTGCCTCTCAAAGAATTTTCTCACAACAAACACAAATGTAGACAGAGACACCTCATCTTTGTTTTCAAAGGGCTAAACACTGTCATTATTTCAACAAAAGGATTAAAGGATTTGTTTTTTATGACGTTTTGGTTTTCATTTGCTATCATTACTATACTGCATAAATCAATTCCTCCAACCTTCAAACCAA
The DNA here is from genome assembly GCF_037954325.1 of Fistularia commersonii. NCBI lineage: Eukaryota > Metazoa > Chordata > Actinopteri > Syngnathiformes > Fistulariidae > Fistularia > Fistularia commersonii. The sequence continues at coordinate 11,673,615 of NC_141303.1, read as the reverse complement.
CACAGCTTTGCCTTGCAAATACTCTTCAGAGAAAACAGTTTGCAGTTAACAAAAATTAGCACATCAGCCCTGAAACCTTGCCCTCCAAGTAAATAAATTAATTTGTTATCTTGCTGTAACAGCCGAGCTCACCACATCCTCCTGAGAGCTTTTTTCTCCTCTTGTGCTGGCTGGTGTCGGCCATAGCAGACTGACTCAGGCTGACGACAGCTGCCAGAGCCCGGGAAGCAACGTCCTCTAGACACTGGGATTGTGGGAGGGCGGCCAGGGTGATTAGCCCTTGACAAGGAAGAATTACTGTAGTATAGCACTGTAGAAATATTTCACCTTAGCATCAATGGAGGAGTTGACATAACATTAAATAATACTGTTAATGTCAATTGCACATGGTCAGTAACCCCATAAATATATGTGCAGAGAGTTTAATCAGTACTTGTGTTTGGGGGAACACATTCAATAAAATGTAATGTATCGAAATGGATACAATGCTTTTTTTTTATTTTTATCTATTTTTAAGAATGTCAAGACATTCTCTTTTACTTCATAAGTTGCCAAGTTACTGAAAATAAGCTTGACCCTAAGTGGTAAGCTTCTATTTTAAGAAATATTGCTTCTTGAAAAATGAATTTTCAGTATAATTCTTAAGCTCAGCCACTAGCCATAGCGTTTTTCGAGAGATGGTTTTCCAACTGTATCAAAAGTAGCAAGATAAGTTGCCAACTCTGTCTTTTCCTGGCACTTTTCCCCTCACACAGTTACAAGCTGTTACATCTGTTCCTGTCACAAGCTGTATTAAAAAACGAAAAGACAGGAAAAGGCGCCGACTTCATAATTTTCCTATCTCCTAAAGCCATTTTTTGTAACTGAGGACACTGGTCCAAACTCGGAACCCTCAACTATTTAAGGAAATTAACTGGCTTCACAAGCAATAGCTGGAGGGTTTGCAGAATGCATGTCAGAGAGCTTTTTTTTTTGTTCATGAAATGAATACAAGCAGCTAAAATCCAAGACTTATTGATGAGCAGCAGCAGTTAAATCTATCACTCTTGCAGACTGGAGTTAAAAATGAATCAGGGTTCCAATGAGTATGAGCACTGAATTGAATAATTTGTTATTTCCAGCATATATAGGGTAAATTAGAGCTGTACAGAACCATTCTCTTGTCATGCTCAAGTGATTTCTGTCAATCTAATTTAGCTGTAAAAATAGGGGTCCCATACAACAAAAATTATGTTAAACTAACTGGTGCAAGTGGCTCAGACTCCTGTGTGATGCAGGTTTTCTGAGTCAAGCTCAGATAGCAGTGTACATAATCTACAACTACCAACCTATTATTGACTAAATTATACTACCAGGCATGTGTAAAGAGCTTTGACTGAGTATTGATCTGACAAGAAATTTAACATTAAGCACAAATTGATAGTGGTTTGTGGTTATAGTCTGTGAGTCTCATCTCCATTGTCAAAACAGTTAGCATATCATTTATTATTATTATTATTATTATTATATCAATATTTTGTCAATGTTTATATTATTCTCTGTTGAGTACTTGTTTACTGCATTTTTTAAATGAATCCCATCAATTTTGAAACACATTTGATCACAATACAATCTCAATCACTGTGTAATGTTATTGTACTGTTTTTATTTTAAAAAAAAAGATCCATCCATCCATCCATCCATCCATCCATCCATCCATCCACCCATCGCTTCTCCTGCAATCATGGTCGCGTGGGATGCTGGAGCCTATCCCGGCTGTCATTGGGTGAGAGGCAGGGTACACCCTGAACTGGTCGCCAATCAATCGGAAGATATTAAGATAAACTTTATTGATCCCCATAGGGGAAATTCTTTTGTTGTAATAATAACATTAGTATCGCACTATATGAATTAATAATGTAGAGACAACATTCATACGGATGAATACGAACATTAGAATGGCCTCTACATAAAAATTCTGAAACTAATACCTCAAGGTAGGGGTTAAATATTAGATGAGGCAAATGCTTAAAATCATGAACAAATTCTAATATCGACAATGACTGTGTGTCTGTAAAAGGTGTGGTGGGGATTCTTTCTGCCCACATATTGACCCTATTTCCAGCTGGCATTCAACTTTTTCTTATATCTGGGGCATATAAAGGTAAGATTATTAACTGATGATATAAACTAATGAGGCCCTGTGATAGACTGGCAACCAGTTCTGGGTGTACCCCGCCTCTTGCCAGATGACAGCTGTGATAGGCTCCAGCATCCCCTGCGACCATGAGTGCAGGATAAGCGGCAGAAGATTGAGGGATGGATGGATAAACTAATGAGTTTCCAGTGTTCACTGTCAAACGGTTTATAAACCCATTTTCCACAACTACTGTCATGCGGTCTGTAAATCTTAGCAGGAAAATAATAAGCGCATATTACTCCAAGGCAACGAGGCACATAGGGACCTATGTGCAGGGGCCTCTATAATGACGTTGGCCTGTTTACTATGGCTATGCTTCTATTTGTTTTTGTGCATATGTGGGCTGGTCCTGATTGCTTGTATTGACTGAATCAATAATCTGAGAGTGCAGGGATGGTGTCCAGATACAGATGAGTAAGAGGACAACTATCTAAACCACAATCATCTGCCAATCGATATATTCTTTTTCAGTTTCATGGCCAGCTTCTCTCCTGTTCTTTTAATGCTGTTTTTGCTGCTCTTCCACATTTATTTAGTGTTTTGTTCCAATAAAGGATGATGTGCAAGCTCTTCTTATATTCCTTCAATCAAAACTCAGTTGGAATGCAGTCTAGAAAAAGTAGTGTCTGAAAAATAATCAGAATAAATGAATCAAAATTTGCAAAACAATCAGTTGAATAACTGTCCAACAAGTGTGAGAATGGCCGCATGTTATTGAACCATATGACAGTATGGTATCGATGCTATCTGCAAGAAACAAATAATGACATGCAAAAGAAGGAATAAATATAAACTCTTTAGATCCTAATTTTGATTTTATTTCATCATGTTACATGTATAAATTATGTCAATCCATAAGCCTTTTGGGAGCCAATTTATCCAATCAGTATTGTCGCTCCGTTAGTTGCAATCCAATCAGCTTCAACAAGACTTATCTGTTGGCACAAAAGAGCTTCCAAAGAACATTCTGTGAGTTACCAGAGGACTTTTTTACCCCATTAATTATTACAGTCGCCTGCCTGAAAAGGTTAGAGTGACAAGTTCATGTGTCCAAACAGCTCAGGGATTTTCAAACAGAGGTGTGCTATGAGCAGCAGGAAAATACCACCCTTTCATCTCATGAGCATAAAAAAAAGACTTTTCCCCAGAGACAAATGGGAATTGGGGATCTTCTTAAAAAACTGACAGCTGGGGATCACGAGGAGAACAAAGACAATTAGGCAATCCTTACTATGGTAATCCATGCAACTCCATAAACTTGATGGTGAAACACCAAAATACAACCAGATGCTTTTCTTTCTCTTTCTTTCTTCCTTGTTCTTTTTCAATAAACAACAAGCTTGACAGTAAAACACTTTTTTCTAATCCTTTTGCTATTTACATCACTGTAACATCAGCATACTAACAGTATCCTTATCAGTAATCCGGAATAAACAATGAGATGGATAACCACATTGGAAAGATAGGGGACAAGCCTCATTGGTCAGTTATGGGGAAATGCGCTATCCTAAAACGGAGCCACATCAACACATAAACACAAAGTTCATAGAAAAAAAAATCTGCAAATTAAGAGAAACAAAGAAAGAAAAAATACTGACAATCTAACAATACATAAACCTCCTTGTGCAAGTTTTTAGAAGAGAGGAATTAAATAGAGTCTGTCTCTCCAAGCTTTAGCAAAAGTCTGGACAGTTCCATGTGGCAGTAATAGAAAAAGCTGATGCAAAAGGATTAGAAAACACAGTTGGATTCTATATTATTATATAACTGTTTGTTATAAAGATCTTTCACAGCGTCCTATGTGGTTGCCGTTACTTTACAGCAGACAGTAACTGCCTTATTGGGTAAGAGTTGTTTGTGCTCACCATGCCTTTGGTCTGGCGCTATCAATCTCCAGATTCAAGAGAGATGAAAACATTTTCATCGGAGTCCCGACTCCTGGAAACTTAGCAATTACTGAAATGAAACAGCCCCTGCTAGCTCTTCTTGTATTATTTCCACATGGCAGTTCATTCTCTGGTATTGTACCATATTACCAGTAGTACTCCGCTCATTCTTTTGTCTGGCCGTCAAATGCTGTGCTCACAGGAGAGATGTGACACAATCTAAAATCAATTATCCATCCATAGCCATGTGCATGTGCAGTATCCAAGCGATTCCTGACACAAATGTCAAATATAATCCACGATAACAGCTTTATTGCTCACTGGGCTCCCTTTGACTTTATGAGCTGCTCTCTCCTTTCCCTCACAGGGGGGAATAATAAAAATACAAAGTAAAATACATGCACATAGGTCCCTGCACAGAAGATAAACATGCCCATAATGCAGTCTGAATTTAGACAGCAGCCATGCACTGAAGAATGTCTTTCAGATTATTAAAACTTTCAGTCTGGTTATTGTTGTGCTTCACACCGTATTCCCCAAACAATTTAATATCTCCTCTAATGAAAGGTCTTGTCATGGTGATTTCATGCTTATTTTTCTGGAGATCCTCATCTGAACAAAATTTGTTCTGACGGCAGACTCTTAAGTTTAAGCAGACTTGGACTCTTTATGTCTGAATATTATGTTATTAGCCAGTATTTTTTTTTTAAACACAGTTCGATTTAAACAAAACTGAAAATTTCATAAAAGAATCATTAGTGTTGACAAGAGAAGGCGATCAATGGTGAGTTAATTCAAACAAACATCTCTGCTGCGTCACATCACAAAATATTTCCCCTTTTTATGTCACTGCCAAAGTCATATGTGAATTTATAAAATCTGGTGTTTGTATTCTTTCTAAAATGTATAATGCATAAACCAATTTAATCTGCAATGATTAACACTGGATGATAGATGTTATCATCTTTTTTTCCTTTTAGCATTCCCGTTAGTGGTCACCGCAGAAAATCATCTTCCTCCATCTAAACCTATCCTCTGCACCCTCTTCTCTCATGGGATGATAGACGTTATAAAGGTTAATCAGAAGATCAACGACGGTGTTCTTTTTATCTTTATTATTATTCACATGGAGTTTTGCCATTTAAATAATCAATGAAAGAAAAAAAAGCAGTTTTAAACAATGTTCAATCATGAAGAGAGGATGTCACTAGCCTGAGGTGTAAATACAGAAGTTATCTGCATAGAGGTGAGCGCAGCCTGGACAGTAAATATTAGAATTAATGCCGTCTGGGTTCCACTTAGAATTTTGGATTGTGAGAAAAATAAGAGTGGATTTCGCTCTTAACACCCTTTGAAAAACATTCCCTCTCATAGCTGTTTCATTGAGACTCGCAACATATGAAGTTAACAATTGAATGTTAGGTATGTCAGGCAGCGAGATTCAAATTCTGACGGCCGGTGATGTAAATTGGGACTACATTGACAGCTAAAAACACGAGTTTTGGCGTGACAGCTCTGAGAACGGTAGCGTCGTAGCGCCCAAATCGAACAGAGGAAATCTCCAAAAACGGAGGAAACGTTTAAGACCCGGCGGCTCACTGCGAAACGCGGACTTCGTCGGCTAGGTTGACGTGTGTCTCAGCGGATATCAAAGCAAGACACACGGCGACTTTCAATGGCCACAGAATGCGAGTAAGGTGCCTGGGAGTCTGTTGGAAATGATTGAAAATCCCGTGATACGGCTTTTTGGAAGTGATGTAGCTGTTGTATCAAAGACGACCTGCAAAAGGGGGGAAGGAGGGAGGAGGTGCCGGGTAAAACACAAGGGGCCAAATGTCTCATCTGGCAAATTAGCTATCCTGCTAGCCAGTCATGAATTTGCCAACTCCTACACTGGCAATATGTTAGCTTGAGAAGCTACTCACCCAGTTAGGAAGCTCCGTGATGTCCAAAAAAAATCGAGCCGCAGCCACTCGACAGGTTTGTCAAACCGTAAATCCTCCGTTGTGCGCGGTCCGTGTAACTACGGTTTCCGGACAAGTCCGCTGTGCCTCTCACAGCACCATTAAAAACTGCATTGTTGAAGGGACGGCTGCACAAACAGTATCGACAGCAAACAGCAAAGCACTGTGGGAAACTGTGTTGATTCACCGCGCTGTTGGACGGCCAGAAAAATTGGGAAAATACCCCATCTGATGGTCAAATATTAATACTGCACGGCCTTGTAAATTATTTATGGATGTTTTGCTAATTTGCAACCATAATATATTTAAATTGTATTATTTCATATATTTATATTGTTGACCTATGTTGCATAATTCTTTTCTGTCGTGACTTATTTTTTATTGGACAATTCATATTCATCGTCACCTAATATTATTGTGAAATTTTCACCAGTCATTATCCTTATTATTAGCTGTAGTGGTAGTGCTGGTTGTTCGAGTTGTGGCAGTATTTAATTCAAGCATGTTAAGGTATTCATTTATTTTGTTATCAAATGAATGAGTGCAATAACAAATAGGAAATTGAAAGAGGAATTTATTATCATCGTCATTGAAACATGTAAAATACTATCTTAAAAGAGCTTGATCCTGTCCAAAAAAATAACAGGCCCGCCTATACTTGTAAAGTGATCACAATGTCACCTAATATTATAATTGTGAAATTTTCACACGGCATTATCATTATTATTACTTGTAGTGGTAGTGCTGGTTGTTGAGCTAGTTGTTGCAGTTTTTAATTCAAGCATGTTAAGGTATTCATTTATTGTATTATTTAATAAATGAGTGCAAAAAACAAATGGGAAATTGAGAGAGGAATTTATCAAAAAAAGAGCTTGATCCTGTCCAAAAAAATAACAGGCCCGCCTTTACTTTGTGATATGAGAGTGCATTGCCTTATAAAAAGGTAGTAAAATTTACAATTCTGATTGAGGCTATAAATGCACACATCTGATATTTCTCAGAGTGTCTTCTTTTTATGCGCTTTTTAAAATGTTAACAATTCTAGTCTTGTGTAAGTTATCTCTGTATGTGCAGTTTTTTGACCAGTTCTTTTTCCCATGGTAAGAGGTGAGCATGAATGCTTTATTGACAATTATACTGGTTACCATTGACATCGATGGGAGGCGCTAGTGAGTCAATGAACGAGCAGATCTGCCAATTTCATGTTTTCGAGGTAGAACCTGTAGCCGTCTCAGTTTGATTACGTTCGACAGAGAAAATGGAGAGAAAACACATGTCAGCTTTCGCTTTGTATCAAAACTTGTCTGTAGAAGCGTCTCCTCCTGCTAAAAAGCCTTGCTCAAAGGTAGAAACCTTATAGATCGGATTGTTATCATAGATGTTCGTACTTTATGCACTGGCATAGGCTTAGTGGGGTTGCATCTTTGTGAGGGGGTGCACTTGGAGAAAAAGATGTCTTTACATGTTCTCGTTTATCATTGAATTCAGTCCGAAACCTCTATTTTTCATGCCATAACATGCATTTCTACAGTGTTATTACACTTACCTTTTTAATTTGTGATATCTCTAGGTGGCAACCAAGAAGAAAAAGAGAAAGGAGAATGGAACTGATGTCATCAAAGTGATTGCAGCTAAAGATCATTTGAAGACTGAAAAGAAGAAAATACGAAAGAGAGTTTCAAAGAATTTGAGAGAGCAGAACCTAAGGAGAACCACTGTTGTAAGTACATCCATGTTTTTGTTTTTTCGTCATTGTTTGAACATTTTAAGGCTAAATCGCCAAATCTTTTCCTTTCAGCCTTTCCTTACGGGGTCGCCACAGTGAATAAACCTCCTCCAACTAACCCTTTCTTTGTATCCTCTTCTCTCACACCAACTAACTTCTTGTCTTCTTTCACTATATCTGTAAATCTTCTCCTTGGTCTTCCTCTAGGCCTCCTGCTTGGCACTTCCAACCTCCGAAAGCTGAATCATCATATTATTTACTACATTAACTTCTTTCTCTGAAATAATTTAATGTTCCTGTTTTGTGAAACTCAGGAGGATGAGAGCATGAGAGGAGAGGGAGAGACCCTTAAAGAATTGCTGTCTGAGCTGGCAAAAGTTAACAACAGCAGGGAAAGAGCAAGCAGACTTTTCCAGTGGCTCATCAACCCCATTCCTGCCAAATCCTTCTTCAGGTACTGAGCATTCTTCATGTATCCATGAATTCATGGTGAACTGTTTTTTTAGTCACTAAGAAACATGAATAAATGTGTGGCTACTCAGCTTACAGGCTGATCTCTTTTCCCAGGGAAACATGGGAGAAGAAGCCCATTCTTGTGCAACGTAAAAATCCACATTACTACCAAGGATTGTTCTCCACAGCAGAGCTGGATCGGATACTCCGAGAAGTAAGGCTGTTTTGGCTATCTGATGTCTGTCAGTATTTAAACTTTATGAAAAATACCGATTTCATTCTCAACTATGTGCTTCTGGGGCTGATTTTTAAGGAGGATGTTCAATATGGTGTGAACCTGGATGTCACAAGTTACACAGACGGCAAGAGGGAGACTCACAATCCACCAGGAAGAGCTTTGCCGTTCACCGTGTGGGACTTCTATGAGGTGACACTTCCAGGAGTTCATAATTACAACAGCATTGTGCATTTTTCGTCTGTGTTTCTTCGAAGCTACAGAGCAAATGCTTATTTATTTGAGACTTCCTAGTTGAGAACTATTTGATAAATACATTCATAGGACATGGAGGAGTATGTCCTGCTGGGAAAGGTCACCATAGTTAAAAATAAAATGTGAACAATCATGCACTACGTACAAAACACTTATGAGTTAACATCACAGCAAGCTGAAATAGAAAGATTTCAATTTTTATGAATTTCACTGAGTGTCCTCATGATATACCTATGGAAGTGTCTAGGAGAAGCACTGGTAGAGTTTTTGACTGGATTATTCAACAGGTTCTTAGAAAGGGAGAAGATGTCTGAGGAATGGAGAAGAAATGTGATGGTGCCCATTTTTAAGAATAAGAGGGATGTGCAGAATTGCAGCAACTGTAGAGGGATAAAGTTGATGAGCAATACAATGAAGTTATGGGAAAGAGTAGTGGAAACTATACTGAGAATTCAGCATATGTGTACAGCAGTATGGCTTCAGGCCTATAAAGAGTTCTACAGATGCATTATTTGTTTTAGAATGCTAATAGAGAAGCACAAAGAAAGTCAGAGGGAGCTGCATTGTGTTTTGAAGACCTAGAAAAAGCATATGACAGGGTGTCAAGAGAGGAACTCTGGTATTGTATGAGTGACAGAAAAGTATGTTAGACTGGTGCAGAATGCCAGCTATGAGACAGTGGTGGGGTGTGCTGTAGGGGTAACAGAGAAGTTCAAAGTGGAGGTGGGACCCCATCAGGGAACATTTCTGAGCCCGTTCTTGTTTGCTGTGGTGATAAACAGGCTGACAGATGAGGTTAGACAGGAATCTCCATGGGCCACAATGTTTGCGGATGACATTGTGATCTGTAGTGAGAGCAGAGAACAGGTTGAGGAAAATCTAGAGGGATGGAGGTATGCGCTGGAAAGGAGAGGAATGATTGTCATAGCAAGACAGAGTATATGTGAGGAATGAGAGAAACCTGGGTGGACCGATGAGGCGACAGGGAGTGGAGATCAAGAAGTTTGAGGATTTCAGGTACTTGGGGGCACCAGTCCCAGTACAACAGTATTTACAAACTTTTGGAAAATATCTTGTTATCTTAAGGGTATCCCAGGGAATTAACTACAGATTTTCAATGAAGAATGTCATGTTCTCATTTATTTAAAACATGAATTTGCTACTAATGCAAAAAGAAAAACTACCTGAATTTCTGTTTATTGATACAAATAGTAATTGATCATATCAGTTTTCCTTGAGGAAAACCCAAGGTATGATATCAATGTTGTATTATGTAAATCTTGATAATCTCCTATTTTTGGTCCATTTTGCATCACTAATAACATGTTCAAGTACTTGGAAGGTTAAAGATATGTATGTACCCAAGTAAGTAAGTAAACTATTTCCTCCATATTCCAGAGTGGCTGCTCCATCCGCATGCTGAATCCCCAGGCTTTCTCCTCTACAATATGGAACATATTGTCCATCCTCCAGGAGCAGTTTTGCAGCATGGCAGGGGCAAACATGTATGTTTTGGGGACAAAGATAGTCTCAAGAAACCTTGAGTGTCTAGACATTGTGTTTAATACAATATTATGATTCAGTTATCTGACGCCGCCTGGAACTCAAGGTTTTGCTCCACATTACGACGACATTGAGGCATTTGTGGTTCAGCTGGAGGGAAAGAAACACTGGCGAGTGTACAAACCTAGGTGAGCTTGGAATAGAACGACATTAAGTTGAATGCACTTTATTTAGTTCTTGATACATTAACCATGCAAAAATGTCAATTTTAGAGAGCACCAGATGCTGACTCAGGAAAACAAATCAATTCTTGGCTGCTCCTGTAGAAAGTTATGCATTCAAAAGTGGTTAAAGTGATAACATCTCATTAATATGAGACACACTGTTTTCTTTGTAACTCTGTTTTAGGACAGAGGACGAAGTCCTGCCTGTGCTTTCAAGCCGTGAGTTTCAAAAAAAAAAGACTTTGTATCTTAGAGAGGAAGAGAATCTCAGTACATCGTATAAATGTAACGGATTTCCGATGTGCAAAACATTTTGTCTTTCCCCCATCAGCAAACTTTGATCAGGCGGATATCGGGAAGCCTGTTCTGGACGTGGTGCTGGAAGCAGGCGACCTCCTCTACTTTCCCAGGGGATTCATCCACCAGGGTGACTGCTTTCCAGATGTACACTCCCTGCACATCACCATCTCCTCTTACCAAAAGAACAGCTGGGGTGATCTGCTGCAGAAGGTAATGCTAATGGTCTGATCTCCATCACCGTGTTTGATCAGGTCTGTCATATACCATCATAGTTCAGAAACTTTGTAAGCCAGGTAATGTTGATAGTCTTGTATCTTCCACACTAGTGTGTCATTATAGTTTATTACATCCAAACAACAGCAAAAATAAAATGTATCAGAAATTTGTTTGGAGGGTTTGTTTGCAGTAATCTTAAATGTTTAATTATGTTTTGTTTTATTTTAGCAGCTTTCACATCAGTTTCTAGAACGCAAGACAGTCTTTACAGTTGAATAATAACTCATTGGTTCATTAATCTCCCCCTTCAGATGATCCCGACAGCTTTGGAGATAGCAATGGACGAAGATGTGGAGTTCAGAGCGGGCCTGCCTCTTGATTACCTGACATACATGGGAGTACAGAATTCTGACAAGGTAACTTCCAGTGACCTAATACAACCACCATCATCCTTGAGGTTTCCCTGATTAACCATTAATGAGTTTTGCCCCCTTTCCACATGTAGAATGACCCTCGAAGGACAAAATTTTTTTCCAAAATTGACAGCCTGATAAACAAGCTTGCACATTACGCCCCAGTAGATGCTGCTGTGGATCTCAAAGCCAGAGACTTCCTCCATGATTGTCTGCCACCCATGCTCACCTCAGGTACATCATGGAAATCACCGTGTTGGGGATTATATTTGTGAATGTACTATTTTCAGCAAAAGTTTGTTTTTTGTCATTGAATTGTTGATATTTTAATTTGTTTAATGTGTGATATTACTCAGGTATGAAATGCTTGAAAATGTGACTTGATGACTTCTCTCACAGAGGAAGAAGCGAGCAGTGTTCAAGGAGCACCTGCCAGGTGGGAGCATGGGACTGTTGTGAATGTTGGCGCAAATATTACAAGTCAGACCCAAATCAGGCTTCTCCGTGCTGGATGTGCCAGGTAACGCATTTTAGTCAATTTCACACCAGAAGTCAAGTGTACAAAGATGTCTTTTAAAACACTTCATTACAGCATGAATTTATAACAAAAATTTCATTTATTTAATCTTTTTTGTTCCTCAGGCTGTGTAGTGATGGAGATGCTGTTCATCTTTACCACACCACAGAAAATGCAAGAGTTTACCACAAAGAGGAACTAAAAAGTTTTGAAATAAAACCAGAGGTAGGGACAGAAAGTTCTGGACCATTAAATGTGTTTTACACATTGTATCCTCATAAGTATTTTTTTTCTGGCAGCATACAGATGCTATGGAGTTCCTGATCCATTCATATCCCAAATTTGTGAGTGTAGGAAATTTCCCATGTGATTCTGCAGAGGATAGGGTAAGTTTCTGCAAATGCATTGAGTCTTGTCCTTTTTTTCTATCTTTATTAAATAAGTCACAAGCTCTTTATTTTGTACCTTTCCCTCCCCAGATTTCCCTGGCAGAGCTGCTTTTCGAAAAGGGCATCGTTCACACTGAAAATCCTTTGTAGTCGTCTGAAAAATGACAATGCAAAATCAACTGGTTGAATGAAGCTCTCATTTTCTACTATTTACTAGTCTCATTGAAATGATGGGGTTGTGGCTCAGGGGGTTAGAGTGGTTGTCCATGGAACCAAACATATCTGGTTCTATTTCTGTGTTCCTCCTAGCCTGTTAAGTGTTATACACTGAACCCCTAACTCTTCCCTTGGCGCTGCTCAGTAGCTGCCTTCTGCTCATGGTTCATCCATTTTAGGCTAAAGGCAGTGGTCAAATTTCACAGATGTGCTGTATGTATAACTAACTGTGACAATAAAAGATCTAAATATATCGGTTTGTATAAAAATGCACTTTTTTTTTTCAAAGCAAGCAAATCACTAAGAAGCACACAAATGACTTGGATGACAAAGGGCATTTTATTGTTGGTTGAAAACAACTCAAAAACAGGATTAAAGGACTCTAATTAAATATTCTGACTTGTGGGCCATCAGTCATTCACACCACAGATGAACGGACAAACACCAGCGTTGTGTGGTCTACTTCCATGTCACTTCCTCACCAGGCTTTAGTTCCCTAAAACAGATATGCCAGCTTAGCAACTTAGACCTCTGACAATAGAACTTGAGGTATGTCAGTTCAAGAACTACATTTACTTGAACTAAAGCGAAATTGTAAGAAGTTACAGGACACTTAACTATACAGCAGCAGATTGGAATCACTGTTATACATCAACTTCATTCAATATCAAGTCACGTTTTGTATATTTGATTGGCAGGTGTGTGTGATGGATACAGTAGTTTCCCAAAGCAGCAAAGACTTGTGCCATTGATTCATCTGCTGATTTAAATTCCCTGCCCATCTTAAAGTGAGTATATAGCAGAACACATCTTACCTGCTGTACAAGGCACTTTTGTTCCTGAAAGCTGTCAGCTTCTGGTCCTGTTGTTTGTCGAGGTACCAACCAATAACAAACCCCATCGGAACCAGTATGTTCACCCAGTGCTCACGGGCCAGTGCAACAAAGTTGACCATGATTCCTATCAATGCAAGCAGAGGACGTGGCAACATCAATCCCAGTGTCAGTGAGTTTGAAGTTGCAAAGGGAATCCGTAGGAACAGCTCTTTGCAAAAACACATCCAGAACCTATAACAGGTTATTTCATTGTAAAGTGCAGCCCTGGAACTCTTCAATGAACATACAAGAATGAATACATAGTGTAAATAGAAATGTTATCAGATAAACTGCGACAGCATCTGATACACTTGTGATAATGCGCTGGCTATTCATCCACAAACGGTAGCCTGATGCCTTGAATGGGTTCTAGGATAATGGGCGCAGGTTGAAAGTATTTTTTTATCCCTTAAAGTCTGTTTGTTGCAGCTATATGTGTCTTACACAACACAGAAAAAAGAAAAATGCTCTCATTAGATTTTGAGCAATGCACGTTGTAGTTTAGCAACAAGCAGTAACTGACAGGCTTGAACCGATTAGCTCGGTCAGATTAGCATTACCGGTCAAATATTTCGATTGAGATCTTTTCAAAATACAGTAGTGTGTTTGCCATGAAAAAGGTGTTCAATTACAGCAATACGACTAATTGGCAAACATGACAATGGTATGTGCAAAATATTACCTTATGTTTACACCAAGGATAGGGCCTTCTGCTCTCAGATCACCCTGCAGAGGACATTGGAATCAACCAATTGTGCAAAAAAGGAGGTGCGTACTTTATCAAAACGCCCTATTAAATGCAGCCATTTAGTGAGTCACAAAGTAAGTAAATAGCTATAAATTACTATGTCTAAAATACCATAATTTAATCTCAGGAAGAGTACTTTATTTTTTTACAACTGCACGCATAATTATATAGGATTTCCCCAATACACATGGTACGCTCTAATGACCTTTCACACATGATGCAGCGGCAAATATGTCTGGGTGTAAAGCTAATCAAAGATGCTAGCTAAAGTAGCCTAATATTTGAATTCTAGAATATAAACGACGCTTCGTTATTACTGCCCCACATTTATACTACCGTAGTAGATGGTACGTTATCGGTTTCGCTTTTAGATCAACTACTCAAATCCACAAGTATTAGATTGTAAGCGTATACGGCATGCTGCTATCAGTTGGCATTTGCTTAGCTTGTTATGCTATTGTCCGGGAGAGCGAGTAACTAACAGTTATTAGCAGTTTAAGAAGCACTTCTCGTAAAGCAACCAGTAATTAGTGTTTTACCGGCTTGCTTCACTGTATTGCACAATAACGGCTAAGAATATAACCAGTTTCTCTCGACGCCTTTAATGTGCCACTGTTCTCACAAGAACGGAACTTTCATATTAATGTTGTTGTTAAGGTGGGCTAATTGTACTTGCAGCGTAACAACCGAGGACAATGACGTCTATCATCAAACTGACGGCCGTGTCAGGGGTCCAGGAGGAGTCGGCCCTCTGCTACCTGCTGCAGGTGGATGAATTCCGCTTCCTCCTGGACTGTGGCTGGGATGAAAACTTCTCAACGGATATAATTGATGCTATGAAGCGGTAATAAAAAAAAAAATCACCTTTTCGATTAACTCACTGTCCTGTGAACACAGAAGTGATGTGCAATTGTTCTTCCAGATATGTTCATCAGGTTGATGCTGTTCTTCTCTCCCATCCCGACCCCATACATCTTGGAGCCCTGCCATACGCTGTGGGGAAGCTGGGTCTAAATTGTACTATATACGCAACTATACCAGTGTATAAGATGGGCCAAATGTTTATGTACGATCTTTACCAGGTAAGAAAGACCCATGGACGTATACATACAAGGCCAGTCATGTTTGTAGTGTCAATTCATGCTGACAATTTCTCCATTATCTTTCCTGTAGTCTCGAAACAACAGTGAAGATTTTACACTGTTCACGCTTGATGATGTGGATAGTGCTTTTGATAAAATACAGCAACTGAAATATTCTCAGATTGTTAATCTGAAAGGTGGGTTACGATTAGTTAAATAATTTGGCTGTGTTTTGTAACACAGATTTAAGTCTTTCGGATCATTCTTTGTTCCTGACAGGGAAAGGACATGGTCTTTCAATAACCCCACTTCCTGCTGGTCACATGATTGGAGGAACTATTTGGAAAATTGTGAAGGATGGCGAGGAGGAGATTGTTTATGCTGTTGACTTCAACCACAAGAGAGAGATGTGAGAGCAAAAGCAAATGAATAGCCATTGAAACCTTAGCTTTTGTTTTGCTCTGTGCAGTAATGTCCTTACTCTTGTTTTTTTTCAGTCACCTCAATGGCTGCACTTTGGAGAGCATTAGTCGTCCTTCCTTACTTATTACAGACTCGTTTAATGCTTCATATGTGCAGCCACGTCGCAAACAAAGGGATGAGCAGCTTCTTAGTAAGTTGTGTTCCCAACTACTTCCAATCAATCCATCCATCCATTGTTTACCACTTATCCTACTCAGGGTCGTGGTGGATGTTAGAGCATACACAGACAGACAACCTTTCACGCTCTCTCTCTCTAAACACTGAATCTTGAAGGTTCAGTCTGCATCCTCTTTCAAAGCTCATCAATCCAAATGTTTTTTGTTTGATGTCATTTTTAGAAATATGAGGTAATTTAAATCATTTGATGCCTCAGCTAGACTGAAAATAAACTTAACTGACAGCTTGTTGCTTCTACTTTTTTCCTATCAGAACTTTATATGTAATACTTTGGACTTTTAAAAAGTAATACAATGAATGAGTAATATCTTGTCGATCTTTTCTCCCTCACAAAGCCAATGTTATGGAGACTCTCCGTGGTGACGGTAATGTGCTGATTGCTGTGGATACAGCTGGACGTGTGTTGGAGTTGGCCCAGCTCTTGGACCAGATCTGGAGGACAAAAGATGCTGGACTAGGCGCTTACCCACTTGCCTTGCTTAATAATGTCAGTTACAATGTGGTGGAGTTCTCGAAGTCACAGGTATCTGTCACTCATCAACATTTCATGATGTTGCTTGTGCAGTTAAGGAAATTATGGTAAATCACTTCTGTGTATTGCATTTGATTTAACCAGTGATTATATTAATCTGTTTGTAGGTGGAGTGGATGAGCGATAAGTTGATGAGGTGTTTTGAGGACAAGAGAAACAACCCCTTCCAGTTCCGTCACCTGACTCTGTGCCATAGTTTGGCAGATCTGGCTCGGGTCCCCAGCCCTAAAGTTGTGCTTTGCAGTCAGCCGGACCTTGAATCTGGTTTTTCCAGAGAACTCTTCATTAAATGGGGCCAGGATTCGAAAAACTCCATCATCTTGACTTACCGCACTACTCCTGGAACACTAGCCCGCTACCTCATCGACAACCCTGGAGAGAGGATGCTGGACCTGGAGGTAAGACTGTCACAATTACAATCATGGAATGTTTAGATTTTTCTTCACAGTTAGTATTTGTACTGAGAAATGCTTCTGTCTCACACGTTAAATAACCCTAGAAGGGAATCATTCCAATCGTTCAATAATTTGCTCCACCTTTGTGTTTTGTTTTGTTGTTTTTCAATGTGACAGGTGAGGAAAAGAGTGAAGCTTGAAGGCAAAGAGCTGGAGGAGTATCTGGAAAATGAGAAAATAAAAAAAGAAGCTGCAAAAAAACTTGAAGCAGAGAAAGAGTAAGTCCAGTAGACACCAAGTAATTTAAAGAGGTATACAGATGTTGATGCGTACAGATAAATAAGCCTATATGCATTTTAGATTTTGTCTCCATATATATATATATATATATATACATATATTTATATATGGGGGGGGGCTGCTGCCCAGTTGGAGTGGTCGCCCCTCCAACTACAAGGTTAACGGCTTAATTCCCCGCCCATATCTGCATGCCAAAGTGTCCTTTGTTATGACACTGAACTCCCAGATACTCCCGATGGTTTGGTTAGCGGCTTGCATGTGTGTAAATGGATTATTGTAGAGCACTTTGATACCGCAAGGAAAGCACTATATAATTAGAGACCATTTACCATTTATTAATCCCAGAGGAAAATTAATTTGTCATAGCAGCCAAATCAATTGTAATCATTGTAATGATATTTAGGTAAACTCATATTTTAAATAAGCGTAAAATAAACAAAAAATTATCAAAATTCCAGTTCAATATTTGTAAAGAATGAGGTGAATAAGTGTGAATATACTGACAATTTTCAAATATAAATTATTAAGAATATACACAGCAGTAATATCTTAATATGTTGAGATTAAATTGCAAATCAATAGCAGTTCATTTAAATGAACCTTTGTAATTTTAAGAGAAGCATGCATGCAGTAATAAGTCCACTCTTACATGGCTAACACTGTTTTTAGATGGAAGAGAAACCTTTTTATACACATTTGAAATTGCATCAAGTCACTTGCAGGGTGGATGTGGACTCCAGTGATGAAAGTGATATGGATGATGACCTGGATCAGCCCACCACTATAAAAAATAAACACCACGACTTGATGATGAAGGGTGAGGGGAGCCGTAAAGGCAGCTTCTTCAAACAAGCGAAAAAATCTTACCCAATGTTCCCGGCACACGAGGAACGAATCAAATGGGACGAGTATGGAGAAATCATCAGGTACATCAGGTTATTTTACCACAGAAACATGGGCTAAATTTATAAACTGTAATAACTGTTTGTCACCCATCATGTTTGATTTTAGGTTAGAAGAGTTTCTAGTTCCTGAACTGCAGGCCACAGAGGAGGAAAAAAGCAAATTGGAATCTGGGCTGACCAATGGTGATGAGCCTATGGATCAGGACCTCTCTGTTGTTCCTACCAAATGCATTTCCAGTGTAGAAAATCTTGAAATTAGGTCAGTAGTAACCTTTTTCATATTAAAGAGGCATTGGGTTTTATGCCCAGAATAAAACACATCTACAGAATTAATAGCCAACATCATAGTGCTGTTTGATGGTCAGCAGGTATTCATGAATGAGAATTACTAAATACGAGACTGTAATTCCCTCACAGGGCCAGGATAACGTATATAGACTATGAAGGCCGCTCTGACGGTGACTCTATAAAGAAGATTATTAATCAGATGAAGCCTCGACAGCTTGTCATCGTTCATGGGCCTCCAGAAGCCAGTATGGACCTGGCTGAGTCTTGCAAGGCTTTCAGCAAGGACATCAAGGTTTACACACCCAAATTGCAGGAGACTGTGGACGCCACCAGTGAGACACACATCTACCAGGTCAGTCATTCAAACACATAGCCAAAGTATAAAGTCCTGCCTGGTTTTTGTCTCATGTTTAACATTGCATCACTCAAGCAAGCTATTTACGATTGATAAATTTGAAATTGTAATTCTTATTAACCAGCACTTCTTTATGTGTAATTTTTACCCTTGGGGTAGAACCAATCAGTTAACACCTACAAAATGTATGAGTTCCCTCACAAAAGAATGAATGGAACCTTTGACTGACCAATTTATTCATGTCTTATTTTCTCTTTTTTTGTTAAGGTGCGTTTGAAAGACTCTTTGGTGAGCTCCCTGCAATTCTGCAAGGCCAAGGACACTGAGCTTGCATGGATCGATGGTGTGCTAGACATGCGTGTGGTGAAGGTAGATACCGGCGTCATGCTTGAGGAGGGTGTGAAAGAAGAGACAGAGGACGGTGAGCTGGCAATGGACGTCACCCCAGATCTCAGCACTGACCACAGCGCTGTGACGGTCGCAGCACAGCGGGCCATCAACAGCTTGTTTGGAGAGGATGAGAAGGAGCTATCGGATGAGAGTGATGTCATTCCCACACTGGAGCCACTACCTCCACATGAGGTACGAGACTATTTTCAGCAGAGCAGTCAGATTGGCACAGGGTCGTGTAGGGGTTGTTTTTTTTTTTTTAGTGTCTGAAAATTAGAGCAATTAAATACTCAACAGACAATGTTTTTCTATACTAGTAGCCGACACATTCATGTCATTTGATTGATGAGGTTATAAAAATGCTGAAGGGTTGATGTCCTCAGCTCATTTTTGCTTTAAGGCAGGTTGGTCCTTGAGCGTGATCTACATCAACTCCTATTAGATGGTAACATTAGTTATATAGTATTGTATGCATGCAAATTATCTTCACTGGTGAATAAGGTACAAAAAGTAGCAGCTGCTGTGGTCAGTTAATTAAAAGTCAATTTTTTTTGGGCTCCAGACTAAAGGTATGTGATTGTAGTTCTCTATGAAGTGGACTGTACAGGGTATTCAGCTATCTAAAGTAGGGCTCCAAATGGTGCAGAGCAAAATTTTTAATTCAAAGGACATTGTGCTGTTTCAGGGAAAAAAGAACTGAACAATATTATTTTGGAAGTTGATAACCACGTTTCTTGTAGCTCATCCAAGTGAGAGCCCCGAAAGGGCGGCATGGCGCAGGAGGTAGTGCAGTCGTCTCTGGAACCGAACATTCCTGGTTCGACTCACGGCTCCTAGTGTGGAGAAGTGTTGCTGAGCAAAACGCTGACCCCCTAACTGCTCCCCTGCCGGTGGTTGACGTCAGTCCTACTGCTTATGGTTCATCCATGATGGGTTAATTGCAGAGAACAAATTTCCCCACGGGGATTGATAAAGGATAAATTATTATTAAAGTTAAATAGTGGAACTGACAGAGTAATAATTGCATTCTTGCAGTCAATAATATCAGGATTCTTGTTTTTTTTTTTTTAATCGAAATGCATCATGAATAGAATAACTCAAATTTATTAGTAATACATTTCCACAGCAGCAATAATAAGTATCCCAAAATGTCAGCATTACCAGGGTGGCACACATGACATTTTTTCTGTAAATGGGCAAATTTCAAGCTTTTCTGAATAGAAGATATTTTAGCTAAAATCTCAACATGGAGCAGTGAGTCTTCATGTGGAGGCAGTATCAAAAGACAGATTCAGGAAAAAAATCTGAAGACCAAAGTCGAGGTGGCCTGTTCTAGTGTCCCTGTGGTCTGCATCCCCAAGGAGATATACGCGGCTCATCAGAATTTTCGAGACATACTGACTGACAGGCATTCACATATCTGCTCCCTCCAGATACCAGGGCATCAGTCTGTGTTCATCAACGAGCCTCGCCTGTCTGACTTCAAGCAGGTTCTGCTCAGAGAAGGCATTCAGGCCGAGTTTGTGGGAGGGGTGCTTGTCTGCAACAACATGGTGGCCGTCCGCAGGGTGAGTGTGCTTCTGCCGGGGTTTGGTCAGCTTGCGGTCCGTCAGTTCCTCAATTCAAAGTCACTAGTAAGTCTAATCAGGGAAACTGGCCAGCTTATAAGACATAGGGGAATAGGTTCTTTCTTTCTTTCTTTCTTTCTTTCTTTCTTTCTTTCTTTCTTTCTTTCTTTCTTTCTTTTACTTGAGCCACTCGACCAAATACTTAATTTCTAGGCTCTTGCCTTCCAAGAAATCTGTTTTGCAGAGAACACTTTTGTGGTAAATATAGCAACTTAGTTTGGTGTATGTACTTATCCATAATCATGTATCAAAATTAACTATATATATATATATATATATATATATATATAAAATAAAATTGTGTATATATATATATATTATATATATTATATGATTTTATTTTATTTTTTTATTTTAATACAGTTTCGTTAGATGTTTTTGAGGAGATAGTGTTTGTCTGTTTGGTGTGAAGAACTTCCACAAAAACAAACACATACACTATACCTAAGTAAGAAGCTAAAAGGTATATAAGGAGCTCTGTCTGAAAAAAACTAAGAAAACAGCAACTTAACAACAAAGATAAAAGGAAAACTAGGAATGAGCCAGTATTCATCTACCAACAGAAAGTTGCATAATCGACAAGAACTTAAAATAGATGCAACCCAGAAAATGAAATCAAAGAGAATGTAGACTATTTTGCGTGTGTGAGTTGTGTGTTTGTGCTTGCACCAATGCAATATAACTGACACTTTGCAAGTCTTATCCAAAGTATGTAAGAACATAAAATAAGGGAAAATTCATTGATTTAGAGGTCATTGGGCATTCAGCTCAGACTGGCTCTTCTACCTAAAGGTGAAAACATTCTACTTAACTTGAAATAACCTCACTTGATGACTCTGATCACCTGTGCATATTTGCTCTCTCTTTTCAGACGGAGGCCGGACGTATTGGCCTAGAAGGCTGCCTGTGTGACGACTACTATAAGATCCGGGAGCTGCTATATCAGCAGTACGCTGTAGTATAACAGTGGCAGAGCAAACCGGGCCAATGCAGAGACTTTTCTCCAAGGAGAAGACTGTACCGCACTCAGGCTACCTCTGTCCCACAGGCGGCTCCAGCTGTTTCACAGCAAACATTGGTGTACATTTCCCCTTTTTACCTTGTTTTCCAGATAACATTTTTCTATTGTTTTTTTCTTCAAAGAAAGAGGCAGATGTTTTACTTAGACTGATCTATTTTGGGAGCAGACTCGACAGCCATGAGATGTTCATAATCACAATCCTCCTCCCACTGGACAGGAACATCCTGATGCACTATGTGGGCAAAAAGAATGTCTCCTTCTCCTGCTCTCACATTAAAAATGGTTATTTTTCAAAGTTGTTTCGCTGCAAATGTTTTGCCTGCAAGGTTTTGGTACAAGGTTTTGACCACTTAAAGTAGACATGATATATCAATGCATTAACCCCATTTCCTGTTTTTTACATGTTATTTTGTGAGAAAATGTTCTGATTTGAGAGCGGGTTTCTGTTACAGCCATCAAGAACTTTAATCATTGTGTTAGTGCATTTCATGATTGGGGATGTTTGAAAGGTAGATGCAAAACAAGGACATATATATATGTGTATATATATATATATATATAATATTTGGATATTGAAAGTGCAAAGGCAAATGTTTCCCAATGATTTCCATTGAAACAAGGCTATTACCTCCCCAAAATACAGCCCAATAGCTCCATATTGAAATATATTTGCAAACAACTATCTGTAACACAAGATTTCTGCTATAAATTTAATGTGAAAATAATCCTTATCATAATATTAGTATAAGGATAATTCCCTTGATTTGGCAACAAAATTCATTTTATAGGTCTTTTCACGGGTTTTGTATTCTTCCTGTTTTCTTACATGATCCATTTTCATGATGTTCTCCCTTACATAATGACACACTTAAAAATGTGTGTATTTGCTCCATGTGTTTTCTAGTTGGGTAATTTCTGCACCAAAGATCGAGATGCATCTAGATTTCAAATTGGAACTGACAGTCAAACTTTGTCTCCTATTTATAGCGTGTGATTTTTTTTTTTTTTTTGTCTCGGCAATATAAAAGCACTAAAATTATTGTCTCCTAAGTCATGTGGCTTCTGCAGCAACACCAGATGGAGACATTTTTCTGCTGTGCCTAACAGTACTCTGAATACCCATATCAAGTCTGCTCATGCAGCAGGTCCATCTGTAATACAGGGGTGATAACTGGGATTGAATAGAACTCTGCCTGTTATGTAGCAAGCTGGGATTACCGTTCTCTTCATGATTTTAGGTCTCTTGCAGAAAAACTATTTACCTCACATGACTGATGTGACAGGGCAAAGGAAAGAAATAAATGGTCCAGTGGGTTGTCTTATCTTCCCAGGCACATGGCTATATATTGGCACAGCAGTGTATTGGAAAGTTGGGTGATAAGAGAGAGTGTTACTGACATGATGATTGAAGGGATGCAGGGTGTCACTGGCGGAGCGATGTGTCAGCTGCAGCCGTGGTGGCACATCGATTCGGTTGATTACGTCTGTGCAGTGTTGTGTGAATCCCCTGAGAAGATCCTTAACACAGCCAGCTGTGGAATGCCACCTCAGTGGATACACCAAAACACCCACCAACACACAAACATGCTCCTCGCCTCCAAATTAACACGGGCCCAGTGTGATGACAGTGTGGAGAATCCTCATGTTTTATGCCGTGAAGCAATAGTATAGGTGGATAAGGGTACAGGCGTGAGGAGTGAGTTGGACAAGTGTGTGCGTGTGGGTGTGCGTGCACGCATGGAGGTGATCATGCACATGGCTGGAGGAGTTAGTCTTGAGCACGGATGACTGCCTGTCGTGCAGGCTTGTTATTTATTTATTTTTTTACAGTTGCATAACATACAGTTTTGCACTTTAGAAACATTAAAATTTAAATGCTCTTTTTTAATCCGTGGCTCACAGAAACAAAAAAAAAAAAACTTCATGTGCAGAAATGCACCAATTATGCTTCCCTCCCTCAGTAACCTGTGAGAGAGGCAGAGCGAGAGCAGAAACGAGAAGGAGAGAGAGCCGCTCTCCAGTGCCACAGAGCATGCCAGCCCTACCCAGTCACTGCTTTTCATTTTGATAATTGACCGGCAACGCCAGAAATGTCCATCAGCTAATCCTCTTAGCCTTCATAATGCTGACTGTCACAGAAGCCCCTGTTTTAATGTAACGAGCAGCTAAGCCAGGAGTGGCGGGTGGAGTGGCCCCGGGGCACTCGGGCCACTCCGCCCCCTGGAGGCCAGCTGGCGTTCTGCTCTCCGCTCTACAAGTGTCCTGCCAATCTGTCAGGCCACGTCACATCATAAATCTGTAACCTGGGGTGGCCAGTGGGGGACCACCCCTCTGCCTGTCACACTGAACTCACTGCTACAATGTAACTACAGCTGCAGTGAAGTAGAAGCGTCTTTGTCGTGTTTAGCCATTCATCCGCGTAGATTGGAGGATGAATGAATTTAATCCCTTTTGAATTCCCGGTCTCTTCCCTAAGCAGACCACTTAGTGCCAGTGGCATCAATGTAATAATGTGAAGGGGAGCACATTTCAGTAAAATCACAAAATAGTCAAATATAGCATACCGCATCAAAATCCTACGGTGTCCCTCCCTAAAATTTGAACTTGAGGTTATTGATATGGCCAAATGTGACACATGTTGGAATTTTACAAGCTGTGTTTTAATACGTCAACTGACATCATACCATTTCAAAACGCAATTGACAATGACAATAACTCCACAGAGGAAACATACAAACATTTTACTGGGTGTTTGCTTAAATTACATGACTCAATAAAAGTTAACTAAGTAGATCATGGTTTATAGCAGCCAGCTTGAGCTGTGAGGTAATTTGATTTAGCATATAAATACTAGAAGGTATAAACAGACTAGCCAGCTAGTTTAAAGCAATTTATAGACATAGCTCAGTGTAAGAACCCAAAATGCCTTCCAAACACTTTTGTAGGATTGGATAGGATTGGTTTTGTAGGTATTGTAGGATTAGCCCTGATTCACTTGTTTAATCTCGAGCCTTGAGGTGCCAAGCGTGATATTTTCCACAAGAGTTGACTAGGTATTTGTCTGTCTTGCCATCTTTATGCTAAAGATTGTCGCCACATTTCAGGCTTCTTGCTTGTCTTTTACCGCCTTACAAGCATTGAATTTATTGTTTGTGTTAACCTTCTCCAGGCAGATGTTGCAGATTTGCGACAGCTAAATGCTACTTAGCTAATTACGCCACAACTTAATTTGAACCTGAGAGGGTTACAATGCCATTATTTTTTGGGTTTGTTCATTTGGATTTTCCGACACTGACATTTAAAAAAAAATCATGAAACTATTAAGATTTGAACATCATTAAACTCATATTCATGTGCATTGACTTAAGTGTTTGTTGTGGTGTCAACTACTTTTAGTATTTAACATCAAAAGGTTTTGTTCGCTTGTTTGTTATGTTTTGTTAATTGTTTGTTAGTTTTTTTTCAGATGTGAACCAATATTCCCTGTTTTTTTTTTTTTTGGTCACACTTTCCAAATGAATCCTTAATTTGCATCTTGGCTCTTGGTTCCATCTTGTGCCTAATTGCTCTCTCTGTGAGTCATTCCCATATGATAATTTCTTCCTGTGCTAATGGTCTTTATTTAACTTTCCACCTACACATCATACATACACATTGCACAGCTTTTTTGGGCAACATTACAATGATTATCCTCTTACGGAACGTGCTTCTCACATCGTTCCACAAGGTCAGAATACTCAAGAGTACAAATCCATGAAGGCACTTGGTGCCAGATTATCCACAGTTCACAATACAGCAGCTGCAGCAGTGCCTTTTGATAAAACAATGTGTTTCTTTCACTAGATTCATGGCGGGGAGTGATCCTGGTTGGCTTAACTGACAAATTCATGGATGACTTCGTGATCATGGGGATGTGACTGGATATTTAGGACAGATCACATGAAACTGTATAAACCGCACATTGTTTTCCTCTTTGAGCACAAAAGACCTGAGCAGTTGGTCATCTAGAAATCCGCAGCGGTGCAGGGTTATGAAACCCTTGATTGCTGGCGGTATCAGCCTCCTAGCAAACTGCATTCAGGCTGACGTGTGGTTCCAGCCAGTCAGCACAATGCAGCCCGCCTGGCCTGCTCTTTCCGCTCAGCACATCAGAGGGTACCGGCCGTATCTGATATGACATGGCTGACACCACCTTGAGAGATATGAGGAAACCCTGCCGATGATTAATTCAAACCCAGAAACCAGAATGAAGATTACCTCCCTTTGTTTACCCCCGCAGATGACTTTGGCATGATGCGGGGCCGTGTGAGAAGGCTGAATCATCTGCAGTGCATGATGTTGATGCAAAAACCAGAGGAGACCAAACTGAGGAGTGTGAATCTCAGAGGTGAATCAGCACCACAACATTTATCTCTCTGCACTTCAGTTCAGATGGCTGCACTCTGAGTAATGGTCAGCAGACATGGGTTAAATAGACACCGACTTGTTCTGGTCAACAAACATGTAGGCTGACATAAGCAAGGTCACATCACGGTTCTGACGGTGTCATCCCTGCATATTAAAATGTCCTCTAAATGCAAGGCACATATTTGAAGATTATATTAGAGTTTACAGTTTGACCGTATTTAATTTTTCTTTTAACATTACAGATAACATTTGTGAACGTTTATTCCGTCTTGTGAAACTGTGTGATGGAGGTGAGATGAGCAGAGTGGAAAAGGCGGAGAGACTCTGGAAAAAACTTTAACTTTAACATGAACTAAATCATTGACTGTTATGTTTATACATTTCCTTTTTTTTTTATTCTGGTGAGTCTGACAATCATCCATCCATCTTCTAATGTAAAGGGCAAAGTTTGCTTTTAAAACAAATAATTTACTTTAAATTAAAAACACCACCAACAGTGCCAGCTTCTACTTGTGAGTAACATGTTGACATTAAAATCTCCCACTTCTGTACGGAGGTGTGAGGGGTAATGAAATGACACAGCAGGGAAATCTACTGCCTCATTGACTTTATTGCACAGCCTTCCATCCCCAGTTCAAAGTGAATGGAGTAGAAGAACTCTGATTTCTTCTGTTTAGCAGTGTTGGTGGCCATATTAATACAGAGTTCATGGTCCATCATGATCACTAAGCCCTGCCGTTAAACCCAGATGATATCTCTCCAGAATGAATGGGTTCTATGTCTCTGCTAGTATATCCATCTAATGAGATTCTCCTTCTTTGTGGAGAGGAAAGGTTGCTCGTTGCTCTTTGCATTCTTGCCCTTCCTTTCTGCTCTCAAGGCAGAATTACAAAGTTATGTGCAGCTCTTAATAAAAGGCTAAGTCTGCGTCAGATATAAATGGTGGTATTCTCTTTAGGGATACAATATCAGATTAACCAGTGCAACTCTATCTTACATATTGTCAGCCTGATGTATTTAATTGATACAGCAAACACATAGCGGTGATGTTTTCATTTCTAACCATATGCCAGCTACCAACA
Organism: Fistularia commersonii; assembly: GCF_037954325.1. Classification (NCBI taxonomy): domain Eukaryota; kingdom Metazoa; phylum Chordata; class Actinopteri; order Syngnathiformes; family Fistulariidae; genus Fistularia; species Fistularia commersonii. Next base: position 11,646,471 of record NC_141303.1, on the reverse strand, counting down.
CTCAGTTGTTATGTAAAAGTTTTGTGAAATAGAGAGATGAACACTTTGTTCCGACTGTTTTTTGTGCTGAGCCTGTAAAACTGCGTTCAGTACAGTGGGGAGTGCTGCATGAATCTTAATGCCTGACACTGATGTTGGCTTTCAGGGGTTGACTGAGTTGCCTTATGTTGCTGACAGCTGTAGCTATGCAGAGATTCCAGCTGCCTCCAGAATACACAGATTAGACTCTCTGTTGCTCCGCTCTACCCTGTTTACTCTTCACACCTGAGCAGGCATACAAATAAAACTGCAGTACTGCAACAGAAATGCTCAAAATTCATGATGAATATTTTATCATTTTTGCTGTCAACTGAGAATCCTTTCTGAGGAGTAAAATCGGCAGGCCTCGGGAGAGAGCTTGTCCTTTTTCTGTTTTCGCCAACCATTGGCTAAAGAGGGCTCGGCAAAAGAAGGTAGGCCGGGGGAAAAAAGGGTTCCGCTGATTTTTTTTCTCTCTCCATCTGTCTTGCTTCACATAATTATTGAAAATTTTAGTTGCAGTGCCAGCAGTGTTTTAATAGGAGGTGCGCTTCCATTTTTTGGCGCAATGTTCCCTGTCTCCTATCTCCATTTGGCACACACACTCACACCTCAGCAGATTCACAAAGGCCTTTCTGGGATATCCCAGCACCATGTTGTGCAACATTAGAAAAGGACATACTGTATTTCATCTGCCCTTTTCTCTCATCAACATACACAATGTTGTTACACTCAGCCTTAAATTTTTCTCAAATGATTGTCTTTTATTGGATCACATTAAAATAGAACCAATATTAAATATGCAACAGGAAGACAGGCAGTTAACCGATCAACTGACATTATCTTCCAAATAAATGGTCTTATAAAAGATGTAAACAAGATACACCAGAGAGAACACATGAGTCAGATTTAGAATCCTGACCAGTTTCAATCTCTCACGGAATAACAGGATACTCTGCAAAAAGAGGCCCTCAGATCCAGATAGACTTCAGTGAGTTCTTTCAAATCTGTGCATCGAGTAAGATAGGTTGATACATTTCCTGTACAGAAGAATAATTGAAGCATGAAGGGCAGTCTAAGCGTCATATGGCAGTTCAAAAGTCTCTGCTGAGCAACCAAAGATGTTCAGGTCATGCTGGGCCAAATATCTCTGGGATAAGCCTTGGAGAGCTGTTTGAATATTGCAGTCCAAATGTTGTGTAATGAAGGGCAAAACCAGACAAGATGTGCTAATGAGCCTTTAACAGAGAAGCACTTGTCATACTCAAGACTGAGGGGAAGATCTTGTTTAGTGTTGGTTTTGAGGAATACAGTCTGTTCATCTTTTTTGTCAAGGAAGAAAACAAATGTAATTTAATTAGCCTATAATAGTTATTCTTACTTTTTTTTTTACATTTGCATGTGACTGGCCAAAGACTGAGACATATTTTCCTGTCTTTCAACTAACTATAAGTAACACAAAATGCAATCATCCCCATAATATTGAGTTAGAATGTAGAGGGGAAAAAACACATGAAATCATAATAAGCTTGGTAATATGGTGTGAACTTGATACAACCTCAATTTGCCCCCACTGCAGGAGGGACTGAGCAGTTTGGTCCTAAACCAGTCATGTGTTGTTGTGGTATCATCATGTCTCCCGCTGTGACTGTCGTAGAAGCTCGCTTTCATCAACTCTATGATCATGGATGTAGTCAAGGTGCAGATATAGTGCTGAAACAATTTTTGGTAGCAGGAGTCTGTTTTTTTTAAATCCCTATTTGCTCATCTCTCTTGCAGGTTGTCACTGCTCATGGAGCTGTGAGGCAGGGGATTAGCGTGCAGGGTCATAGTATGATAATAAAATGCTAAAATGGGTTGATATTTCAGCACAAGAAAAACATAAACTACTTTTTTCAACCAGCCAATCCCATTGGATTTCTGACCCATGAACAGACTGACAGCCATCTCTTGGCTTCTGTTGATATATTCTGGTTCAACTGAGAGTTTAATTCCTTCAGAACAAATCAAAGCACCTAAGTCTCATTCATGCAGGTGAGAATAAGTAAGACCTGTAGGCAACATGCTAATAGCAAACATTAGTTTTTTTGTTTTACTGTTTTTTTTTATTACTTTTTATTTGATAGGAATGTTTATCACATGCTGTACATGCTATTAGATTTCATGTTATGCTCACATGCTTTTGTGATTTTTTACTAATTCTTTTTCAGAGAAAGAACAATGCAGACAATACACTATTAATGGCTAAATTGCATTTTGATTTGATACATTATGCACTGAGTGGACTGGCCCTTGTTGTTCTCTAAAATGCTGTTTTCAAAGTTAGCAGTGGACAATCAACTTCAACCAATCAACTTCAAGGACTATTTTATGTATAGCTGCAGAAATTAACAAGAAATAGCCCTTGGGTTCCTTCCCTGTGTGTCTTACTTGTGCTTAGTGGTCTGTGCATGTTTGTATTGTAGGTCATTATTGTGTATGAGGTTCTGACAGTGAAGAAACTGCATCTTTTTATCATTAAATTGTTGGTGCTTCAAAGTAAATGTCACAGAGATGAAATATCGTGATGTGGAATGTGCCAAGGTTCTGCCATACAGCCCTCCATAGCTGACTCGTTAACACTCTAGACCGGAGAATTAAGTACATGAGTCGTTTGTGACAATAACAGAGTTGGATTCTGAAATGAGAAACTTGGTATCAAATGACAGTTACTGAACAACATTCACACAACTCATTCTAATATCCTTGATATTAATCGTTGGTGATCCACAAAGACATGACTCGTGCTTAGCATATGTAGCAAACAATGAAAATTATGCTATATTACACTGATTGCTCCTCCTGACACCAGACCACATTAACAAGCCTTCAAAACCGAATGTGCTAAGCTAAAACCAAAGTATACACAAATCATTATCTTAGTTTCAGATCAGCTGCCATTCATCGGGTCCTTCAGAAGGCAAAGGAGGCCATGTGTGTATGTATGATCAAGCCAGGGAGTGTAAAGCGGTGGCTAAATCTCTGTAAGCAGGGCCTGGCATCGGTCCCCAATTGCCTGCCTGCCTGCCTGCCTGCTGTGTGGGCAGGGGCCTGGAGGGGACTAATCCCTTGGCATTGGTACCAGTCACACATATTGATGTGCATGTATATGTGTGTGCATGGAACACACAAAGGCTACAGTTTAAAGACATGACCTGTTGACAGGTTAAAAAAGCCCTAATATGGTGTTTCTAGCCTTAACTACAAGCTTATACACCATCTTGGATGTCACTTGCAAATGATGGATAAAATGTTATGAGGTCTGCCTCATACTGTACCGACAGAAATGGTCTTGGTCTTACATAACCTTCGTCTGCCACAGATTTTGTTGCAGTGAGAGGAATTTGACCTTTCATGCTGCTTGGATTTTTGCTTAAGTGGGCAGCATTGGTGGTGGTAATAGTTGACATGCTGTTTCATCCTTGTCAGCCATGTGTTGATGGCTCCAAGGGTGAGACAGCTTCCCTGTGTGCTATAACAGTCAGGGTGACCTGCATCTGCATTGACACTTCGCATGTCCCCGAAAACACACGTGTACTGATTATCATCACAAGAGAACAAGCCTTTCCCAGAAATGCCAAATCATCTTGTGTGCATCTTGTGTGTGATAGATTTATCTTGGATTGATTCATCCACAAACTGTAAAACACATAATGTGTGACATGGTCTCGTGTCATTGTTAGAGTATAATAGAAGGATTGCTATCACACTTATTGCATACATAAATGAAGTTATGGTCAGCTAAGGGAAATGCAGGAATTCTTAAATGTGTGTTGAATTTGATCAAAATGGCTTTAAAGCAGTTTACCCATTAGGAATGGCCCATTTTGATGGGAGGGGACCATACAATCTTGAATATCTTAATGGTATGTATGGGTACCATATTTTACCATCACTGATAACAACTGGAGTGGATGCACTTAAAAATATGTCTTGAAACCTATACTCAAGCGCTGAAACACATTCTATCCCCTTAAAGGCAGAAAATACTGGCATATAAGATGTGTTGGTCACACAATTCTTTGAAAGGAATGGTAAAATCAAGCATAATAAAGTTCACAGATTTCTGAAAAACTGAAATTCTTCTGACATTACTTGGAGGAGTTGTGTGATTGAAATTGTCCAAATTTGGTGTTTTGGAAAAAAAAAAAAAACAATCGGCCTCTTGGCGCAGAGCAGATCGGGCCAATATTGGAATTGTGAGCCTTCCCTTGTGGGATCACGGCAGAGGGAGAGGACACGTTGATATTTATCATGTGACTGGCGTGAAATGCAACGATCTGCTCAAGAAGCAGCGATTTTAGCCATAGATAGAAAAAAGTCTTATCGGGTGAAGAAATACAATTGGGGAACTTTTTGGGTGAACCAGCGCCACCAAACTGATTCAGGGGAGGACTGGATACTCAGTGGTTTGACATTGACAAAATGATCATCGTGAAGTAATTGAAAACAAAATAGTGTTCATGTCCCGCTTCATCTGTTGCTTTAACAAAGGCTTTTCCAATTTCTGTAAACATGTGTAACATGGACAATCTGCTGCTGTGTGCCATGTATGTGTGTGTGTGTCAGGGGCTGAAGACAGTAATTATAGAGGAATAAATCTAAACCAAAACTCCAAAAGGTAAATGCATATGGGTTACAGAACTCCTATTTCTGATTGCCCTACCATTTCCCAAATGATGAACCCACCCCCCTCAACTCACTCTTGTGCCACAAACAAATTAGGAACCCTTCCCATTAAAGTGTGGAATCCTCGATGAAACAATTACGATTTCTATTGTTTTAAGTAAATGTACGAGCAATGAAACATTCTTTCACGGTTGTAGGTTTAAGAAGAAGCAGGCCTCGGTTCTTCTCCATCCTGGAAGGACGTAAACAGATGACCGTGAGGCCAGTGATCCAAGCAGCTATCCCCGGGGAGGTCGGTTGTGGAGGAGCAGGACTGGGCTCACCTCCCCCGGCAGATGCCTGCACCGCTGGACGCAGGCAGCCGGAGTTCCAGCCTCGGCGGTGTGTCTGGGAGAGAAGCGGGGAAGGAGGGGGGGTTGAAGGTGGGCAGCGTAGAGGTTGGATGGGTAGGGGGTGGCAATTCGCCTTTCGAAGCCCTGAGGAAAGTTAAAAGGGCCGGTGTCGTTGAAAAAAGGAGGGTGGGGAGGGAAGGGATGGAGGACGCCGGGTAGCTGGGAGCGGCGGGAGCCGACGGTTCTCCTCTCTTGTGTTCCCGGTGCCGAGGACGGGCTCCCGTGGAGGGGGGCGGGGGGAGTCGCCGGAGCCAAGCGAACAGCACGACTGCTGGCCGGATGTGACAATTAACCCTGATCAGCGCTGATTGCTCGCAGGTGCGCCAAGTTGCCCGACGCGGCGGAGCCGAGCTCCCGTACTTTTACGACCGGACGCCGTCGCCTTTCCGACGTAAACCCCGACACTGACAGGAAATAGGATTTTTCCTGCCGAAAGGCTCGTTTTTTTCCTCTTCCTCCCCACCTTCCCCCCTTTCGCGTTCTCCCTACACGGGACAAGATGCACACTGGAATGGGAGGCCGACCCGTCTCGCAGAGTCTGAATCTCGGCGCGCGGTTGAATTGATTCGGTATCGAATCGATCGCTTGGCCGTGTCGACCCGCAGCCTTTCGGTTCCCATAAGAGAGGGTTTCTTTCGGCGTCGAAGGAAAGAAGAAGAAGAAGAAGGAGGAGGAGGAGGAGGGGGGGCTACCGTTTCTCTCTGTCAGCTCTCTGGACGGCTCGAAATGAGGACCGCATCCCGGCTGTTTTCCACGTGAAGCGGGGAGCGGGGCGGCAATTTTCTTCGGCTCTCAAGGACGCAAATAGAAGCCCCCCAAATAAGCGAAAGAAAAGTGGCCGCGGGCCGATTGCTGAACCATGGAACAGGACGACACCGCCGGCGCGTCCAAAACGAGCATCATCTCGAAGATTTTTAAAGTTCGCAAGAGAAGAGAGATGCTCTTCGTACAGGTGTGCTTTATCTGCAGTGTCCTCTTCGTGGCGTGGAGCATGTCGGCGTTGCTAACCAAAACAGGTGAGTGGGGTAGAGAGCCACTCTGTGGAATCTGCAGTGTAATCACGCACAGCGCTCATCCATTTATCCCAATTTGATCGATCACAGAAGCGAATGCCCTTTCGTGTCAAGGGCATGGGATGTGAATGCAACGTTCCGGCGTGACCGTCTCGGTCTTTCTGTCCAAAACTGCGCGGCGATCTCTTTGTGGTGGCCTATGAAATGTTTTTGCATTTAAAAGTAGGACGAATGCTTTGCATTCGATGTTCCGGGTTTGCATAGAAAGTCATTTAGAAAAAAAGAATGCCAACGGTGAAGTAGCCCGTACACTTATTTGCCCGTGTGTATGCCGCAGTGTGCGCGCCGTGACAGCGGCACGTATTTAATTTGACAGGGATGCTCATAATCACGGCACAAGCACGCACACTTCGTGCATCATGCACACATCGAGCCCAGCGAACACATTTTGGTTTCCATTTGTTACCCCCCCCCCCCCCCCAATCGACCACCGTAGCTGCTGCCTGTTTGTGATCCAGGAGTGTGTGTGTGTGTGTGTGTGTGTGTGTGTGTGTGTGTGTGTGTGTGTGTGTGTGTGTGTGTGTGTGAGAGATAAAGAGTCGGTGTCCGCCCCGTGGCTTCACACTAATGCTCACACCGGATCACTCTCGAGCGTCGTCACGCGTCCGGATTCCGCATGACGATCAAGGGATGCCGCTTTTACGCATCGGCCACCATTAAAGGGAGACGCTGCAATATTCATTGCCACTGTTCCAAGGATTCAGATGACTGATCATGCGTGACGCATGTGATGCCCCTTCGCGGTCACACACGCGCACTCTCCAAACATCCCCCTCACATGCACACATGTTAAAACTCTTCCTTTAGGCCCGTGCAAGCACTGACACGCAGAACACCCTAAACGCCTCGTACACGGTTATGTAATTTAAAGGCCAACCTTGACAGTATATTGGTGAGGATTGATATCTGACACACCGCTGGGATTTGGAGGTCAGCTTCTCAACAGTTTGGTGCCGGACTTGCTTGCATTTGTTGAACCACAGTGCAACTTTCTAATGCAGCTAGGTCAAGATTTTTTTTTTTTTTTTTTTTTTTTTTTTTTTTAGCATTTATTCACTGCAGAGAAAATGGTCCTTTTCTCCCCCATTTAAAGTGCTCTAACCCTAAGCCCCAACCGGTCATGGGATCTGTCCATCTGCAAGCACTTAGGCCCCAGGGCTGAGAGCATCTGTAAATTCGCCACAACTGCCTCACTGTAGATCTCTAACGGATATATTGGGAGTTTTATTAATTACATTAAAACAACAAGAGGCTTAAAAGATTATTTTGGAATGATATCATACATGCGAGTGCAAATCTCTTATCTCCAAAGGCAGCCTTTGGGAGCCAAAGCAACCCCCCCACCCCCCATTGGTCACTAATGGCTCCCTCCCCCCTCATTTAATCAAGTTAAACCGCGCAGTCAGTGTTTGTAATGTTGGCGTATTGGACAGAAGGTGTTCCTCGTGAATGTGTCATCGAACAGTTTACCACAGCTGCATGAGAAGAGTTTGACGTGGTGGTGGGGGAGAGAGAGAGAGACAGAAATCCCCTCTCAACCCACGAGACCCAAAGCTCTTCATAATCAGATCTGTCTAATTGAATCACTGCGTCGCACTCCTCTTTCAGCCATCATAACAAGAAAATGCATTTGTCATGTAAGGTTACAAACACATGGCAAGTGGTTTAATCAGTTTGATTGATCAGTGTGTTGATTCAGTGATTGGTCCTCATGGATGGCATTTGATGTACTTCTTCAAGGCAACATCACCATCGTGTGTGTGTGTGCGTGCACCTGCATGTGGGTCAAACTGGTGTTTTCGAGGCAGGGGCTGCACATTGTATTGGAGACTTTTACTGTTTGCAGGTGACCTTGCATTCTGGTGTGAGAGGGCATTTTCACAGCTCAGAATGACGAATGTTCATCCTTGATCTGTCTACCTTCTCATCTTATTGAAAATGTACCATGAATTGCATTCCCACCCTCCCTGTTATCAGATTCAAGACTTTCAAGCATGTCTCAGTTCTTTCACTTCCTCAAAAGTATTCAAATTTTAGGTTTGGACTTTTTAACTTGAGAAATCTCCACTACAAGAAATCTTTGTATTTGTTCAGTTTTTATGTGAAATAATGCTACATTTTTTTGAAATTGTGATCGTATGTAAAAAAACAACCTATGAATGTAGTATTAAACTTCTGTTTAATATGTAAACTAACTAGTTGTTTAGTTTTATTTTTGTATTTAATGCTAACCAAGTTTTTGCAACTTTATAAAACTAGAATTTAACCTGTGAAATGCCATTTTAAATCATGAAGCGGGGTCTTGAAGAACAGCTAGTTAGCTCACTCAGAACCCTCAATTTTTCAGTTTTTTTGGGTTCTATCTCAGACATCTTTCATGTACCTATTTTTTATATTGGGCTATTATTCACATAATATACAGTTTTGATTAAAAGTATACAAGAAATACACAAATCTAGCAATGTGTTTTGTTAAATAGGATGACGTTTTTGACAGTGGATTTATCCCAAGTTTGTAGAGTGGAATAATTGAGAGATTAGATCTTCTAATCAGATTATCATGGCCAGTTAAGTCTCTTTGGTGATGTGATTCATAGCTCAAGTAAAAGTATTTCCCTGTTGACACATTCATTCTTTGAGAACAAAATGATAGATTTAAAATGAATGGTTGCAAGTTGCTTTTAAGTTGCAGGTGCAAGTTGCTGATGCACGATACGGTATTATTGTAACCTGTACAAGCTTACAAGCACCATCTGACACTGAACATTGCCAAGCATCTGTCACCAGCACACCACTTAGTTCTAGCAAGCGAGGTTTATACATCAAAACTTACCCCCTGCTCCCAATCATACTCTCATGCTTATTAAATAAAAAGAAAATCACTGTAACAGAAATCAATTTCATACTCTAACTTATGATGAGATTCAGATGACTTTTTTTCCTGAGATTGATGAATGGATGACAGTATCTGCCCTCAAACCCTTTTTAAACTGGTATGTAAACCTCACTGACAGCCAAACAACTACTACTGCTTCAGTTTCATGGTGCAGGAGAGAGAATACATAAAATGTCATCTTAAAGCCGGCAATTTTGGATTGATAACTAATCCTATTTCCTTCCATCACAGCCAGAGTGCCCAAACAGCTTTGTTACCCTGCAGGTGACCTCAAGTAGCAAGTTGTATTTGAAATGACAACTTTTTTTGAGGTTTTGCAACAGTGATGTTTTCCATTGCTTTTTGCAACAATGGGTAATTTACTGCCTCCAGAGTATTGAAACTCTGACCTCAAGTCAACCATTAAAAGTAGATCCTCAGGACCTACTGGTACATTGTCTCTTGGAATTGTGCTGTAGCGACTAGCTACCTTGTCTACAATCTTTGTCTTCATGTATTGTGAGATTTGGTGACTACATGGCAATGAAATTATCAGGTCCTCACAAGAGTCCTCATCATGAACCTCTTGACAGCTGTGCTAACTTTTTTAAATGGTTCTCATGCAGTTTTTCCAAATGTTGGGATTTTGAAAACATAGGAACATGGCTGAAGTGTGCGCTGTTCAGGCAAAACATGACTGAAGTGAAAAACTGTCTCTTATTCATGGCACCTGGTTAGTAGGTGGGATATATTAGGCAGCAAGTGCGCATGTTGTCCTTAACGATGTGTCAGAAGCAGGAAAAAGTGGGAATCGTGACGATATGAGCAAGTTAATAAGGAATAAAATTAACTGGCTAGACGACTGGATCAGATCGCCTTAAATTGGAGCTCTTCTGGGGTGATCCTGGCCTGCAATATTCAGTATCAAAAATTGTCCAAGGTAATAGGGGTATTTGGGGAGTGAAGGTTGGCCATTCTAGTGTGAACCAACAGAGCATCCATTGTGGAAGTTAATGTTGGTTCTGATCGAAAGGGGCCAGAATACATAAAGCATTTCAGTTTGCGGTGTATGGGGCTGCAGACTAGTCAGGGTGCCAATGCTGACCCCGTCCACCTCCAACAGCACCAGCAACTGGCCCATGAGCATCAGAACTGGACTGTTGAGCAGTAAAAGGCTGGGGCTTGGTCTGTATCAATTTTCTTAGATCCTGTGGATGGACGGGTGCGTGTGTATTGCTTAAACACAGCACCAGGATGAACTATTGGAAGAGGGTGAGCAGACTGAGATTGAGTGATGGTTTGGGCATTGTTCTGGTGGGAAACCTGGATTGTTACTTTGACCTGTACCATCTGCCTTTGCATTGCTGCAGACCATACACACTATTATGGAAATTGTGTTCCATGATGGCTGTGACATCTTTCAGCAGGAGAATGGTTTGCAATGTTGACAAACCCTCCAGATTTCAATCCAATCCAGAGTCTGTGACGTGCTAAATTGTTAATTCTTAATTCCATCTTGTGTCAATCAAACATCTTCAAATGAGTAGTCAAAAGTTGAGATGCTTTGAGACTGTTCTTTGTTAGCCTCAATGTGCTATTAAGCTCTTCAGTCATTGCCAGATTTCCATGTTGAGAAAAGGGATCTTGTGGAAATTCACAAGATCTGTCTATTGATTTGATTCTAATACCTTGTACTACAACTTTGATCATTTATTCAAATGTACAATGTGTGACTTTTTTTTTTTAAAATCAGTTAATGGAAATTGCGAGCCAAAAATGTTTCCATGTTCCCTGGCACGCTCCCCCTCCCCGTCCTTTAAGGACTACAGTTCTTGATGTCATTACTATTAGATAGAAATTTATTTGATTGAGCTCCGATTGACAAATGTTTTGGAACTAAAAATGGAGTGCAACAGCAGCCTCTTGATTCTGGTTTTCTCGGAAGAAATTCTTACATTTCTTCAAAAAGAAGTGGGGGAAAAACATTGTTTTAAATGCCAATCAGGAATATAAAGTGCACTATAGACTTATCAACTGTGTCATATGTCTGTCATTGTAAAAAAAGCGACAAAGTTTTTTTTTTTTTTTCTTCCCCAGGCCATGGGATGACCGTAGAAGTACATCCAAATCTTGAGCACTGGGGACGAAGACTAATGGCTTCAGGAGACAATGAAACTGAGCTGAAGAACTGTTCAGATCCAGGTAAGATGCTTTATGAACCTAGCGCTATAGCGAACTTGTGTGTAAATAAAATGGGGACAGTCAGGACACATTGTTACAGCTACCTGTATTAATGCCACGGATAACTAACTTCATTTGAAATCTGTCTCAAAGATTAAAAAAAAAAAAAAAAGGTTTCTGCTTCAGTTTGAATAACTTGTGCCATAAATAGGACAGAGGAGAGTCAAGTATTGATTGTGTTCCTTTGGCATGCTTTGAAGAAATAGCAATTTGTTTAAATTTTTCCCCTCGTGATTACCACGTGATGAAAAAATCTAGAAGTTTTCTCTGTTCTGTTTTTGGTCTTATCACATTACTTGTATTAGCTCTGGTATTCACATGAGCTTTATGATCCTCTGACTCAGTGGGGCAAGGCCTTTAAAAAAAGCTCACATAATTTCGAAGGAGTGAAATTCTGCATTAAGAAAAGCTTTTCTTTTTTTTTTAAGCTCCATGACTAATTTTACTAATTTAGTGAAACCAAATGTTGGTGTTTCTTTCCATTTTTACTTGATTTGAATGTATCTGATACCATATAGCGTACAATTTGAATGTAATTAGATGTATTAAATATACTTTTGTTCTTCTCAAATGACTCATTTGGACCCAACTGGCAAATACTTGATTATTCGTCACGGGAAGCAGAATGCTCGAGGCTTCTGTGAAGTAACTAGATCTGCAAGAAGTTATTTATGCAAAACCAAACAAAACATTTTTTTTTATTCCGTATGGGAGAAGAGTAAATTCAGGTCCAATGGCAAGGAACAAGGAGGCTTACATGACAATTGTTTTTCTCTTCACGCCTTATGCACTGGAGCTACCAGACTCCTTCGCATTCCACACATTTATTAGTGGCTCTAGTCCTCCTTTTATCCCATCAGCTTCGTCAGTGACTGATCATGAGACTCTTTTGTTCTCATGTCTTGGTCTAATGAATGATCCTGCTGTGGTCACACAAGTATCTAAGCAGACAGGTTGTCTTTGTTATAGGCAGTCATATGGCAGATCAGTGCCTGCATATTAGTTTATAGATGTATAATTAAAGTTTCTCAACCGGTTCGAGGCATCTTAAAGCCAGGTCAAACTCATTCCTGTGCATTTTTACTAACAATTTAGTTAGTTGCATGCTTTTATTTTTTTTTTTTAAATCACAGAAATGTATTTGTATTTGAAATGTAAAGATGAGAGCTGGTTGAAGAAAATGGTTCCAATCGATGTTTTAGGGCTGACAGTACAAAGAATATGATAAATAGTAGTGACTGTTTACCTAATTTTTTTTTCTTTTATTAAAAATACGGTAAACAATCAATACTAACATTCAGTAGTTGGCCCCATCACTTCATTATGTAAACATAACACCCAGATAGAAGTGGTCATGTCTCTAAAGAAATGATAGATTTATTTGGAAATAGGAAAAGTCAGTTACTATACTGGGTCTATCATGTTTAAGAAAACCTTAATTACACAACTTTTAAACATTTTTTTCTCCCCAAGTAAACTTTGGTAATTTGTATACTAAAGTCCTCAAGAGAAGGTCAGGGGATTGGCCTTTTGTAGCTCCAGAAAAAGCATATGACTGCATGCCAAGAGAGGGGAGTATTGTTGGTAGGATGTTGTGAGTACCAGAGGTATATTAGCGGTGCCAGATATGTATAACAGCTGTAAGACAGTGGTGAGCTGTGCCTTAGGGTTAACAGAGGAGTTTAAGGTGAGGATGGTACATGGCGGCTCAGCTCTGAGCCCCTTCTTGTTTGCAATGGTATTGGACTAGCAGATAGATGAGGATAGACAGGAATCACCATGGAATATGATGTTTGCAGATGACCTTGCGATCCGTTGTGGGAGCCGATTGAGGGGGAAAAAAAATGAGGTGGGGGTATGCTGTGGAAGACGGGAATGAAGGTTTGCCACAACAAGACAAATTGCATGTGAGTGAATGAACGGGACTCAAGTGGAACCATGAGGTTCCAGGGAGTAAAGGTAAAATAGCTGGAGGATTTTAAGTACTCCGGATCAGCTGTATAGAGCAATTGAGAGAGTGGAAAAGGGGGTGAAAAACACTTTCAAGCTGGTAGGAACAGGTAGAGAAGTGTCAGGGGTAATGTGTGATAAGAGTATTAGCCGAAATGAAAGGAAATGTGTAAAGGTCTGTGGTGAGACTATCTGTGGTGTATGGTTTTTACGCAGTGGCAATGAGGAAAAGATAGGTAGCAGAGATGAAAATGTTTTTTCTTTTGTGGTGATGAGAATGAATAGGACAAAGAATGAGTCCACCAGAGGGCACATGTTAGATGTTTTGAATAGTCAGAGGCCAGACTGAGATGGTTTGGACATGTCTAGAGGAGATTGATTAACTTTATAGAGGTATGCTGAAGTTGGAACTGCCGGACAGTCGGTAGGCCCTGAGGAAACTGAAGAGATTTATGGATGTAGTGAAAGAGTACATGAAGTTTGTGTGAGCAGAGGATGCAGTGAATAAGTTTAGATTGAGGAGGATTTGCTGTGGTGATCCCTGAAAGGAAAATTTGATTTGCACCTTTTTTGTGTAGATATGAATGCAAAATAAAATGAACTTGATAAAATTTGATTGCAATTGTCGTAGGTCATTTCAGAATGTGTTACAGATCTCCAAATTTTATAAGGGGGACCTGAAAACTGGCCCCTCCACTCCTTACACTGATAAACTGTTATGTTTCTTTCAATTGTGAAAGTCTCTCCTTAAAAAGAATCTTAAGAAATGAAGATTTTGGCATCAGGCTGGTCCACATTGGTAGATTTTTTTTTTTAAGTTAATTGTGTGTATCCTCCAAATCCTAACTGATGGGACCAAACCTGTTTTTAATTATACTGAAAGATTTAGATCTCGGGCGACATGGCATATGAGTTTTTGATTCTCTCGACAACTGTTTATACATAGGAAAGAGCAACGACCCTAACAAGGCAAGATTTGATCATATCATACTGCTGTGTCATTGTGCAATATCTGAGGTAAAGGTTCTATTTTACATCACATGGAGATCATCATCATATAGCCCTTGAGAGTTGCCCTTTTGACAATGTCATGACAAAGCAAATGTATTAATATCAAGATGCAAGACTGTTTATTTTGCTATCTAAATGTTTTGTGAGCTGCCCCTGGCTGTTTTGGGTGGTGTGATCTTTTAGCTAACACCCGTGAGGTTCCTTGAGGACGCATATCAGATGACCTGATCCCAACCAAATGTGGGACTTTGAGGGTTTTGTAGTATAGAACAATTTAAAATACACCACTTTATTCTAAGTGGTGCATCCACATATAGGTTTGTGGTAATATTTTTGAAACCTATCTGAAATGTCTTAAACCCCCACCTCAAAAAACAAAACTGGCGTTGCTTGAACATAGTGCCGAGCAGCTTGAGGCTTTTTTTTTTGTCATTTCCCAGGGTCAGCCGAGGTGAAAAGTGGTGGAAAGATTCATTTTAGTTTTTTGACCAGTCTGAGGTCAACCGCTTTATGAAGGTCATCCCAAAGTCCATCGTGTGTGTCTCTTTAGTTCGTTTGGATACATACCTCCAAGCAAGACAAACAGTGAAAGAACCAGAAGAAATCTAAAAGAATCAGTGGGTATGAAATCATATATACCGATGTGCCTACAAAACCAGTGCCTCAATTCAACAAATACAATTTGAATATGCTAAACAGCCTTTAGCATGCAATGGACCAACATTATATCTTTGTAAACCCCCCTCTTTAAGAAAAAAAAAAGTGAATTGTTAGACTATATTGTCCACAAAATATTGGTCAAAACTGCTTTTCTCAGTAGAGAGGGTGATTTTCTTTTCACCATCCTAAAATCTGTGGCAGAAAAGTAGCTTGAAAACTGGAATTTGTTTTCACAAATCTGAAATCCATTTGCTGTCCACTTTCAATTCTGCTGCAATGTATCAATGCTAAACCGGCTGATCACCACCTGCTCTGTTTAGCTACGCTGAGTCTGCAGCTTCACTGCAGAGACCTGGTTACAGTGGCACATGAGATGTACAATACTGTACACTGTCTGCACAGAAAAACCACAAGCCATTTCTTATGGAGAAATGTGTGAATCTTTGATCACTATAAATGGAACTTCGCAATCAGGGAGATGGCTGATGTGCTTCCAGCCCAATTTTAAAATTTTATGTAGGAAAACATTCATCGTAAACTAAATGTGGTAAGAATAATGTCTTGTTTTTTTTTTTTTAATTCTAGGTTTCAGTATTTTATGCACTTTAGTCTCTGACTAAAATACAAGTTTTGACATCAACTTGCATATCACTTTCCTCTGAAATATACACCATGGGAAAACTTTTCCCCACTAAAATGATTGTCTTATTGTTAAATGTGTAGAATAATTCGAGTGGGAAGCAGTCATCCTGGTTTATCTTATGAAGGGGCAACCATGTCCTACATTATTTGCAGCAGCCTCTTATAACTTATGTTTTTCATCATGGGCCTAATAGTCAATGGAAAAAAAAAAACAAAACAGCCAGTCGGTAATATTCTTCCTGTGCCAGAAAGGGGACTGGGGGATGGCTTTCTGTTCTTCAGGGCGTTTATTGGTTCTCTGATTTTTAGTGTTTCTATCTGACCATGACCCTTTAAAAAAGTGAGCCTGATTTTTGACAAATAGGCCAGTGTAGTTTACTACATGACAGTGGGTTCATGTTGGAATAGAGGTTTGTCAACTGTAGGGAAATGCCAGAAGAAAGCTTTTTGAAAGGGAATTACACAACTAGGGATTATGCTAGTGCATAATGGAAACTGACCTCTCTTTGCTTCTTGCTTGCATGCCACTAGTAGAATGAAGCAACATAAGCACCTGCAGAGCACGTTTGACGCTGTACAGTTCAAACATGCCTGACCTCTTAATGCATTCATGTTCTGTCCTTTTTAGATTTGCCTTTTTAATGTGGAAATATCAATCATGCTCCACTTCTGGGCAACAAGGTGTGCTTTGTAATTTACCATTGAGTCTAGAAATGTTATTTCACCATATTCAGCGATACTCCTGTAGATATATATTCTTGTTATTTTGTAGGTCCACTCAACCTGAGGGAGTTGTTTACCCATTATTCCTGGATACAGCTGAATGCATACGCTTCACAGAGGTGTCCGCTTTGAGGTTATTGAACATTCTAGTCCACCATTGTAGCCTCTGTCAAGCACTCATTCAGTAATGCATAAAGCAGATGGGAATTTATGCTAAAATTAGACGATAATGTGTTTGTGTTTATGCAGGTGAAATTTCATGTGTTTTACACCCTGATGTGAGCATGTTAGCGGTTATGTATGTGTATATAGGATTTTCAAGTTAAGTGTTGGTAAGATCCAATACTGCCATTGCCATAACTTCTGTGTAATCTTGACTTTCTAATTATCAGGCTTGTGGTTCTGTCCTGGTTTACAAGAATGCTGTAAGTTCATTCACATTTTTATGCACACCGACTGCAGGAGCAAGTTAATTATCTAATAGACTAATAACAGCCCAGGGGAATCTCGAGTCTCTTTAATACTTTGCATCAGTGTTCTGTTAATGGCCTGTGTCTGTAGGTCGCACAGTGAACTGTGACAGAAGGTAGCATCAGGAACTCTGCCAAAACATCTTGCTTAATCATTGCGTTCAGCTGTGCAATACGAGGCATAGTGTTTCCTTACGCTTAATGGGTTTAAACTTTTTTTATTGACACTACAGAGTTGGAATTTCTCTTTTCAAGGCTACCAGCAAAATATTAATCACTGGACGTCAATGTGTACTGTCCCATGTTTTCGCTCTGGGACAACAGACGGCACTAGATACTGAGCTCTGTTATGTAATGCCATGATAATATCTGGAATATTATAAGATTACGGATAATGTAATGTAAAGAAACGCTGGCATTAATATGTCAAATTAAGGTTAGCTAATGGATTTCTGCATATTAAGGGAGAGTGAAGTTAGACAAAGGGATAGTTTTAACATTTTGGAAATGAAATTTTACTATTGATTGAAGAAACACTATTTTATGGTAAAGTTGAACAAATTTACCATACAATCAAATTTTGCTCTTTAAAAGTCATCTTTGAAATTCTTTCTAAATTTCTCCCAAGGTGTTAAAGTGAAGAATATAAAATCTGTAAAAATGGGAAAATGTCTTGCACAAAGCCAGCATTCTCAGCATTAAACTTCACTGGTCAAATGGTTGTTTTTAAATGCATAGTTGAAACAGTCTTGGAATTTGTTTGAGTGAATGACAAATGATGCCAGGAGAATAGATTCATAGCTTTTTTTTTACCTTTTTCCACGAGCAGTGATTTGAGACTTATCACTTGTTTTTTTTTTTTCTCCCTCTAAATTGTAGGATCCAATTTGAGGCCGATACTATTGAGATAATGTTTTTTTTGTAGAAATGATTTGAATGTTTTCAGGGCTTCTCCTGAACCCAGTTCCAGTGGCCCTTAAAATATTTTTGTTGATCACTTGAGCACTCACAGCCTCAGCTATGTATAAAATGGGCAGGTTCAGCAAATAAATGAAAATTATGAACTTGACATTAATTATTAATGTCAATCTTTAAATTTTCATGAGGAAAACAGGTCACATTTTTTTGATAGGCATGAAGTTCACCTTGAAGATACTTTCCTGGTTTTGAGACCCATAATTTTTTTGTTGACTGAAAAGTATAAATAGGAGTTTAGTCCTCTGTATTGGTTATGTTTTGTTTTCTGTCACCTTTGTCTGGGCATGACTGATAATCCTGTAATTGATTTGTGTTTTGCTTTAGGCAGTCAGTCTACCGACACATTTAATTCTTTTCATCTCCTGTCAGATGAAATGAGCTCAAGCTGTTTGCCACAGTCAGTGCTGCTGCAAATTGTTAATGTCAGCAAGGTGTTCTCATTACATTTTTTGATTATATACTACATTACTGAAGTTATGTCCCCTGGTTTGATCTGTTGCGTTTACTGTCATGATGGCAGTTGTAGTGTCTTCTAACGGTCATCAAAATTGTTGTTTGGTTCATTTGTGTTTCACCATCCAAAAGACTATTGGGTTGCTTTGTCTCTTAGTTACAATGCCAATGTTATATGGTACATGCAGTTAACACTCTGCATTTCAATTAGTATAGAGCCTTTGAATGAAGTTGAGGATGCATGCAGACTAAAGTATACTGAATGATGCTATTTGGCAATGCTACTCTGAGTTAGTCGTGTGTGGACTCCAGAATGTTCTCAAAGTTGCATTATGAGGTCTCAGATGATTTATGCTTCATGATTCCATGTGTCTTGGCATTTTATATTGGCTTATGCTGTATTGCAGTTCAAAGAATGGCCCAACACAGTCATCCAGCTTGAAATGTCTGAAACGTAGATGAGTTGGCATGAACCTGGATTTAAACCCATTCTCTATACACCTTTATATTTGAATGGTCTTGCCTGGCCAGTCAAATGGCTATTGTCCAGAATTAGTCGGTTTACTTGCCTCTTGTCTAAAACAATTCAAATATTCCTCACTAGTTCAATGAATGAAAAGGTCACTGATAAATGGTCAAAAAGAGAACCATCACTCATCCTTAAAATCTGGGTCACAGAGCCTGTCTCCAGCCTGCTGTGTTGAACCCACTGTAGCTGATAGCAAGGACAGTAGCAGAGTCAAGAAACTGCACATTACATAGACACACCTTGGCTTTTTTGGTCATCAAAGGGGCTGAACTGCATGGAGCTGAAATTGCTTATGAACCACATTTGTCAAAATTCTTAAATTATGGACATGAAAAAATGCATGGGGGGGAGGGGGAGTAAGACTGCCATCTATCAAAAACTGTCCAGAGTGGCCCATGTAAAACCAATGCCACAGTCACCAGTGGCTTACTTTCTATTGTTAGACTAATTTAAGACTCTACCTTAGCATATATGCATCCCAGGCTGTGACCTGGACAGTCAATTAACTCTTTCAGTTTAAGGACCAGATTACATTGTCCTTAGAAAATACCTATTGGAGAGAAAAAGGACTGGTATTTACAGGTCAGACTCAAAACAGACCAGTATACTGCAGCCACACCCTCTTGTGTTTTATAGACAAATCTTTGTTCTAACATTGGAGCATTGTATTTCTATCACTCCACTATCCAAACTGAAAGATAATGTGATGGACCTTGTAGTGTGTTATTGCAGTCATTTTGGGCTACTTGGAGATGCTAACTATAGTTTTCAGATAGATGTGGCTATTTGATAGCACTGTTGTGTTGAGGCGGTGGATCAGAAGCTGTTTTCCCACAGATGCTGGTCCCCACCAGGGAGCTAGCCAACTTCTATAATGTGCCAAGTGACCTGTGGAGTGTGCCTGCTCCTAGAGATCAGAGGCGTATGGTGGATTTGGATCATATTAGAATGCTCCTCTCACAATACTCGACTTGAAAGTATCAACCTGGTGTGTGCCACAAAAAAATTGTATATTTGTAAAATGCATTTCAATCTTTTTAAATATTGAAACCCATTGGTGTTTGCAATCATACCCATTTTATATGTGAATGCAGGAAGATATTCAAATGGAAACGTTGAGCTTATTTGGGACCGACAACTGTAACCTGAGTGTTTTTAACTTTTCAGCCCCGTTGATCTACGTAGCAGCGTGAGAACAGTTCTATAAATGTTAACTTGCAGTCTGTAAAGAACTGAATTTACTTTTTCATAATCTACAGGAACTGTACAATATACATGAATCAAGAACTGATCACTTCACAAAAATATGTAGTTTGAAATAGAAACAATTGCAGTTGAATATTTAGGGGTCCTCCTCTGTCACAGAATCTCTACTGCACACAGTATAGTCTATCTGGACAAACATGTATGTAAACTACAGTTGGACTTGTTGGCGAAAGTAAGGAAAGACAAAACATTCAAATTTTAACTTATGGAAAAATCGATTTATGTAGGTACCACAAACAAGTTGGTCGAGCGGGAGTCTGCTGATCCAACAAAGCATAGTCCTCTGAGACAAAGTACATCAGTCATACAATCCTAATGAGGAGTTGGGGGATGTGTGCCTAGCTGTTATGCTGCTGTGAGTTGACCGTGACTTTTTTTTTTCCTCTTTCCCTCCTCAGCAATACACGAGTTCCCAGCTGACATCTTCACTAATGATGAACGAAAAACTGGAGCCGTCCTGCTCCATATTGTTGCTGTAAGTGGAACCTCTTTTTGAAGAGGTGGCACCTGCATCATCTCCTTTGTGCTCTGTGTTTAGCAAGTTGCAGGTGGGTTTCATGATCCCAAACCCAAGTTTCTGGAGGCTGAAGTACCATATTATGCACAGCTATATCTTGCATGATTTACAGCTCTTGCTTTGGTTCACTGAAATGTCAGAATTTTGCTCAGTTCCTAGCAAAACATGCCCAGCGTGAACATGGCAACATGAACATAACTAAAAGTACATGGGAATATGCTAAAGAAAAAATAGTCAAATATAGAAAAATAGTCTTACTACTATGAAATTTAGCTCCTTGATGACTGACAGCCTATCATATTTATGAAGTAGTAACTGGCAAAGTACTATTTTGCTTTAGTGTAGCAGGAAGGCCTTTATTGTCAAATTCAGTTATTCATAAAGCACATCATTGAAATTTGACCCCTGCATTTAACCGATCATAGATGCACCATGAGCAGAAGGCAGCTAAGGAACAGCGCCAGGGGAGCAGTTGGGGGTTCAGTGTCTTGCTCAGCAACACTTCGGCAGGCTAGGAGGAACTGGGAATCGAACCAGAAATGTTCGGTTCCAAGGACAACCGCTCTAACCCCCGAGCCACACCGCTCCTAAATTGCAAGCATAATTCAAATACAAACAAGAAAGAGCAGGCTTTTTTATGCCATGCGGAACTGGCCTTGTTTCCCTTCATAGATCTGGTTTCTAGTGTTGTAGAAATGCTAGTCACGATTCCTTCAAACTAAACTTGTCTGCTGAGAAAACTTAGACCAGCAATCACACTTATAGGAATAGTTAGCTGTTAAACCAGAGCAGCAGAGGAGGATCTAGAGCTTGGGAGTTCTAATCACTATGATATGAATAAAACATTAAGTGATGATCAAGAAACTTGACCATGATAAGGATAATTTGAGCTTTTTGATGGGTTGTTGCCACCCTAGTCTATGCTACTCTGTTATCTGTTGGCTATTATTTCAAAAATCAGTGAATTCATGAGTCAAATCAATCTTGACAAATAACTTTGCAGTGTTAGTCCCAAATGTTCTCAGTGGAAATGTTATCGTAAATGAAGCTGACCTTCAAACATTTTAAATCATCTTTTTATTTTTTTAAAGGTTATAAACATTTTAGTTTGACAGTGAAGACATGCAGAGATTGCGTCTTGTAGAATTTCACAACAAGCGGTATGTTTGTAAGGCTACTCTATAGATGCTATAGCAAGAAGAATGATTGCTTTGTTGTTTTTTAAATCCATGCTCTTTAGCAGCTGCTGCAGGCTCTTTATGACAGCCAGTGTTTGGTTGGGTTTAAGCAACAATATTTTATGTCAGACTTGTAAAGAAAAAAACAAAACCGGCAAACGGGGGGCATATAAGACAACTCCAAGAATTTAAGGTATTTGTCCCTTTTTGTCCTTACAAAATCCTTATCCTATACTACACAGTAAAATGTTATCTAAACTTGAATGCTATAATTCTTTTAACAATAGCATTGAGATGTTTCGAAACATTTAAATGCCTACATGCAAGATGGTCTTGTAAACATCACCTTCACAAAGAGGCAGAGAAAGTAATTCAGCCCTGTTATTGTTGGCAAACCCCAGAATGTGCCCTTTGGCTTTCAGTCTCTTGCATAACATTGAACATCACTCGCATCATCATTGACCGCCTGGAAGAGCTGAGGTGTAAGCATATCTATTTACCTCTGGATGCAGGCTTCAGTTCTAAGCTGCAGAGGCAAAGTCTCCTTTCTTCACTCAAATGTGGCTTTTTAAAACCACATTGATGGGAATTAAAAACACTTTCATATTTCCAATGTGTATATTGTTTGTTCTAAAATACTGCATTTTCCCAACGTAGTCTAAATAAGTCAATGGACAAATCCTTCTGTAGGGTTGCACTGCCCCCTGTGGACAGCATAGAGCAGAGCCTGACTGCAAGAGCTACCACACAATCATCTCACACCTGATCTATAATTTATAGATCCTACCTCAGCTACCAAAATAGGTTTCCTGCCCCTTCCCTCTGTCATTGGTAAGAGTGTGCAGACCCTGCAGTTCTAAATGTTGAATGAGTGACAAGTGATTTCCATGAGAAGGCAGAATGTAATGCCCATTTCATTTGAGTGTGAAAGATTGCCCTTCACTTGTCCTTCAAGAGCAAATTCTTTGTCACACAAAAGCTCCATTTTCACACATGTATCAAAATCCTAGAGGGCAACACTTGAATTCTCACATTTGTTTATCTCCACTCTTACACAATTCACCTACCCTCCCTAAATCCACTGCTTCTCTTTATAGGCACTCTACATGTTCCTGGCCCTTGCCATAACGTGTGATGAGTACTTCGTTACATCACTGGAGAAGATCTGCGAGGTACCGCTGACTTGTCGCCACCCCATAAGAGCTACTGTTCTTTTTGTGAAACGCAGTATTGTTTTTTTTCTGCAGAAACTTGATCTAAGTGAAGATGTTGCAGGAGCCACCTTCATGGCAGCCGGCAGTTCTGCGCCAGAACTCTTTGCTTCGGTCATTGGTAGAGAGAGACGCACTGACAGTCCTAGCTGGCTAGTGTTGCTGCTGACTGTAACTGGTCATACTTTGTGTGTGCAGGTGTCTTTATCACTCACGGTGATGTGGGGGTGGGGACCATCGTTGGCTCGGCAGTTTTCAACATCCTTTGCATCATTGGAGTCTGTGGGATATTTGCTGGACAGGTATGTGTTCTGCTGAGAGTAGGGTATCTACTGCTCCCTGCTTCCTCCTACTCGCTTAATGTAGTTTTCTTGCTTCTAACTACTCTAATTGCACTTTATTTTTTTTTTATAAGACCAATATTGTCTAAAACCTACCATAAATGAATTGTAACGATTTCTGTATGGTGTTCCCTATGAATTGTCAGGTGGTGATGCTTACCTGGTGGACAGTTTTCAGAGACTCCTTCTACTACATCTTATCTGTTGTGGCTCTTATTGCAGTAAGTTAAGCGGACGTGCATTTATCACTGGATGCCAGCAGTGGCCTACATTTGTTTCAAAAACAAGTGTCTACATTAATTTCTCTATTTTCCAGTTCATCTATGATGAGAAGATAGTGTGGTGAGTTTTCTATGATGAACTTTTTATTATAGTGGTCTTATATGCAGAACTATCTTTCTGTGACTGTATAGCCAAAAATAGTGTCTATGGGGGTAATTTTATTTATTCATCAGATGTTGCAGTTTAATCAGTGCATTGTTTCAGGTTAATGAGTTTCATAAAGATTCAAGCTTCTATTGTAGTAATCCAATATAAGCCTTACACAAAATCTGGAAATATTCATGTTGTCTTTAATTACTGTACATTTCTTGTAATTATGTAACCCTTTTTTTTCATAGGTGGGAGAGTTTAGTGCTAGTAGTAATGTATGCAGGATACATCCTTATCATGAAGTGAGTTTTGCACTTTTTTGGTTTATCAAAAAGTTGTGACTGAAGTTCTTTGCAAACGTCTGTCTATGGGGCAAGGGGGGGGGGTCTCCTTTACATCCGATAACCACATGTTAGCAGCAGTGTGTGTCTTAAGACTAACAATATTTTAATGTATCATCGTGTATTCTTCAAAAAAGATCCTTACCCTGTTTGTTTATGTACATATAATCTCTTTCAAATTTCAGCTTCACTGAGAACTTTGTCAGCTTAAAATACAGACCCAGTCTATCAAGCTGTAGCATTGCATTATGCCAACAAACACATTGCCCTGTCCAGCTGGTAATCTGTTATGCTCAGCAGCAGCCTGCTCTCTCTCTGTCATAGGAGTTAATCTTTCTCCCTCTGCAGTTGTGACTGAAAGAGCACAGGCTTAACTGGCTCTCTTCTCCTCTTTCCAACTTGCAGGGAAGAAGGGCTTAGTGTAGCTCCCAAAATATCTTCAGACCATTTTAGGGCCATTCACAGCTAAATGGAGTAGATTGGTTTTATATAGAATAATCGGGGCGACTGAGGTGACCCTCCAAGGCTGTCCTTTTCTTAAGTTTAAATATTTTCTCCTAATGGTTTATTGAATGTCCAGTATATACTTTTAAGTTTGTTTTTTGTAATTGTAGTGTGCTTTTGGATTGAATGTCAATGTGCAAAAGGTAAATAAGAGGGTCTAAAGACATGTCCTGTACATGATCTTTATTTCCTTGGGAGAGTTGGCTTTGTTTTCAATGACATTGCTGGAGAGGACCTGATCTGCTAAAATAAGAAACAAAACAACAAATAGTCTGGCAATAGGTATAAAAATCAACACTGGCAGATTCAGCCTTGTAATTTTCCCATTGTTCTTATGTATATCGTCAGAGTCGATGAACAAAGAGTTCTAAACTAAGTTTTGATCTGGAACCTTTCAAGTCAACTTTTTTAGAAAAAATCTCAAACATTTGCTGTTTGATCCAGGTCTCTGGTAGAATTAAAGCAGCTCTGCATAAGTGGCACCTCAACATACATTTTAATGTGGCTGCAGTGTTTTTCATTCTTGAGGTATATGTGAAATGCATGCAGTGAATGATTTCTATGGCTCCTGCAGAGTAATCAAGTGACAGCCAAGTAACTTTTTAACCCTTGTTGAAGTCTTGATAGAAAACTGATATTGAATCTTGCTGTATGATGTACTGTAATGCTCTAACAACCCTTTTGGCTCATTGATCTATTTCGGTGTACCTAATAGTAGGATAATCATCTGTTTCAGATTCAACTCCAGCATGCAGAGATTTTTCATGGGCAAATCAAACAAGAATGTGGCTAATGGTAACGCTGCAGCCAGCAGTGAGATGGAGGATGGTAATATTAGTTATGACTATTTTTGGGATGATGACCCAACATTGCCTTTACTCTCAGGTAAGGTTAATCAGACAGGCTCAGCACCCTATAATACTCCTTTTGAAGAAAGATTTTATTGATTTATTTATCCCCCCAGCTGTTCAGAAGAATTTTGAGACTTGTAGTTTTCTTGCGTTGATCTGTGGCTTTCTGCCTTTTTGTGCTAAACTTGCCTGAAATGCTTACTGCTTTCTTAACTCTGCAGAAGAAAATTTTCCAAAGATGAAGACCTCTACAACACCATAGGAGGCAGCTTATGTCTTTCAATTTTCTGGAAATTGAACATAATTTCCTCTTGTTTTTTTCAGTGTATAAAGTTGGAAAAAACAATTTAATATTGTGAAATGCAGATTGGTATAAAAGCTTAAAATGATCAAACAGCCACATTTCTCTATTTTCCCTTTTCCTGACTTTTCTGATATTTCTAACAAGTGCTTTGGCTTTTTTTAACCCATAAACTTTGACTATCAGTATTAACATGCCTGTCTGTTTAGCCTTACTAAAATTGCTCTTGCTTATTGTCAACAGTGTTTCGCTGCTGTCTGCCAGTTTGGTTTTTTTTTTCTGCTTGAGTACTACTATTTTCTTCTGCTGGTCTCTGGGGCGCAGACCCACTCCCTCCTGATGTGGTAATGAATTCCCCAAAAAATGATTATGCTAATTCTGTTTACACAATTAGTTGATGTGCATTCTAACATGCATATTTGCAATCAAGGAAGATTTTAAAGTAATAAGTACACTGTAGAAGTTTTCTTTTCCCATCCACTAAATCTTATTGCCAATAGTAATTGATGGACAGAATCAGAGTATATTGTGCCAGCAAAGCCTTTATCAGTGATATGAATGGATGTCATTTTATGATCCTGTTATAAAGTTTGAGATGATTGGCTGCCAAAGGGTACAATAACATTTTAAAATGTCTTCGGTCAACCATGCATGTTCACATCTGGGTGACACACTTCAAACCTCTAGGTTTCATAAGGCTAGTTGAAGTTCTCATCCCAGAAAACATGGAACATTAGGCCTAAACATGCACACCTTTGAATCAGTTGAGCAGGGCTGAAACTATTTAGTGGTCCCGAGATAAATTCTGAAATTTTTATCATGGGACCCTAGATTAAGCTGCTTGGGAGGGCAGTGAGATGAGGATGCAGTAGGAAACTCACAAAATTACTTATGATTGAGCACAATCAGCACCTGTGATCACAAGACAACTTTTTTTCTGTTGCACTTACATTCTGCCTCTGTTTTAGTCAGGAAATGATGTCCACCCCCCATTTTAAGGGTTTAAGTAGCATTAGGAGTCACAATCAAATTAAACAAATTCAATCTTTTAAAACTTTTCTAAAACAGTGTAGTGCATCAAACCCTCTTTTCATAAAAGGAAAAAAAATCTAACTTTGGAACTTCAGGGGAGGTACATCTTGTGAGGGTTAAGTGCAAATTACAAATTCCATAATCTCACTCTTTGCTCTGTGGTTTATTTGTTTTCCACCTCAGTCAAACCTAGCAAAGCTTACAGTCGTGGCTCGGTGGTGATGGTGGATGAGATCATGCATGCCAGCCCCTCAAAGTTTAGGTTTCCTGAAGCTGGCCTGCGTGTCATGGTCACCAGCCATTTTGGACCAAAGACCCGTTTACGCATGGCCAGTCGGCTCATCATCACAGAGGTACAGATGAGAGATCATTAGATTGTTGTTGCAATGTTTTGTGAAGCTCCTTTTTTTTTTTTGTACCTTTCTTTTGAATGACCAATTTTAATTCATGTCATGGTCTCAAAGGAGAACAAATTGCACTGACAAGATTTTAGTGTCTATTACTGTGCTCTGTGACTTAGTGTCTTTTTTCTGAAAGCGCCAGAAGTTGGTCCAAGCTGCCAATGGTGTGGAGACACAAGTGATTGATGGAAAGGTTGACATTGAGAATGGAAACGTGCCAGAGGACAAACCCACTAAAGAAGAGGAAAACGACACCATCTCACCATTTCATGTTCCGTGTATGTGATTTATGTATTGACTTGAAAAGATGACTAATGGAAGTGTTTTTTTTTGTTTTTTTTTTTTAAAGTAGAAATAATTAAACATCTTGACACGCTTTCCATTTACCTCATCTTATAGCCGCTTTGTGCATTTATTTAGAACTCCTGGAAACAATCTAATTGAACTGAATAATTTCAAGACTTCAAATATTTCCTTGCATTTCCGAAATGCAACTCCACTCTCAGATTAGTCAGTGTTGGTGTACTAATGACAATCCTATTTGACGGTCATGAGCCTAGTTGACCTGTCATCAGTCAGTGACTGCTAATCTGAACAAAATCAGAATGTCATTTGATTTAGTACGGCCCTGGTGACATTTGTGTGTGGGAATGATTTTGTTTACTTAAAATGGTTGAAAAGAAGGCTGTGGGATGCAGCTTCAGGTGCTTCTGTCATTTTGATATGATCATTGCTTAATAGAGAAAATATCAGTCATCAGCCTTCACCTACCTCTAAGGTGAAGTTTCATTATAGTTTGTCCCCCAAAATTTGAGGTGACTTCTAGGATAAGGCATTCTGCTCTTAAGTTTCCAGGGTTTGTGTAGTTGATAGCTGCAGCTTTATCTATTTCATGAAGGTAAAGTTCAGAAGTGGAATGTCAGTATTGACACCTTCTAATGCATTTCAGGACTGTTTGTACACTTTCAATGTGCTTTTAATGTAATTTAGAGCTATTTTGCTGAAGGAAACCATTACATACAGAACAAAATCCAAGGCCTATATCAAATAAATTATCAATGTATGTGCACCTTTTCAGCTTTTTTTTTTTCCTCCTGAGAACATTGTAATTGGGGGAAAAAAATCACTGCCAACAAGTTGTGATATTTTGTAGACTTATCAGATGTTTCCAGAGGAAAAGAACTCTACCTAGGGAGACATTCTGTCTTGGGGATGGGACACACACACCCTGAGGGTGATAGCCTGTTAATGTTTCTTTTTTTTTTTCTTCTGTTGCAGCTGGTATTGGCAGCAAATTCAAATGGCTGATGTCATGGCCTCTGCTTCTGTTGTTGTTCCTGACTGTCCCAAACTGTGCAAAGCCTCGTTGGGAGAGATACTTCATGCTCTCCTTTATCCTGTCAACTCTCTGGATTGCTATCTTCTCATACTTTATGGTCTGGATGGTAAGAGCGCCCCTGCCTTTTTTAAATTGGTTTTTAAAACTGTAATCTTCAAAATTTCAAGATATTTCATTTTTATATCCAGAGATCTGCATAATTATATAAAGATCTCCAAATAATTATCATACTTAAGTCTTGGTGGTAAATTTAAGTGTGCGAGACCCAGACTTGGGAATTCTTACTATTTTTTTTAATGCAACACCTGGGAACTGAGGGGGAAAAAATTAAAGATGTCTGTTTTGAAATTTAAATCGCTATGAATGCACCAGCTCTAATATCTATCTTGCAGGTGACTGTAATCGGCTATACCCTAGGAATTCCTGATGTCATTATGGGCATTACATTCCTGGCAGCTGGCACCAGTGTCCCGGACTGCATAGCCAGTCTCATTGTGGCCCGGCAAGGTATGTCTCTGAAAATGTACATCAGTGTGGTTTCTTTGGTGGGATGCATCATGATTAAATATTAATAGCATAAAGCATGATAGCAGAAGTCAGGCGATGTAGTTTCCTGAGTTTTAGTTCTTTAACTTTGAATGAAACTGTTCACCATTGACTATACCTTAAGAGTGGGTTGCAACAAATTAGAAACAATGAGATTAATGTATGTGAACAAGATTTTTTTTTTTTTTTTTTTTTTAAATGGTCGATACTTTGTAGGCCTGAAGGAGGCCAAGAAGGCAAATTGAAGATTACAAGTAATAGAAAACGCAATACTAAAGCAAATTTAGAGCTTATTCTAGCACAATCTATAGACCACTGAGAGCTTGAAAGCTAGACTTGTAATTAAATCCTTTTGATTTAATGGTTTGCCTTGGCAGATTTTAGAATGTAGACTCGACAGCAGTACTTACCATTGCAATCCAGTATTGTGTATGTAATGGAGGGGAAGAACTTTTGATGCTTAAAATGTATCAGACATCTGTATATGCACGGTACACTGTTTTACAAAAACTAATGTAAAGCTGTGATGTATTAAACAAATTGTTTGCTCAAATTAAATGCATGTGGCATTTCACAGACCTGTTGTACAAGACAATACAGTGGTCAGGATGAGCAAGTAGCTCTTGTAATAAATATTAGCAGACAAGCATCACTAGTTTTGCAGGAGACAAAGACCCATTTGAACACAAAGGAACAGAAAAGATGGCCTTAAGATGAACAAAACCTCTTTGCCCAACAAAGTATCTTGTAATGAACATTAAGCAAATCTTTGTGGTTGCAGGTTTGGGAGACATGGCCGTGTCCAACACTATTGGAAGTAATGTGTTTGATATTCTTGTGGGACTGGGGGTTCCCTGGGCTCTGCAGACCATGTGTGTCAACTACGGATCAGAGGTAATGACTTGTATCATTCCTGTTGCTGAGCGTACATTCTTGTACTTGCTACGAAGAGGTAGAATTTTAATGAGTAGAGTGAAGACATCCATGAGAAGTGAGCAGATTTTGGCTAGTGTGCGGCTTGAATTGGGTATTTGCTTTACACAAAATATTGTGCACCTCAGTCACCCTGAATCCTGCAAAGCCTTTGGAGATGAGTTGTAGAGCTGCTGATCAAATGCTGAACTGATGGCAATGATGACCGTTGCAGGTGGTGATTAACAGTCGGGGACTTGTATACTCTGTGGTGCTTCTGCTGGGCTCAGTGGCCCTCACGGTAAGTTACTGATGCTCGTTTTCACCGTGACACTTACAAATTCTGAGATCTACAATGGTTCAATGGACTTTATTATTCTTGCAAAATAGGGTTGTTGTGCTGTATAAACCCAGCAAAGTATTGCCTAAACCAAGATTTTGTATGTTACGAATTGACAAGTTCTGAATACATACTAAGTGGAGTGTCGGTTTCGCTATCTAAGAATTATTTCTGTTAAATGCCAACTTCTGACAAATCCTGAATGTCGTAGAGTCAGGTTTGCTGTCAGACTCAAACCTGGTACTTAGTTTCTTACAACGGGGCTTTAAAGTCAGTGCTTATACTTCGACCTATCCTCTTACTGTGATTAACCTCACAGATATTAACCAGGATGGTCTTTGCTCAAGTTTCAAAGTCTCCCTTGTGAAGAGTGTTCTGGGAGCTGTCTGCTGGTTACAGTCTTTTGCAAAATTTTCAGTGAGATTAAATGAAGTCCGAATGTAGCTCTTGATATGTAGCGTAGTTGTTCAGCATTCATTCGGTAGGCCTTGGCCTTAATGTGTTGTTGGGTATTTTTTTTTTTTTTTTTTTTTTTTTTTTTTAAACATGTTTTAAGTTTAAATCTTACGTTTTAAGGAGGTGTCAGAATTTTATCCACTGTAGCTCTCAAATCTGTACTAAATACCTCCTTTGTAATATAAATGATGGGAATTTTATTGATTTCCTTTGTGTGTGTGAAGTGAATGAAAACTGTTAGACGGTCAATTTTTGTCAGTGCATTTATTCCCTGGATACTATTTAAACGGACAGATTAGGTTACCCACTACATGATCCCCACTGAAATGTGTGTCTTGTGCAGGTCCTAGGGATTCACCTGAATAAGTGGCGCTTGGATATGAAGCTGGGCATCTACGTTCTGATCCTGTATGCAGTATTCCTCTGCTTCTCCATCATGATAGAATATAATGTTTTCACTTTCGTCAACCTGCCCATGTGCATGGAGACGTAGAGCACAGCAGCATGCCTCAACCAAAACCTCAAGATCCACCATGACCCAGATTTCATTTTTCCTCTTGAACACTGGACCTATCTACAAATTCTCTTTTCAGTCTTTTTTTAATAATCAATATCCTCTTGGTCCCAGGTATTAGTATAGGCTTTCCATCAGATGGCACATTGCCTGAGTGTTCTTTCCCCAGCTCATTTTTCCACTTGTCAAACAGTGCCAGGTCTTGATGCTCATTTTGGGCATTGCCTATTACTGTAGTAAAGGATGTTTTCCCCTCTTTGGAACTCTGTTTCGGACCCTTTTAGCATGCCTTTAGATGTGGGGTACCTCCAGAATCATAAGTGCCCCTGTTGACTGTTGGTGTGTTTTCAGTGTTTCACATTGTAGATTTTCACACACCATTTCAAAGCCTTTCCACAAACCAAACCAGAGTCTACAAAACATACATCATCATTCCTAAAAGATTGACCAGGTAAATCCAGCACCCAAAGAGAGAAGAACCTCTGCCGACACCTGGAGGAGGGCTTTGTCAATGGCAGCTCCCCTCCTCCAGGCTGAGCCCAAATCTCCCGGAATGGCCTCTGGCTCCAGGGAGCAAATACTGTTTGTTCTTCACTCGCCCTTTGTTTTCTCAACCCTCATCTGCTTACTAGAAAAAAAAATCTTTGTTTTTATAAGAAAAAAGACATTTTGTCAGGACTCTTTTCAAGCTCTATCACAGTCTGAATCAGTTGACTTTGAGGGTGTGATGCATATGCAGCACTGCACAATGTAAACTTGCAAACACTTTTTTGTATTTATTTTTTTTCAAAACAAGGTTTTGTCTTATATGGAAGACAGTTTGTCACTAACATTGGACATTGTCTGTTTTTCAATGAAACAAATTGCACATGGAAAAGTGTTTTGTTTTTTTTGTTTTTTTTCCTTTGTGCTGAAAGGAGATTTGACCACATAAGGAGTTTCCTGGCTGGTGGTAAAGACTCCACCTCAGCTCTTTTCATTCAACAGTGGCTCCTTCCACTTTTCCCCACTGCACAACTACAGAAGAAAATGGGCTCCAGGTCGGATTTTTGTCAACAGGACTTGTAACAGCAGAGCACATAAGGTGGTTCTTTTGCGGGGAAGGAATTGTCAACACTGTCCGCTATACCATCTTTAGGCCAGTGGGGACACTGCAACTCCTCCACCCATTCTAACAACCACAGCTGTCAGTAATCAGGGAGCCTTGGAGATGGACAGCTCCAGGCGGTGGTGATGGTTTTGATTTTTGATTTACATGTAGATACTGCACTTTAATAGCCATCCTCTTTCTGAATCAACTAGTGCTTCCTTATGTGCGTGTATTAAATATCTGGATGAGTTTGCGTGAAAGAGACAGCGTGTGTGTGTGTGTGTGCGTGCGCCATCAGTGCAGGGCCCATGCTAGGTTTTTCACACCGGGCCCTCATTGCCACCTGAACAGACTGGAACCTCGTTAAAACCGTGAGAACACCTGCTTCTGTCTGCAGTGCATGCTGGGACAAAATGCAACACCATGAAAGGCTGAGGGGTTCCTGGCATCTCCTTGGAATCCGCTTGGCCCACTTGACAAAACCCGGCAGCTATGAGCTACAATGCAGTCCAGACGTTTTGACATCATGCAAAAATGCCTGCGAGGAGTCTAGCAGTCATGGTGCAAAGACTGTGGTGTGGACTTGGACAGCGGGCTGTTTGATGGGGAAACTCTTCCTCTGCCGTCGGCAGCAGGCACTTGTATATGCAATTTCAATGTAATGACTTCTATGACACAGTCCCTGCCAGGTTGCCACAATGATGGGGATTCTGTGGAGATTTGTCGTTGGTTTGTCTAGTACTTGATGTGTGAGCTCACAGGCGTGTGTCTTTCTGTGTGTGTGATCGGTGAAGGATGGACTTTTTTTTTTTGGAACAATGGCTTTCTGGGGAGACCCCACCGCCCCCATTTTTCACACCCCTTTTTGGTGTCCTGTTCCTTCTGGTACAAGGCACTTACCTTCAAGGACCCTTAGTTGAACAAGCAGAGGTAACAGGAAAACCATGCATGAATGCTTTTCCTCCACTGCTTTTCTCGAATTTTTGTAAAGGACTTTGAAAAGAGCACACAAAGGGAAAAGAAAATTGGACCCCCCTTTAGCTGCTACTCAAGATGTTTACTAGATTAAGGTGAACGCACTCACCTCTCCTCTGCTGTCCTAGTGGGTCTTCTGAATGCACTGGATTGCCATCCCCCCCCCCCCCCCCCCCCCCCTCTTTCCTCTTCCCAACTTTGATGCTTGCGTACTGGATATGAGCAGAATGTGGTGGGTGTTTTATGTATTTTGTCCATCCTTTAGTTCTGTCCTAACCACGCAGTGGGAGCAGTGCTGCAAAGACAGACTATGAAAAGCAATGTTTTTGTTTTTTTTTTCTTTTTTGTCCCTATCTTGTCTGAGCTTGTGGGGGTAGGGCAGGTAAGCATCAAATGCCATAAATTGTCCAGTTTGTATGGAAATCCTGTGTAGGAAATAAATGCACACACCAGAACACACATTGGAAATATCACCAGGGCCAGTAGGTTTTTCTTGATTGCGACCTGATTCACTGTGAGCTCAATGTGATGTTGGAGTTGTTGTCAAGAATATTGAATAAGAATATATTTAATGTAAAGTTAGTTAATATAAAACATTAAGGATATCTGTAACTTATATGAATGTATTGTCTTGCTATAATGGACATATCCAACCAATGCATTTTACTGTAAAGCAATAATGTGAAGAAAAAATAAAATGGTAAAATAGTTCCGGTAAATTTGTCTCATAAGTTCTTGAATTGTTTGTGTAATGCATAAATTAAATGAAGCCATTTGTACATGTATCTGCGGGTGGGTCTATTTAGTTTGCCTTTTCTGCATCACTCTTCAGTCCTTTGGATTTTTTTTTTTTTCCCTCTCAAACAGTACTTTTCTCAGTCATACTTACAAAGTACCTGAAAGTCCTAATTCATCCTGCTCTGTCAAGTGTTGTACCTTTTTTTTTTTGTTTATCCTTGAAGCTGGTTCTCAATTCCAACAGTCTATTAGAATCTCCTGCATACACTCTTCTACTCAAGTGCCATGGGTGGAGATGGGTTCTGATGTAGGTTGAATGGGGTTCATTGTTTATGTGTGCATCATTGGGAAAGAAAGGTAAGAATCAGGCAGCTCTCTTAAGTCTATTTGAATGGAGACATATGAGTATATAGTTGGGACTATTTGGTGGTAGTCACTTCAATCTCCTGAGTTGAGGCTCTGCTGGGAGTCACCTAGTGTAGCCTGTTGACCTCCCAGGGCCTCATACAAACTGTGCATGCCATGTTCTACACACACAAAATGCACAAAAATGATCTCCCATAAATGTGACAAATTCGCCAAATATGCCAAATCATATCTTCAACCTGGATGCAGTGTGAATTTTTTTTTTTTTTTTTTTAAGGGAGGGGATGCTAAAGCACATCCATCTGTTGCGCACATGACATGCACTCTTGTTCTCTGTCAGGGGATCACATTAAGAACAAGTCACCTGAGGATGTTAAAAATTGACATGCCCAGTAAATGATTGATCAAGTGGTGCATAATTATGCTGCAGTTTTAGCTTTTGCTTTGCAAGAAGACATTACAAGTGCACTTGTGAAACTGAGGTTTCTGGTGTGTTTACCTTTATTTGGACAAAGGGTGAAAGCATGCCACAGATGTATACTCCTATGCATAGTTGAAATTATAAGGAGACAAGGCAGTCCGAATGGCATCAGGAGCTGCAATTAATTCCAGTTGTTAGGGATGTATCAAGGAAAGGTGTGCAGGAACCAGTGTATGCACAGTCATACGTTTGCAACAGACCTGTAGCCTCCCAGTTTTGGTTGTATGCCATCCTTCAGTATGAAAGCTGTGCAATCTTTCATGCATCAGGCCCCTGCAGAAGCCAATGACCCAGATGATCCTCGACTCAAATACCAACTCAGGTAAGCTACCCACAGCCTTAGCGTTCTGTGCCAATTTCAAATGGTTAACATGACAGCGCACATGTTAACGAAGCCTCATTCAATCTACTCCCCCCCCCCCCCCCCCCCAACACACACAAACAAATACTTTTCATTATGTAATGAAGCTTGATTTGGTTAACCAAATGACTGTTCTCAAAGAGGAAAAATGTATTAATTTTGTTTTTTTATACCCTTCAGCATTTAACCTGAAATGTTGACTTTTAATTTTGCAGCTGCTTTTATCCAAGGTGATATTCACATGAGTTCAATTTGGAAATTCCACCCAGTTTAGGATGACTCATCCCTCTCTGAGCAGTTTCCATGTACAAATGTAGAAGAAATCAATTTTACCATTCATCTCTTTCAAGAAATAATTTGTCTTTTATTAATCCCCATGGGGAAATTCATTCTCTGCAATTACCCTATGATGGATGAACCATCAGAGCAGTGTTCCAACTACAAAAACAATTGCTCTACCTCCTGCACCACATTGCCCCCTAAAAACAAAAAAAAGTCACATGTTGGCTTTCTGACAGTCATCCTGCTTTTCGCCACCGCCATTCCAAGTATTTTTGATTGAAGCCCTTTAAATGACCAACCGTGGATCCCCTACCAGTCACAGTGACAACATGTAATATCACTATTAGTTTTTGGACACGTGACATAAGCTGGGAAAATGATAATAAACTTTATCATCCATTCTAAAGAATTTGAAATGAGCAAGTCCCATTTCTGATCCAGTCATGACTTGTAGTTCCCCTAAAATATATGATAAATGTCAGTTTCTGCTTGAAACTTGTTAATCCGAAGGAGATATTTGTTAATACTGAAGGAGATTATTACGACGATTTATTTATTAGAAGGTGCCTAATTGTGACACCTGAAGAGTCTATTGAGATGATGGGAAAACACTCATTGCTGATTATGGTTTGAATCCATCAGTGATCATTTCTTCCAGTAGGGGACAATGTTGCCTCAGTATTGTTTTCCCCAGAGTCTGACTCGCATTCCCCTCACCTCTCAGCGAAGGGACAATGGTACTATTTTGCTCAAGTGAATGAAACTCTTGCACCGTAAGACAAAAGTTTTAAAATCACCGATGGACCAAGTCTCAACGTGACAGATTTATTTATTTCATTTTTCATTTTTTTTTCCACATCGGTGGAACTGTGAGATTAAAATAGCGAAACGGCAACACTGTGATGGAAACAACATCAATAAGGCTGATTTGTGTGAATGTTTGGATGGGCCCTTTTTGTGTATGTGAGCGAAAAGCGTGATATTACCATTGGGAGGAAGAGAGGGCTATTAATGTTATTAGTTATTGTTATTAGTCATCATTATATACGATTTTATCATAATATATGATAGAATATGATATGATGTATCCTAATGTATCGTGTAATGTGATGTGTATAGTATACATAGTATATCATAGATAATGTCAACGCCTAGTGATTAATGGGATAAATTATATTAATACAGCAGTGACAGTTCAAGGTCAGATTCTTGGCAGCCCCTCGCCAGGGCCCCATTGTCCCAGTGCGACTGGAACACAGGGCAGAATAATTATGAGTTTGTTTGTTTTTTTCATCATTAAAAAAAACAACAACTTGGTTTACCATTCAAGATAAGCAATATCACTCATTCAGCCCCAAACCTCCCAACATCAGATGCCCCCACTGGACCCACAGTTTTTGATGAAACCACCAACATTTATACACCTGTGATTAACCACAGATCCACAGAGAGGGCAGCTGCTAGTATGGCATTAATAGTGATGCTCATAATGCCATAATAGAATTATCTAGAAATAAAGTGAGCCACAAAGTCAGAACAGCAAGAAAACTCTTCACCCTTTCTCTCCCTTTTCATGGCTGAAAATGATATTTTAATTTCCTGTAAAAATTTCCTGTACAAATAAAACACACTATATCATTTGGTAATGATGGGTGTCCATATGTTTGAATCAGCCAGACAGGCAGCCATCTGCCGCTGCCTCTCCCTAATGAGCCACCCTCTTGGCTACCATGTTGCAGCTAACAAGCTTCCCTGTCAGCCATGAACTTGTGCACCGATGGGTTCCCTCTCTGCCCCCTAACGAGCCCGTTTGGGCAGCCGCCATGTCCCGGGCACCAGCCGGCTTAGCCCCCCTCCTCCATTGTTGTGCCATAGTTGAAGAAAAGGCCAACACATTGATGCCGACCCTAATCCGGCTTTAAAAAGTTGTTCTCTTCGCTCACCACCCCTACAGTTACTGTTCAGGGACATTGCCTTCCCTTGGTTCTATCTCGCTGATGTTTCATATACCGTTCTACTGGCTGAGTAAATTGCTGCAGTGATGGAGGGGAGGGACAGGGTTGCTGTATTTTTCTTGCAGTGGGAAGACGAGGCCTCTACTGCTCCAGTTTAACATACCTGGAGCCAAAATTACATTTCCGTGTGATTGCTGACTGTGTACAGTTCTTTAAAAGTGTTAGTTGAACAAATATGAAGCTTTGTCGCATCAGGAAAATTCCCCCTGGATGTTTTTCACCAGTAACTGTTTCAAGACTTGTATGTTTTTTTTTCAAAAGTGATGATTTTTTTTTTTTTTTTTTCAAGCTTTGTAGATTGGTTTCTGCATAACGGAAAGTGGAGAAAAGATGTGAACGTGTGCAAGAAAAGTACAAAGAGACTCAGCCAGATGGAAAGGTGTTGATGATGGTGGTGAGACCAGCCATGGTGCATATTTTAGTAACGTGAAAGAAAGTAGAGCCAGAGGTTGCAGAGATGAAGGTATCTGAGGAGGATGGATAGGATCAGGAATGAGCCATCAGAAGGACAGCACTTGTTGGATGTTTTGATGATAAAGTCATCAGGACAGACTGAGACAGTTAGGTCATGTACCGAGGAGGGATAGCGAATATATTGGTAGGAGAACGATGAGGGAGAAACTGCAAGGCAGGAGGCTGAGATGAAGACTGAAGGGGAGATTTACACTCCGTGGACAAAGGTTGTATTACATTTTCATAATTCTGCCATACTGTCTGTTTTTTTGGCTGTTTTAGCACAGATGACGTCTTTTCAAATCAAACAAAGTAGTCAGGTTGTCTGAACGTCGGTGAAGATCAAGCCCTGTTGGTCTTTCAGTGTGATGTAATGATTAGCCATCCATTAATACACCTTCCAGTGAGGCCCAGACCTCCCTCTCCCCCACCACATGGTCCAGTTTCTCTGGGGGGACCGCAAGGTGTTCCAGGCCAACCTGGAGACATAGTTTCTTCAGCGGTCCTGGGTCTTCCCCGTGGTCTCCTTCCAGATTGACATGCCCAGATGCCTCCGCCGGGAGGCGTCCAAGAGGCATCCTGACCAGGTGTCCAAGCCACCCCATAGGACTCCTCCCTCTGCGGAGGAGCAGTTCTACTCCGAGCTCCTCCCAGTTGACCGAACTTCTCACCCGATCTCCAAGGGAGAGACCAGGCAACCTGTGGAGAAAACTAATTTCAGGCGCTTGTATTCGCAATCTTGTTCTTTCGGTCACTACCCACAGCTCGCACCACAGGTGATGGTGGGAATGTAGATCGACTAGTAAATTGAGAGCTTCACCTTCTGGCACAGCTCCCTCTTCATCACAAGCCGCTCCATCACTGCAGATGCTGCACCAATCAGCCTGCCGATCTCTCGCTCCATCCTTCCCTCACTTGTGAACAAGACCCCAAGTTACTTGAACTCCTCTGTTTGGGGCAGGACCTCTTCCCCGAATCCGTTGTGGGCACCCCACCTGTTTCCGGTTGAGCACCATGGTCTTTGATTTGGAGGCGCTGATCTGCTTCGCACTCGGCTACAAACCGCTCCAGAGAGAGCTGGCGATCATGGCCTGGGGAAGCCAACAGAACCACATTATCTGTAAAAAGCAGTAACTTGATCCTGTGGCAACCAAATCGGATCCCCTCAATGCCTTGGCTGTGCCTAGAAATTCTGTCCATAACAGTTATGAATAGAATTGGTGACAAAGGGCAACCAAGGCAAGTCGAACTCTCACCGGAAACAGGACTCGACATATAACCAGCAATGTGGACCGAACAGCCTGTTTGAGGGGGTTTCGGTACCCTATATTCCTGGAGGACCCCCTGTAGGATTGCCCATGCGACACAGTTGAATGCCTTCACCAGATCCACAAAACACATGTAGACTGGATGGGCAAACTCCCATGCCCCCTCGAACACCCTGCTTAGGGTATAGAGCTGGTCCACTGTTCCATGACCTGGACGAAAACCACACTGTTCCTCCTGGATCCGAGGTTCAACCACCTGGCAAACCCTCCCCTCCAGCACCGCTGAGTAGCTCTTACCAGGCAGGCTGAGGAGTGTGATCGTCCTGTAGTTGCAGCACACCCTCCGATCCCCCATTATGAAAAGGAGGATCACTACCCCAGTCTGCCAGTCCAGTGGGTCTGTCTCCAACATTCAGGCAATGCAGCAGAGGCGTGTCAGCCAGGACAGCCCTAGAGCATCCAGAGCCTTGCAGAACCCTGGGCGGACCTCATCCACCCCTGGGGCACTGCTACTGAAGAGCATTTTGACTGCTTCAGCAACTTCAGCTCCAGAAATAGGTGTGTCCGCTCAAGAGACTCTGCAAGTTTTTGCCTTGGCAACAACCGAATCTGCATGCCGCTTTGCTTACCTGTCAGCTGCCTCCGGTGCCCCACAGGCCAGAAAGGTCTGATAGGACTCCTTCAGTTTGACAGCATCCCTCACCGCTGGGGTCCACAAGCCGGTTCGGCCGTAAGGCACTGACCCGCCTTACAGCCGCAGCTCCGGTCTGCCACCTTGACAACGCACCTTGACAAAGCATGGAACATGGCCAAATCTGTTCCCCACTTCCCTTGGTAATGAAGTTGTAGTTCTGCCGGAGGTGGAAGTTGACAAGGGAAAACTGGGTTCTATGATGTTGTTCTTCATAGGGGGAGGGTCTTCTGAGCTGCCCTTTGTCTGGTCCCTTACCTGGGACTTGTTTGCCTTGGCACATAAAGCCCCTGACAACGTAGCTCCCAGGATCACTGAGACGTGCAAACCCCGCCACCATAGTAAGGTGGGAGCTAAAGGAGGGGATGATAAATATGCTGTCTAATTTTTTTTAATTGATTTATTTTTTTTTGAACAAGCAATGGTTTTTAATTTGGTCTTCTTATCTCTGGGTCAACTGCATCCTGTGATGGTGAGGACACACACACACACACATGCAGGTTTGTAAACACACACCTGACATTGTAGAACCAGGAGCGGTGGTGAAACACTGTCATTTGATTTTTGTGTGTTTCTGTGACTTTTATTTTGATGACTTGTTGTGAGTGGAAGATGATAAGGTGAGAAAAGTAAGAAACAGTTTTTTTTTGGGATTGTGGCTGATTCGTGGTGACAAATCCACACAGATTTGAATTACTTCAAGGCTAAATTATGATGCTGTTCTACGAAGAAGTACTTTTGCTGACTAAACTGAGCAAAGGAGTGTTTTTTTAAACACGGGTGGAGCCATAGGGGTGTTCTGCAGCGCTCTGAAACAGATAAATAAAGATGAACATATTCTATGACCTCTGCAC
Source organism: Fistularia commersonii (assembly GCF_037954325.1). Lineage (NCBI taxonomy): Eukaryota > Metazoa > Chordata > Actinopteri > Syngnathiformes > Fistulariidae > Fistularia > Fistularia commersonii. Next base: position 11,605,793 of record NC_141303.1, on the reverse strand, counting down.
TGTATCAGCATGCAGTACCCTTTCATTGGACTGCCTTTGGTTTAACAACTGTCACGCACATTTCAAAAACAGGACGCCCGTGCAACAAACTAGCAGGGAGGGTCTGACTAAAAGCTGGATCAGGGCTTTGTTGAGACGCAGGCAAGATGATGACGTGAACGAGAAATGTCATATTCAATCTTGTTGGAGTTGGCTCCCCCTCTGCTCCTGGATCCTTGGCTCACCCCTTCAGCTGCTCCAAAAATAAAAATCTTCTGCCTGCTAGATTGAGATCCCCAAGCTATCAAACCTTAAGTTGCACATTGCTGTCACGACCCTAGCGTCTAGTGACCTTTCCTATGCATTCAGTTTGAAAAAAGACTTTATAAGAATATAAAGTGAGAGGATGTCAGCACTATCAGAGCTCTGACTCAGAGTTTCCGGTGCTTGAGGTCCTTTAACACTAACTGTAAAGACACACCTTTATTAACAACACAAAAATCTAGCCATAAACTCTGAGGACAGTCAATTTCTTTAAAAAACAACAGCAGGACTCTTTCTCCCATCAGGCACACTCAGCTTTCATTTGTGCTTATCTGTTTATGGCAGCTACACACCACCCACCATCCATGCACCATGAGCCTGGTGATTAATACATTCTGCACAGACCACGCTGTTTATCAAGCAACACAATACCTCCTTATGTATGAAAATAAAAAAGTCCGCCAGGGTGAAGCAAGTAGTGCAATGGAGACCAATAATTCTGCTAAGACCGTTTTCACAACATCTCCTCGGGATGAGTGGAGCATGAAGGACCTTTCATTGGGGTTAGAGAGCTTGTTACACACTTTTCTGACAATCTTCTTCATAAAAAAACACTCAGGTCAGGTCCAGTCCCACCTCATTATAACCCCAAATTATTAGCGGTTAAAATGAGGTAGGTCTGGATTCTATCAATTGGACTTTATCAATTACAGTCCAGTTGATACAGAGTGGGAGGGGGGAAACATGTCCAACATCCTTTGCTTGAGTTTCACTTGAAACTTTGGTGTAATTTTCCATGATGGAAATTCAGTGTGTCCTGCCCAGTGGGTGAGTTATGGTAATTTTGGAAAATGGCTTCTATTTTGGGTTGTGACTGTAATAAAATTGTTCTACAGCAGCAAAGATGTCTAGTTGCCAATAAAAAACGATGTTTTTTTTGTTTGTTTTTGTTCCTCACACAGAAACTCTTAATTGAAAACTAAACAAACAAACAAGCAAAATAAATAATTTATTTCCCTTCAGTTTTTGCTTTTTAAGCTTTGCGCTTTTGGGAATGTGAAAATAAAACACAAGTAATGAAGTGCTCTTCCTTGGAGGAACAGCTTTAGCTCATTTTTATTTAAAAATCTTAGAAAGATAAACTTTCAAGACTCAGCTTTCATAATTACAGTTCCTCCCCTCTCATTTTGAATAATTTCCTATTTATTGACATTTATTTCCTGGCAATTTTCATATAACCTTTTCATTGGGGGATTCATTGAACCCTATTGACCCAGCGCAAACTGCGCCTTTGATTACACATCATAATTATAGCATTTTGTGCAAAGATACTGCTGTACTATTTCATTTAATGCGTTTCTTTCAGGATATGACTCTGTATGAGCTCTCTCTTTCAAGGGCTGCGTTTTGATTGGTTCATTTATCTAATTGTACATTCGCCATTAGACCCGTGTTAATTGACTTTGGGTTGAATCATCGAGTGGCCTTGTGCCTCTCCTCTCTCTGTGGATCTGTCATAGACGGTCCCGGGTGGAATGGTGTGTATTTCCAATCAACCTAAAAGGGCACTTGTCATCCTTTGTAGCTCGATCGCCCCGCAGCTCATTGACTTCCAGCATCGGCCAATGGCGAGCTGAGTCAGAGTGGAGTGAGCGCTCCTTCCCGCTGCAAGATTATTGGTTCTGCCTGCGTCAACGTGGACCCGTCATGACCTGTCTCAGCCGGTGTGAGTGTCATCCGTCTCATGGCACCGACGGAAGTCTCAGCCTGGAACCATCCAAGCTTCACCCGACAAGCTATCAGAGCAAGGACGCCCTCTTGACATGAAGAATCTCTCAAGGAGTCCTGGCCTCTAAGAGCTCCTCCTCACACCCTCTCTCACCTCACACCCCTGAAACACACATACACACACACTCTGCACTTCCCTGCCTGACCTGCGAGCGCTCGCTGATTCCCAACACAGCAAGATCTTAGTGTTGCGTCAAGGTCTACTGCAGCTCTGAGGCTCGAGTGCCATTTCTCTCCCCTTTTCGGATGAAAGCGTCTTCCAGATGCTGAGGGCTGACATCATATTTTATCTTTCAAGGATAATATAACTAAGAGGTTTCAGTTCTGCACGGAAGACTGAGGAGCGACCATGAATGATTGGATTCGTGCCAACTGTATCTGCAATAACAACCGCACATATTGCACCGTTCACTGTCAGTCCTGCACTTCATGGCCGAGCAACGGCGTGCAGCGCAAATAACCTTTGCCACACTCAGTATCTCCTGCAGCTCATGTGATTCCATGTGCATCTTTTGTTGGTTCAGCCTGCCGGCCATAACCAGAAATAAATGCTAAGGTAAAGCCACTGTAAGCTACAGCTCCAACACGCGGTATCTCCCCCCGCTTCTCTTTATTTTCTCTTTTTATCTATTTGTCTTGTTGAAAAGTCCCAAAATGATCATTATCACTATTTCATGCTACTTCAGCCACTTCTCACTCCTTAGGGTTTAACCTTCAGCGCCGGAATCGATTCCTGGCTGGAGCAATGCGGGAATTATAATGCTAATCCATCACTATGTACTATGTTACCTGTTCAGGTAGTCAGGAACTCACTTTGATCAGTGTAAGTGAAAATTTGATCCCTTCAATTTAACATTCAGCTTTTTTATAACATTTTTTTTATTTCATGATTAGCATTTTTCAGACAGCATCGTGGTGCAGTGTTTAGCGCTGCCTCACACCAAGAAGGTTCCTGGTTTGATTCCAACAGGGGGTCATTCCGTGTGGATTATGCACGTTCCCTCCGTTCTTTGGTTTCTCCAGTTACTTCAACAGCATCCCAAAATGATGCAATAGGTTCAATGGAAACATGTAAATGAGAGGGTGAGTGGCTGCATGTCAATGTATGTGACCACGCAATTGACTTGCGCCTCTTGAACAATGACAGCAGGGATTGGCTCTATGAACTCAAGGGCAGTGTAGATAATGAGTGACTGAAAAGACATTTTTGTTTTTCTTTGAGTAGTGTTGGCTTTCCAGGTCATCCCATTGACTTTTCTTATTCGTGTATATTTCTTTTGGACCCATCTTCTCCGATTCTCATAGCTATTTTCTCATCACTTTTTGCAATATTTCGCATCCACTCTAGACTCCAGAGCTGAGTAATAATTCATCCATCAATTGAGTCCTCTGTTATGAATAAATATTGAAAACGCTATTTTGAAGGATCAGTTTCCACTTTGGAAAACGCCAAACCTAATATCATCTGCCAAACTTAAGAGACACACAAAGCTACACAGTGACACAATGCTTTTGAGGACAGACACGGCGCTCAAGATTGCAACCTCAATAACTATCAGGCGGAGAATTTTGTGCATTGATATTTGACAAACACCCCGCTGAAATAAGAAGCTGTAAATGCATTTAGAGTCGCCGAAGCTTCGCACCTTTGCTTTTGACTGCAGGTAACTTGTTGTTGACCGAGCCTCCAGGGGACAATAACCGCGTCGTGGTTTTTATGATGAAAGTGAATCAGAAAGTGATTTCCATATAAATTACAGTTTCGCGGCAGGTTGGACAGTTGAATAATTGTCTAGCCAGCAAAACGATCGCAGCATGAAAACAGAGACTGGGGGGGCTGGGAGGGGTGGCTGGTGAGGAAACCAAATGGACCATTATGGTCGGCAAATACAAAGACGGTTAAGGGACACCAAACAGTACCTTTAGCTCCCTGGTTGTGATTGAATTTGTCTGAATTCTCCAGGAAGTCATGAAGGTGGCGTAAATCAGAGAGAGCTGAGAGAAAGCTTTCACCAATTTATTACATATCAAGAGCACAATTACATTACTGATGCACCGGCTCTGGGATTTATGTATGAATCCCTTTCTCTCTTGCAGGGTCTAAAAAGGTGATCCGCAGCCAAAGATAATTTATTCTTTTCAGAAGTTTGTCTTTAACCCTCCCCCTCAAATAGCTCGGCCCGTTGAGATTTATTAAAACAACAGGCACATTATGCTCTGAGCCTAACAATAAGATATGATCCATATGCTGCGCAGATTTCATCTCAGGTTCAGCCTCAGTTGCAGAAACAAAGGGATTAAATAGCATGAGGAGGAGCTGTTAATCCCGCAGGGGAACATTCTTTGAAGTTTGGACTTGCTCCTTAAATTCCATCTCTCTTGGAATAAAATCGCACACACACACACGCACACACACACGCACACGCTCCTGGTTCAGCTACATAAGAAAGATTTAAAATGCTTCACCTGGATCTGTTCTAGTTAAAAGATGATACCTACGTAATTTCAACATTAGTTATTGCCCATTTCAAAAATCATTTTGCAGCTCAGAGGGTGTGTAATTAGTTTTTTTTTCCCCTCTAATCTACTTGTTTTTAATGCAATATGTAAAGCCTGGATTAACTGCCGTTGGAGCAAAGCAAGAATTCTCCAAAATGTAATGATAAAGTGTGTTAAGAGACAAGAAGACTTTGAGGGATTATTTCCCTGCAGAGGGTTGTGTGTCTGTGTGGGTGAAGAATGACTGACAAGAAATTACGTTATGTAACATTTGCATTCATTTGAAATCAACTTTGGAATCCCATACTGATCTAAGTGGCGGTCATAGGCTGGCTTTTTCAGCATTTGTGCACGTATGACAACGATGACATTTTACCCACCGAAGTAACGGTTGAGATATGCCGTCTTGAGTCGAGGCGATCGAGAGACACTCTGATGAGAAGTGCGGTTGTACATTTTTATTTTTAGGTTTTCCTTGCGATGAATTGGCTTTCGCAGCACAGTCCCCCGGGTGTGTTCTTGCTTTTATTGCTGAGAGGTTATGGCTCCTAACAGCAGGAAAGCTTTACTACTTGTGACCAACTCGTTTCTTTTAGGTACAATTTTGGAAAAGCGGTGTGTGTTCTTCAGTTCGTTGCAACCATTTGAATATCAAGGATGTGTCTTAAACTAGCAGATTCTTTCTTTTGCTTTTCAGAACCGTGCCTATAAGGTAGCAATGACCCAGCACTGAGCTTTGGCACTTCCTGTATGACTCAAAGGACCCTATTGAAACTTGCATAGAGATGATAAACCGAGCTGCAGTAGAGGTTTTTTTTTTTAACTTGTTGCTTGTTTAACTAATTACAGTTTGCCCTGAAACTTGAATCTGCTTTCAAAGTGATAAGAGATCACTATTAAGACGATTTTGGTTGCATGTTTTCATTTAAAATACATTGGCAATGCAGGACTTTGAATTGAGGGCAACATCCTCCCCATCCTCCCCAACCTCCTCTCTGTCCTGTCCACCTCATTTGAGCATGTGAGTGATACAGGACAGCAAAGTAGAAATTTCACTGTACTGGGAAACACATTTCTACACTGTGCACGTGGCAAGAAACGCTTTGAATCTCAAATAATGATGCCTGATAAAGCCAAATACTAGTGGCTCCAGGCTGGAGTACGAATGATTCGCTGTAACAAAAGTACAGCTGAAGCACCGTGACAAAATCTTGGATACAACTCAGGAACCCAATACAAGAGTTTAAGGTTTAGTTCAAACACACAGACCACTGGGGAGACTCTTGGAAATCCATCCCTCCATTATCTATACCGCTTATCCTGCTCACAGGGTTGCAGAGGTGCCGGAGCCTATCCCAGCTGTCATTGGGCGAGAGTTGGGATTAACCCTAGACAGGCCTGGTTGATCGCAGGGCCACATACACTGCGTGCACAATTATTAGGCAAGTTGTATTTTTTGAGGATTAATTTTGTTATTGTACAGCTACAGTGCTCTTGGTCAATCCAAAATGTTAAACCTTCAGACCTGAACATTCGAGTAGTAAAAGAGAAGTTTTGGCTTTCTTATGAGAACATTTATATGTACACCATTATTAGCCAACTATTAGTGTAGAATTATTATGCAACTAAATGCAAAACAAAGATTTTCCCATCTCACTTGTTTATCTTCACCTGTTAAAGTGAGAATAACAAAGTCAAAATTTACAGATAAACATTTCTGAAATTTCAAAACAAAAAAAACCTCAGTGACCAATATAGCCACCCTTCTTTTAAATAACAGTCACAAGCCTTCCATTCATGGAGTCAGTCAGTTTCTTGATCTGGTCAGAATCAACTTTTTGTGCAGCCGCAACCTCAGCCTTCCAGACACTGTGCAGAGATGTGTACTGTTTACCTTCACCGTAAATTTCCTGCTTAAGAAGAACTCAAAAGTTCTCAATAGAGTTTAAGTGAGGTGAAGAAGGGGGCCACGTCATTAGTTTTTCATTTATAAGTCCTTTACTGGCCAGCCATGCAGTGAAATACTTTGATGCATGTGATGGAGCGTTGTCTTGCATAAAAATCAAAGTCTTCTTAAAAGATGCAGACTTTTCCCTGTACCACTGCTTGAAGGAAGTGTCTTCTAAAAATTGGCAGTAGATCTGAGAATTGATTTTGGGTCCATTTTGGGTCCGTTTTGAACCCAAAAAGGTCCAACTATCTCATCTTTAATAGTACCTGCCCATATCAGTACCCCATCTCCACCTTGCTGGCGTCTTAGTCGAAGTAGAGCTCTGTGTCCGTTACTGATCCAACCACGGGCCCATCCATCAGGTCTGTCAAGACTCACTATCATCTCATCAGTCCACGAAATCTTTGAAAAATCTATCCTCAGATATTTCTTGGCTCATTGTTGGTGTTTCAACTTATGTGTCTTGTTCAAAGGTGGTCGGGTTTCAGCCTTTCTTACCTTGGCCATGTCTCTGAGAATTGAACACCTCGTACTTCTTGACACTCCAGGTAGGCTGCAGTTGTGGAATATGGCAGCACTGGAGGATCATGGGTTCCTGGTAGCTTCATGTTTGATTCGTCTCAAATCTTTGGCGGTTACTTTGCATCTTTTCTCCTCGACATGTTTCTTGCGATCCTCTTGACTGTTTGCAACAAAACGTTTGATAGTTCTGTGCTCTTCCCTCACCAATATTTTGGATATTGGAGTGCTGCAAAAGAGTGCTGCATCCACCTGATAGACTTTACAATTTTTGAGTATTCAGATACAGTTAAATCTCTTTTTTGGCTCATTTTTCCCAAGGAGAAGAATCTGGTTAATAATTATATGCACCTTGATATAGGTTGTTGATCTTTAGGCCACACCCTCCCTCATTACACGAATACAAATGATTGGATATGCATTAGATCCAAAAAGCATTCATGTTTGTACAGCTTGGAGTTGGAAATGATGGCTAAAATGATGATATGGTCAAAATAATCACTTTCCTGATAATTGTACACACGGTGCATAGAGACAACAACCATTCACTCTCCCATTCATACATGTGATGAATTTAGAGTCTCCAGTCAACTCTGGGGAACACATCAAGTATATTATGAGTGCATTGATTATAATGATAACACAGTTTATCCATGCTGTGTTTTCAAGACATGAGGATGGCCTCCAAATGTTATATATCAAAAAGTTCCAACTTCTAGCCAAGTAACAGAGTAACATCAGTCAGGGGACTGTGTCTTCTTGCAAACCAGACATGATAGAAGTGCAACGAGGGCTGTGATACATTATGCAGTCCAGGCATCTACTCCCATGTTGAACAACAAAACTGCAGTGATCACTGTTCAGCAGTGTGCATGTGGTTTCATGTTGCTTTTCTAGTAAGTTCTTCCAGCTCTGTTTATTTATGATATATCTTTTTGAGTAAGGGAGCCGTAAAGCGTTAGGCTCAGTTTACCCTGCAAGTGTGTCTGATTTCGCTTCCGCTGAGGAAATACGTATCTGCCAAGAGAAAATGAGTTGAAAGCACCACCTGGTGTGTTTGCCGAAGCAGTGGATGGACGACCAGATCGTGAAAAATGTCTGAAGCCAAGAAGGACTGCTGTCATAAAATATCACAATAAAGGACTGGAAAGCACAAAAGAGGCATAATATGGCGTCTTTACAGGAAAGAACATGAGCTGGGAAACCAGAGCTCTGCTCAGCAGCGTACAAACCGTCTGTGTAAATAGGATTTACAATGATGAATTAAAAGTTTTGCTTCAGTTGTTTTTGAGATTAGATTATTTATTTATATCACAGAGTTTTAGGAAATTGGAAAGCGGATGTTTAAAAAGACGTCCAACCGCTGAGCCTCCATCTAGAAAAAAAAACAAAACAATCAATGCGCTTGCTGTTGTTAAGTGACTGTGGGATGAATCAAGACAATACTGAACTTTAACATCGCAACTGCTTCTCCTAACACATGTATGGTACATTCGACGATGTTAGATCAGGAAAGGACTGCAGCAATTGCTTCTTGTTTTTTAAGTGAGGGAGAAAGCTGTCATCAAGCTGATTTTAATTGGTTTATTCCCCAGAAAATGTTGAATAAGACTTTTAATTATATCAACAGTGGTTTCGATTCAACTAGGAAAAATGCACGGAAGTTTTGATATGATTTGAATACCAACTAAAGAACTATAGCTTGGACACTTCATTTAAGACAGTTTTTAATGTGAACATGGGGTTTGTGCCCTCACCAGTGCTGACTTCACAAGTGTTCCAGTCAATGAAGTTAGCCTTCACTTGGGTCTGCAGCTGTTGGAAGAATTAACCAGTAAAATTGATCTGACTGGAATTAGGGGTCTACAGGGATATTTAAAACTTAACCGGCTTGTGATGTAAGAGTATCAGCCAGCATCAAATGTTAGGTGTATAAGACTGTGGTGAGACCAGCTATGGCTACAGTGACTATAGTTTGGGGGGACTGAGGAAAAGAGGGGAGGCAGAGCTGGAGGTAGCACAGATGAAGTTGTCAAGGTTCTCTTTGGGAGTGAGGAGGATGGATAGAATCAGGAGTGAGTCCATCAGAGGGACACCACGTGTTAGATGGTTTGGGGATACAGTCGAAGAGGCCTGATCGAGACTGAGGTTTGGCCATGTGGAGATAGCGGATCCCATCGGGTAAAGAACATATGGGTAGAGGGATGCTGAAGGTGGAACTGCCAGGTAGGAGGTCTGGAGGAAGACCAAAGAGAAGATTTATGGATGGAGTGAGAGCGGACAACAAGTAAGTTGGTGCTAGGAAGAGGATGCAGAGGAGAGGCTTAGATGGAGACAGAGTATTTGCTATGGCGACCCCTGGGGGGAGCAGCCGAAAGGAAAAGAATGCATGCAAAGATAATCATCCATCCATCATCTTCTTCTCGTCTTGCACAGAAACCCACACAGAATGGTCCTCTTGTCAGAATCAAACCAGGGTCGTTCATGCTATGAGGCTTAAGCGCTGACCTCTGCACCACTGTGCCACCGCAACGACAATCAGACATCAATATATTATCATCGCTTTGACTAGCCAATGGAAATGATGGCCAAAACATTTTATTTGGAAATATGCAGGATATGGAAATGATCCTGCATATTAACACAAAACATTCACCTCTCCATAGGTTTTACTCACTGCATGTATTTTTGCAAGACAGGAAATAAAGTAGCGCCTAACTGAGCTTTCAGCAAGGATGTGGTGGACAAGAAGAATGCTCAGAATCATGAGCGAGTTTCTTGCCGGGCGATGAGTGGTGGGTCCTGCTTTGAAAGCTGCACACACTGAAACTACTTCCTAGTCAGTAAACAACCAAACACAACTCAGCTCTTCCTTTGATTTGCCGACGCGGCATAATGTTGCACAAGTATAAGTACATGAAATCAAGCTGCAGCGCCACTTTCTCTGTCTTTGCCAATAAGATCAGAGAATTACTGGCATGTTTTCCCTTTGCAGTTTACCAGCAGTTAATTAGGAGTTTAGATGATAATGTCTGAAACACCTTTTGTAAATCAAGTGAAATGTACATTGTACTTGTAGTACGACTGTTCTGGTCGTCGTCGTCTTGCAGTATATACCTAACATAAATGCAAAGCAGCCTTTTACACTATGGATTAAACCAGCTTGATCTTTTAAAAAGTCTCATTTTCGGTGTTTGGGGTAGAAAGAGCAATGTCCCCCCAGTCATTACCTATTGCTAATGGAGGGCTGTCTGAGTGCTGAGATCAGCAGGAAGGGGTAGTTAACTTGGTGACAGTAAAGTGAATTTCCTTATGCAAAACACTGGCCTTTTTTACTATGGCACGAAACACCTTTCTCTGCAGAAACATGAATATCACATGCTGAGTACTATGGGGTGGCTGCAGACTCAGATTAGCCCTGGCAGAACAAAAGGGAAGTGGAAGTGTGATAATAAGAACAAAGGGAGAAACAATCGAAAGTTTCACACATTTTTATCACATTTTAAAGATTAGCTAGCTCGCTTTTTCAGAAACAGATTTGCCTATGGGGTGGAAAATAAATACAGGCAACCCCTGGGGAGACTGTGCGGCCTGAACGTCTCGTGCGTCACATTTTTCCATGCAAGAAAATTAGAAATTGACTGAAGCTGCACTTTTCTTTTCTTCTGAAATACAGGTTATCAATATCCTTTAGTTGAAAAAACTACTCACCAGAATTATGAAAAAACATCAATGCTCTCACTTTTAGGATTTATAATTTTAATAAAACATCATCGGGTTCTGACAGGTAATTAATGTACATAATGATAGTAATGAACAGAATAACATCAGAAATAGATATTTTTCCTGTTGGCATATGTTATTAATGCATTTTCTTTTGTCAATACGATTCTTTCTCGACTCTGACGTCTGCAATCTGATGTGTTTCAACTTGTTTTAGAGGAATGTACAGTACAAAAACAGAAAGGACTCCCAAACCCTCATGTTGTTCCTGACATCACCATGTAATTGTCACATTTGCAATTCACGTCACACACCACTAACCCCTGTATCTGTTCCAAACCAATCTGGGAAAAAAAAAGAATCCAACCTCCTGTGGTGCACACATACAGTACCTACAGGCATACGTTCTCTCTATACTTGTGTGCATGCACATACACACCAGCAGTACCTCACACAACACACAGTGAAACACACAATTGAACGCCTGCAGTGTTGGTGTTGTGCTGTGCTGTGGCGCTTTAATCAGACCTTGGGTCATAAAGCGGCGCACTGTGAGGCAGCAGCATTCAGATATCCTTTCTAAGAGGAAAACAAACAGAGAGAATCACATTCATCTGCCAACAGCGTCACTCACACAGAAAAAAAACCCCATGACTGACGCCTGTCATGCTCAACTCTGACTCCCGTGACGAATATTGGGCCCTTTGGTGCTGGAATTCAAAGGGACCGCCGCTGATGGGCTGACTGAAAAGTGACCTTTAGAAAATATCAGACTCACTGACCAAGTGTCCATTCTAAATAATGTCACTATGGAGTTTGGAGATTGTCCTTAATGCAGCTTGAACTATTAAAACATGATTAAAAACACGGCACAATAAAAATCTTTGATTTGACTTTAAACTCTGCACGTTGAACTCATAGCCAAGTGAAGGTGTACAGTTTATTTTGACAGTCAGGCGATGCTGAAATCTCTTTTAGGGTGTCAAAGTAGTTCTTGACAAGAGCATCATTTCCTCCTGTCATGCTGCGGAATTCTTTATCAGCCTCCACTCCAGGGGCGCCCATAAAAAGAAGTCCATTTTGGACAGTGACGAGTTATGTGCTGGCGGTCATGTGTCGATGACATCCTGTGCCGGCGAAGGTTCATGGGGCAAACTGGCGTTGGGTAGTGGTTGCGTGTGGCTGACAGAGTTCTGCTGCAACTCTAGCGCCATGGCGTTCTGTGGGTGGGGGAACTCTTTCACCTGCTTGCGGTACTCCAGGAATGTAGACGCCTTGGTAGCGATAGCCACTACGTTCTTGCCAACAAAGATGGTAGAAACGCGGCTATCCTGAAACAGCACCATGTTTACACCTCGTATGAGGATAGTGACCACGTTTATGGTGACCAGGCTCAGGACTGGGTAGAGCATCATCTTCTGGGGTGACATGTGCTCCCCCTGCATGCTGATCTCACTGAGTGACACACAGGGCAGGATGAGAAGCAGGATGTAGCAGTAGAAGAACATCAGGCCCTCAGCCCAGATGGGCAGGCCTGTCCGCTGAGGCTCCCAGAGGTTGGCTTGGATATCCAGCAGGTCCAGTAGGTCCAGAGCCACCCAGAATAGCCGGCTGCGCATATCCTCTTTCTTTCTGAAAGTTCTCACATATTCCATACTATCCAGCGCCACGAGAACCAAGTATAAACCAGGCACACACACAGACAGTAGTAACGTCAAAGCTTTTCGGGCCACTGTCTCCAGACTCTTCCTGTCAGCCTTGCAATTCTGGAAGACAAAGTACAGCTTGATCTCCAGCACAAAGATGTAGAGAAACCAGAGTATCATTGCATATCCCCGACGAGCAGTGCGCACCTCTGCGCCGACCCACACCGCCACGTATCGCAGCACTATAAGGAAGCATACATCCCCTACCAGCACTATGATACACACACCGATCTTCCTGGGACCCTGGTTCTGCTCCACCAGGTAGGCGTCCATGAAGGCCATGCTGGTCATGATGACAATGGTAGTCAGGCACACGTGGCGTTTGTCTGGGGGTGGCAACACCATGGCGAGGGCACCTGCTGGCTCTCACTCTCTGCCCACAGCTTTCACAATTGGAAAAAAAAAGTCTCAAGGGGATAAGCACTACAATGTGTTCAAACCTTAGAAATTAATGAAAAACTGAGCAAGTCTTCTGCTTGTGTAATGACGAAATAACATTGGGGCATTAAGTAGGATGTCATTGCGGCGTAGAGGTGGATCACCGAGTAAGGTCAGACAGATGCTGGCTGCCGATGGCTCTCAGACATTGTGAAAACAGGAACATCACCTCTTTCCTCTGCACACTTCCATTGATTTCGCTTTGCCCCGAGCAGCTTCTATGCCGTGGGCTTGACAGTTGATGCACTATGACTGATGGTAATCCACACACACACCGTCGACTGGAGAATATCTGAGGGCAGTATTCGTCTAATAGACATGCGATGAGACTGCATGATGCATCGCTGCAGTGAGGAAATGTTTACAGTGGTGGATATTCTTGTACGGGTCAGAGTGCAGACTGGGTCCACAGCTCATGGATGCATGCATGTGCATGCTCTTGGTGCAGATCGGCATACGTAAAGAATCCCCCTGGTTTCTCCCACACACGGCGATGCAGTCCTGCAGTTTGTGTGTGAAGGGAAACAGAGGAGAGTGAGGACTGCAGTGGCCAGAGGCCCCTCAGCCGCCATAAATCACGCAGACAGCAGGTCAACGGCCCATGAGGCCTTGTGTCCGACGCCAGCTTCCCCGGGGGGACGCTCTTGCGCTGGGCTGAATATCCATCCTTCCCCCCACCTCTTGCCACATGGCAGCTTCTCTTCAGCCTGAAGGAGGAAGAAATAAAGAGGAGAGAGGGAGGGCAGAGGAGAAGAAACCTGTCAGCAATACAGAACCATATAACACAGTTTTCATTGCCAACAGCGTTTCCACAAATGAGGAGCCAAGTAATGTGTCAGCTTGGTGCAAAAATACCCCGTTTTAGTACTGACAGACAGACCCTATTGCACACGTTAAAGTAGGATTGCTTCAGAATACCATTACCTCACTATTGTATGTGTCCTGTCACTGGCCATCTGGTCAGATTTCAAGATTGTTAGACACACAGTGTGAACTAAACACACATTCATGTAGGAATACTGTCTATAATGTTTCCTAACCATGGCCATCACAGTTATAGCCTCCATTTTTTCTTTTGGATCTTAAAACATATAGTTTTATGACCTAGTTAGAATTCAAAGTCGTGTGTGCTGAGGCATGTGACATATGGGTTGATGGGGGACATTTTGTCCACATTGCAGCTTGACATTTACCACCCCTAAAAAGTAACCGTACAGATGCCAAGAGCTTAACATGTCAGCAGGAGCCAAGCAATATGCAATGTGCAATAGTCTGTGTGCTAAATAACCCCGGCAAGTCAGAATATCAGCACCAAATTAAAAAAAGACTGAACATAAAAACACACAAAAAAAAGGAGTTCATTAGGCAGAAAGGCCTCCTCTGGTTTGAGTTTGGTGAGCTTCAGCAGATTTTTTCTGTCTCTTATTTCCCCCTTTTTCTCTGCTCACGCTGTCACTGTGCACTTCAGGCAGAACATGGATAAAGACCGCTGGTGTGTCTGCTGGCCCAAATGAACTAAACATTCTACTGTTATACGTATGTGAAGGTATGGTTCCCATCACACTGACTAATTCACTTTCAATTTAGGGGAAAGGTCATTGGGGTTCATGGACTGCTTTTGTCCTACAAAAGAAGGCACATTATTTCATGATGGCAGTGAGGAATCGAAGAAAGTACAGCTACTCTAAAAGAAGTACCCTGCTTCTGTATTTCTACTAAATTAGTGTCTGCCACCATCAGAATGTGACTGTATGATTCACTGAGTGCTGGCTGTGCTCCAATAAGCAAAGCAGCTTGGCTGCAGAAAGAAACCACCAAACCACAGTCTGAGATAGCTATCCCAACATTCTTGGCTGACAAGAAAATTCCTGTTTGTAAATAATAATTCCAAATGAAGTGTCTAAATGAGGTACCTTGCAATGGGAATGAAGGTCACTGCAGTGAAGAGATGGAAAAATGCACAAGTTACCAAGGCAACTAGAGTCTGTATTGTCCATGAATAACCGGATTTCTATGGCAAAGCGACGGGTGAAGAGTTAAGTACTGAGTGTTAACAGCACAGGTCAGCAAGTTTTACATGCAGATCAATCACCTCGGGCCTGAAACGTACTAAAGCTAAAACTGTAAGCAGCCAACACTTCCATCTGCATATTTATGCATTAAAACTACCAGTACACAGTGATGGATAGATATTGTCTCTGTCTGTAACATTGAATTTGACTGGTAATCAGTCGAACTTCTCATACACACACGTACGCACGCATGCACGCACGCATGCATACACGCACACACATACTTAATTTGCACTTTCCTTAACAGAGAAGTCTCCCTTCAACATCTTTCCCTCTTACTCTCCTGTTGTTTTTTTTTTACTTTAACTCTGGCTCATAATTTACATCATCATTAATCCGTTATCTAGTAGATGATAATTGTGTTTTAGAGTTGGTGATGATGAACGGCAGGTTGTTTTTCACAAGTTCCAGGATCTTGGTAGTGATTCAGCTGCTGTTGCACTGGCTCTGGGGCTTGCTTTGTTGGCAGATACTGACCCTTATTTTGATGTTTTTTGCATGAATATACTAAAGGCGCTCTGCAGCTCTTTTTTTTATTATTAAAGCATTTTTTTGTGTGTCAAATGGAATCAACCAAATCTGCTTTTTTATCACTTCTTGACTTTATTCTGGTTATTTAGAAATCATTTAGCATTTTCCGTAATTTATTTGCAGTCTTCAGACCAAGTCACTTGTTTTTTTTTTTTTTTGGTTCCAAGGTAACAAATTAAAAATAATACTACCCCTACTTTTGATAAGTTACTCAAAATCCTAAAACAGGAGGCACATAGAGATTATAGAAGATAAGGACAAAATGAAAACAAACTATTTAGCCAAACATCTTCAGCCACAACAAATGTATTCAAGGTATGATTTTTGTAGTTAATAAAAGACACATTTCTCTCATTTCATTTGCTGGAGATTCTGCAGTAAAAGTCACTTGAACATCCCAGTGTGTGTACTATATGTAGTGTGGCTGTGAAAGTTTTGGATTTGCTTTATATGTGGAAAAAAGACCTTGTTGATGTTAATCAGAAGTTGTAGTGAAATGACCTGAATGGACAAATAGCTGAGAAAAAGAGGAAAATAATCCCTCCTCTTATTTATTCTGAGGGAAAACTGCTTGTTTGGCAGCTGTGCAACTATGAGTGCTGAAGACCAATTCATAAAAGAAATTTGTTATCCCATTGTTTTTCAAATATTTGTCAAATTAGAGCTAGTTTTGTTTGTAGCTTATCGAACATATGGATTGGTTTGTAATATCATGCTGATAGAATCCTGAATATCGAGGTATCCAACAGTCAGTCAGTATACAAGCATAATATTTGAAAACCTTACGTTAATAGTGACTGCTATTTGTTTCAACAATCAGCAACTGCGCTCTAAATTTTTGCTAACGCACAATGTTTAACTTTCTAAATCAGAGGCAGCTATCTCTGGCCCACAGCGGACCGCTACATATGAAACAATTCAGGAAAAATTTACCCTTGGTCGCCTCGCGTGATATCTAAACCGTCCTTTGGGCATTTTGGAGAAAACACACACATTGTAGTGGGGTATATTTTCACATAAAAGTGCCTGATTTAAAGTACATGAACTTTGTGTACAATAGTTAAGAATGAACAGCAGGCTACAGAGCTTTAACAGTTCATTTCATGAATTTACATGGATGTGTTGTTCACTGTCACTGTGACATTTATGCTGAACAAGAATAACATTATCAAATGGCCTTGTAACTCAGAGGCTGTCGATGGGAGCCCTGTCGGAGATGAGCGTGGCTCCAAAATGAGCCTCATTTGTAATCCAAGCATGGATTTGAATGTATAAAACCTATTATGTAGAACAGGGCAAAAGTAAGAGATTAAATTCATAAGATGGTGATTAATTGACTGATTAGCAGAACGCTGCGGATCATTAACATGCTACTGTTCACACATATACAGTTCATCACATCATCATTTAAATGTCATTAACTACCAAAAAAGACTTTGAAATTTCTTCCTGAATGAATAGATTGCAGCCGAAGCCATGATATGAGAGCACTAAATTGGATGGTTTCAACCTAACAAGGATGAGTTAGGCCATTATTTCAGTTGTGAAACATAGATCCCAATATGTCACCAGCGCCATTACGAGATATAGGGCCACTCTACGAAACAAGAGGCTGATGAACTTGGACAGTAATGCATAATTATTAATCCCAACTGTCATAGACTGTCAAGAAACGCCTTCTTCTGTGTGAAAAAATGGCAAGTGTTCGACTCTTCTTTGCGTCTAATTTCTTGCCAAAATGTATGATGTATTAGAGGGGTCGGCAGATTTCCCCAGAGATCTCACTTAAGAACGAGAAAAATAATAAAAACGAAAAGAAATGTCCAGCAATATGCGACTTGACAGCTACGCCTGTGAGGACAGCGCAGTCCCATGAGTGTATTGCCTCAACACTCCGTCTGTCTGTGTGTCCGGGCACTCGTCATATGCTTCAATCGTGGTGTATTAATTAAGGGACTCTATAAATAGACAACACAGAGGCCTGTGAACTGGTACATTTCTTCGCTGAGACAGTTACTGGGTCTGCGGTCTATTATCTCTCGAAACAGCTGGGGCGTCCTTGTCAGGCGCTTACACTCTGCCCGACTGGATCACAATGAAGACAAAGGTTGGGACAGCAAGCTGCATTATTTGGTCAATTGCTACCAAAAATGCAAAGAACTTTGTGGGCATAGGAACTAGACATTCATCAAATTAAAACATAGAGAATTACAGCAGGATTTTACCCTCTCTGCTGTGAAAATTGTTCGGTGTTTAAAAGCAGTGCTGTTTCTATTTGCTGCTTTTGAAGACATACATAAACACTTTCCTTTTAATTACACGTGTCTGATAGAGTGATGTGTGTCTCTTTAGACACTGGCTCAGAGCTTAATGGCAGAGGAGAGCTTTCAAGCTGGAGCAAGACTTTCTTTAACACTGAGGTGTTCTGACACTTCATACACCTGGAAGGCTATGAGTGAGAAATTGTTTACAGCAGCTCAATCGTTTCATACTGCAACTCTGGGATGGCACGCTCTGTTAGCGGTTCTCTTCAAAGGAGTATGAGATGTTTATGCTTTTGGGAGGCTGCATTGTTATGTGCTAAGTGTATCATATTAAACCCTCCAACTCTGCTTTCCCTCCATGCTTCTGCTCTACTTTTCCATCCTTCAGCATCCCAAGGATGATCCAGTGTTATCAATGTTGACAGCACAGCCCAGGGACACTTGCATCCCCAGAGCAGTCCATTTTGTCTAACTTACATCAGACTGTCTTCATTAGGGCCACGATGAGACCCATATGCCGTCTTGGCTGCCAGCCACTTCCACCAACTAAGCAGGTGTTGTTTTCCATTCTTTTTGTTACACTGAGCGCTTGGCTAGTTTTAAGAGAGTTGGCAGGCCGTTTTGAATCTGTCCAGAGTACAGGTCAGTTCATCTTTGCAAACACCTGCGCTGAAACACTCAAACACAAACATGTTCAAAGCGCTGGGTTATGAACAGTGACGTGCAGTGAGGAAAAAGAACTTCGAACCTCACTTACTGGCATGTCACAGCCATTTTATGATCGCTCAGCACAAGAAACTAGTAACACACATGCGATTCATATACATTGGAAAGGTAGTTCATATAGCTAAAGTGTTTAAACGTTTTTATAGCGACATACAGAGAAATAGACAGCAATACAGTCTTAGTGTAGACCAGCAGTCAGCAGTCAGTCATTGCACAATCTACATTGAGGCTCAACAGTCCGAGGCCCCACCGCACGTCCCTTCTCTGTATTTGAGCTGTAAATGTAAAAATTCAGCCATTTTGAATAAAAAACTGAAATAAATTTGAATGAAATAAGTATATTTTTTAACAAAAAATAAATAAAAATCTAAAACTGGTGACGTTAAATGAAAAATACCTTTAAAGTGCAAATCAGATAAATATAGCCATTCAACTCTTTTTTTTCATTTTACAATTTTTTTCATTTACATTTTTATGACCATATACAATGTCATCCATCCATCATTATGGCCACAATGTTTACATTTTCCATTATTCACTCGTTGAAAACCACTCATTATATACTGATCATATAGATCAGGGGTCGTCAACCCGCGGCTTACACTGCGAGTGGCTTATGAAAATAAATTATAAGTATTAAATTGAAGTGTATTTTATTTGTTTTAGTTCTTTTTTATTTTTAGTTCTAAATTGGAATATTATTGTGAGCTTGAAATATTAAAATAAAATTATATTTATTATTTGTCGACGCTCAAAATATACGTCACACTCAGGGGAGCCGGTATACACGCCAGAACGCCGACAATGTGCCGAGACTTTCAACTCCAGGTAGGCAAAATATAGTTGTTTATACAAAGTGTAAATGTAAGAAAAAGCAATATATACAGTGGTACCTTTATTTTGGACGTCAAAAAGTAATTGCGACTCCCAGTGTTTTCTTTTCCGTGGAAACCGGGTCCAAATGGCTCTTTGGGAGTTAAAGGTTGCCGACCTCTGATATACAGGTAGATGCTTCCCGCATGTTGATAAAACTCTGCATCCCCTCCGTAGCCTGGTCATTTCAGAGACACATTGAGCAGTGTGTGTGTGTGTGTGTGTGTGTGTGTGTGTGTGTGTGTGTGTGTGTGTGTGTGTGTGTGTGTGTGTGTTGGAGCGTATCCTTAACATATGCTGCCGTCATTGGTCGGGCTCTTGTCTAGAATGCATTATTAACTCTTTACATCCATTTACCCAGATGAATAAGTGCAGAACTCTCCTTTACTCTTTTGAAATTCTGAGCATGTTTATTTTACTTTTTGCTATCAATATTGTTGGCAGGCCTCCTCCATTTCCCTCTATTCTTCGGCTCAAAGACACACACAGCAATTATCAAAACACAATATGCTGGCTTTGTATGATGCTTGCTGCTCTTCGCTCACATTGTCATTACCTTAGTTTCTTGTTATCCCTCAGTAATATGCTTGTAATTGCTCATTGCTGGTTTGGGTTAGAATAGTGAGGAGAATCCAAAACCAAGAGCACGTACTGTAGCCATGGCTATGCTCATTTAATCTTCCATTATGACAGATTAAGGCTGATTTGCTCTCCTTTGCCATGTCATATTGTGTGCGTGATAAGCATTGAGGGTGCATTTCAGCACAAGACTGTAACTAACCCAGTGTGTTTTTTGGCTGTCTGCACTTTTAAATAGCCGTGGGTGTTGATCAAATGCTGCTAAAATCAAACATGCTGCACTTGACAGCCATGCTGGATAGGCTCCCATAATAGACATTATATGGGGTTAGATGTTGAAAGCAGTTCAAAAGTGCTTTCCTCTAACTTAGCCTTCAGCGGCAGGGACAGAGGCCCTTTTCAACATGACAGACATGCCTTTTTCTCCCTTGCCAGCTCTCAAACGGTCATAATGTGTGCAGTGTCAATCAAAGTGTATTCGTTATTCACAAAGCAGGGGAAAGGATCAAAGGGTCTGAACCACAGTGAGCCATCATCAAAGTGAGGAACAACCCTGTGACATCCCACCCAGCAGCTCCTCACTAACACAGGGGGGCCAAAGATGACTAGCTGACAAAGGTACACACATGAGACCAGTCCAGGAATTACACTGTGAAGATGTGAAAAGTTTAACCTCTTCTTTCAGTGGTCTGAAATGTCTCTTTCGGCGTACCACGCAGTCTGGACAAAGCCGCTGCAATAAATATCTGGTCAGTTTTCGACAAGATTGCACAGCCAGACTCTAAAGCAGTCAGCTTTTTCTCTAGTTTGTGCGACTCGGCGCAATTTCTCATTGAATGTTTGTTTTTTTTATCCCCTTTCAACAAAAGTCTTGAAAATGTGATGGCTTTCACTGGGCTTCGCACAGACTTGAAAAATAAATAAAAAGAAAAAATATATTCCGCAGATCCGTGTATTTTAATTAAAAAGACAGATTGTTGTTTTGCAAAAAGTACAAATAACAAATACAGATTTCAAGAGCACAACATAGCATGCATGTGATCCATCGTGAATCCTTCAAATCCAGCTGCTCCCTCTTCTCTTTTTTGCCTCACAGGTACCCTGAGTACCCTGTTAATATCATTAGCCTGGAACTTTTGATGCTGCATGTCAATGACTTTCAGAGCATGTGAGCGAGATAAGCTACACTACTTTAGTATATATAAACTGATATTAGAGCTAAACACTCTGGTCAACTGTCAAAAAGCAGAGCAAGAGCAAAATACTCTTTCCAATTGATACTACACCTAAGAACGCAGAACTAAGGCCTTTCAGAATTTCAATATATTTTCTTCAGTCTGTTCTGAAGATAGCACTGTGGCACTGCTCCTTCCACAAACTGAATTCAATTTCATTTAGACAATGAAAAGTTAAAGTAAGCCATTAAATACTAAACATAAAACCACATGCAAAAAGTGCATGTAAAACAAACCAACAAGTAAGCACTGTTTGAGAGGGAAAGTGCTGGGTTTATTTTGGGACGTAGGGAAGCCTGATTCCAAATTCTTAAAAGGAAAGAAGCTATAACGCTTTTCAAAGGCCGGTCATGATCAAACTGTGATGGACAAATATGTGTACGGTCTCATTACAAGATTCTGGTTCTAGTCTCCTCTGGGATAAATACATCTTTAACCTAAGTTCAGTCAAACAAGAGTGATGTTTTCTTTAACATCTTGACTGACTCTGGAATGCAACTGCAGCCCCATGCATAGTGTAGTGTTTTGATGATGCCACACATGTTGCCCAAGCTTCTTGAACATGGATCAACCTGGTCAACCCCAGGCATCTCTTTTCATGCATGGCTATGTTCCAGAAGCTCTCTGTGTCAGGCTGTCATTTCTATTGGCTGTGTGTGTACGTTGCCACAAGACGTGTCTGCATCACTTCCAGCAAGCATAGTCTGGAACTGCAGGTATTTAATGACTTCTGTGGGCGACCCAGGCCTGTCCCCCTCCTCTTTATAGCACAGCACTGGCCAAAGTAGTGTGCCAAAATATTGAGATTGAGCCTCCCTGTCCTTGAAAGAAACAGCTTGTCCTAGCAACATGTAATGGTTGTCACTGGTCATTAGAATATGATATACTGTACGATCGTTGTTCATGAATGTCCTTTCCAGATGTGAAAATTGTACCTGAAAATTTTTGCTAATCTACGATGCTCAGTTGGTCAGACAGACAAACTGTCACTGTGTAACTGCTGGGAAAAAAACAAAAGGACCCCCACAGTACCTTGTTTGGTAGGTGGCATCAGTTTACATATGGCTAATTTGATTTACGTAATCTGCAGTGTGTTGTCACTTTTACAGCATAATGTTGCATTAAAAAAAATCACTGTCCAGACGAATGTATCTACTGAGATATAAATGTCATAAATTTGGGCAGCAGACTATAAATCTTGGAGAAAAGATAGTGATGCCTGACCAAAGCTTGCCGAAACAGTTTGTCAAAAAAATAAAAAAACAAACAAACAGCTGAACTATGTGTCAAGAGCTGGATTTAAGTCAACACCTGAATGTCAAACCATCTTACGTCTGCATGGGTTGATGTTTATAGCTAACTCCAGGGATATCACATTCACTTTGGCAAGAAGTGAGATAGATGGCGGGTAGTGACATCATTACCTATTTGGCAAAGTCAAATATGACCAGTACAGCTTAGAAAATTAATAAAAACAAAATTAAAACCTGAGGCTTGAAGTTCAGACAGAGTCCCTCAGGGACTGCTGGCAACAACAGAAGGGTAAAACGCTTGAGAGTGGGGGCAAGGACTCGCCCTTCGAAATGTATTCTCTTTTTTTACACAAAAATGTTGAAATTATTTGCCATTACAGAAAAACATTTACATCAATATATTTAAAAGTGAAAAAAATAAAATAAAAAAAAAAACCAACACACGTCAACAGCAGTAAATTCAATTATTTACTTAAACATAGTATTAAATACCCAGTTAGTAACCCAGATTTCTTTGCAGATTTTATATTTTGGTTTAGGATTACTCAAAGCACAATGCCTCAATCTGATATAAATGTAGAAATGTATGTTGAATGTTAAGGAGAAACGAGTCCTGGTCAGATACACTGCTAGCAATTGCGATCAAGGAAACACCTTGAATACCCTTAACCATATATGAAAATAAGCCCTGTTTGTCTCTGTCTTCACTGTTAGATAAAGCCAGTAAGACACAAGAGAGCACTTTTCTCACTTTTTAGATGCAATCTCAAGCAGTGTCATTGTGGAATCCCTACATAATTAAGTTTTTTTTTTTTAATCCCCTTTCTTTGAGAAACACACGAACAAACACGTACACTTTAAGTTTCTAGCTCATTGATTATTCGGTTCTCCTTCCAAGGGACTGTTTGGATGCCCTTTTAATTTCACAAATTGGAGGCCAAATGGAGCAGGCCATGTCAAAGTAAGATGTGATATCTTTAAAAACATCTGGGGTAAGAATGCCAAAGCTGTACCATGTCAACATGTTTCCAAACACCCTTCTGGCACTCCATTCCCCCATGCTCTGATGCCAGAGTTCAACAAGCATTTTGACTTGATATAGCTCTCCTATTCTTCCTCCAGTAAAAATTTAGATGATCAATTTAATCTCAGTCTCCCCTGCTTAGTTTATTCTTCTCTCATGCTTTACCATTCCTTGGTTGCGGCCATGTCTAATCTGGCCAGCCCCGGGGGAGGTGGCATCCATTTCTTATTCTAGTCATGCTGTCTGGTTGCTCTCCTTTTCTCTTGAGGGTAAAATACTTTTCCAAAGGTATCGGATTGATTGATCGATTGATTCAATGTTAAATTTGATTTGTCCTTTGCGTCAAAATATGAAGGAAATTTCAGAATGATGATCCAAATGAATGAGCCGCTTAAAACTGATCATTTTCTGTCTGTTAAACATCTGCAGCGTAATTGTCTTCCAATGTTTGCATAAAACAGATTCCCTCTCCCCTGCACCGGCGGGTAAAAGTCACCTTCATGTGCTGTTTCGCTTGAGAAAAGAGCAAGGAGATAAAAAGGAAGGAGTCAGGGAGGAGGATTGATGCAAGAGAAGGTTGTGGTTCTGCATGATCGATTAAAAGGCAAAGGAGGTGTGATACAGGGGTTATAAGACACACTGTTAATGAGCTGAAAATCAAAATGGACAGCTTTGCAGAAAAATATTTAAATATCACCAGCCCCAGATGTGATGAATGAGGAAAAACAGACTGAAGAGGCAAAATATTTCCCTCTCCACAAGTCATTTCATCACATTCACGATTCAAATTACATTTGTGGAAGCAAGTGCAAGAAAGCGATTGATAAATGTTCCCCTGTTCAAGGATTAAATGTTTGGAAATCCAAATACAAGATGTTTTGCAAAACAAATCTCAGGGTTATCTCTTTCAGGTGAAGCCTTCCTTGTATACTAATGACATGGAATACAATGGGGGGCATTACAGTCAGGTTTAGGCAATTATTTGATGTGCAATTGACTGAGGAAAAACATTTTTGATATCACCTTCTGCTAAGACCAAGCTGCATAAGAAAAGAAGAAAACATTTCATAGGGCTGTGTATCTCTGAAGAATGGCTCATCCAATTTATTGGCTTACTGGAATGAAAACCAGACCAAGGCAGTACAATTCCAAAACCTAAGTAATTATGAAATGACAGTAATCTTAAAAAATGAATGTTACTAACTGTGGTCCTAATGAGGCCAGTCTTGTCCTCCAGTTCTAATGAGCCGCCTGTCAATGTTTTTTTTTCTTCGACCAGAAAATTGACTATTTCTTTTACTGATTGTTTTATGGTTGGCAATGTTGACATGTTACCGGAGCTGTACTTCGATATTATGTGTTGTATTTGTAAGAAGGTGGCCTTTTTTCCCATCCAAATGCACGCTGGGTAATGGGACCAATTAGGAAGTTTCAATTTTAAAAGAATTTAACTGTATGTAATCTAAAGGGCATGCTTGTTGATTAGTGTGCACATTCGAGTGATTTGCCTAGTGGAGGAAGCATCATTCAAGGTTAGGGGTTTGTCTTTATTTATCTCTATCTTTAGTTTAAAGACTTCAGTTCCTGTGAGTTTAAAACAATAACAGAATGACTACGGCAACCAAATTAAGTTTGAGCCAGTGGAACAAGGCTTCTGTCCTAGGCTACAGTACACTTTGGTATGGCAAGCACGCCTGTTTGTATGTGTGTGTGTGTGTGTGTGTGTGTGTGTGTGTGTGTGTGTGTGTGTGTTTGTGTGTGTGAGTGGGGAGGAGGTTGTTGTCAATTATCATATCCACCTCATTTCTGTTGTGATAGAGTACAGACACAGAAACAATCTAATGAAATACTTCCATGAATTAGAATGCATGTGATTAAGTAAATGTGGAATGGAAGTTTTTATTTCATTCTTACGCTGTATTTTGAAGTCTGGATCCTGACGACTCAACATCTTAGACTTCTGTACTACTGTGAACTCATTTCTGCTCCAAATGCCAGTTCAGAATACAGATTGTTGCTTACATAACAAATGCAAACGGGACCTTTATGGCTCACTCGTATTTATGTAACTACTGCAGTGATAAAATGCTTTTTATCAGGGGTTTTATATCCGGATGCAGAATCTGTTAGTAGATGCACTTAGGAAAATACTTTGGAGGTAACTGGATTAGCTCTCTGTCTGTCACTAGCAAAGCTGAAGTTCAAGCCAGCCTGAACTAGAGAAGGTACTTATTTTCCCTACCAAAAGCCTTCCATATCGGTATTTGCTCTTTTCTCAGGAGAAATTCACTTAGTTTCTGATATAGCTGTTGCTTTATTGGTGGACAACATCTTTATGATCTGCACATTCAAGTATCTTTCACAGACAGATTAGCCTCATTCTTTCCAATCTGACTCTGATTCCCTGAACCACTTTTAATACTTGTACCAACCAAATAACGCTTGGCAAGCTGGGTTCTCGCATGACCTTTTGATCTCTCAAATCCAGCTGCCTTGGATGATTAGGGTTGTGCTAAAAATGAATAATACAACATTAAGAGACCTTTTTTCCCCACTGTTACACAAACTAAACAATGAACATAATGAGATCCTCTTCTTTAACCTGCAACCTAATTTCTTGTAGAAACCCTGGGTTATTTACTCTTGTGCAAGTTTTGGCAGACCTTTAATGGCATTAATTAGCAAATGAGTTTGTAAACACTCAAGTACACTTACTGAGGGGTAAAAAGATAGACAAATTAACAAAATTAAACAAACGATGGAAAACACGGTCAGAAATAAAACTCAAGATTCCTATTTAACAATTTCAATTATTATAAAGGTTGAATCATATCCAAATCTGTAAATGATACTACAAGTAGAAAACACAACATTCATTTCCTAGGGGAAAAAAATTACTGATCACTAAAAGTCAAAGGGACACAATCTTTCTCACCAATAGGAAGCAACAATGCGGGTTGGCAGCCATCTGTCGGCCCCTCTTAACAACAACAGCTCCACAGGGTTGTGTCCTATCCCCTTATCTCTCCTCGCTATACACCAATGACTGCACCTCCAGCAACTCCTCTATCAAGCTGGTGAGGTTTGCGCAGGACACCAAAGTCCTGGGCCTCATCAAGGACAACGATGAGTCAGCTTATAGGAACATGGTATCACAGCTGAAAGCATGGTGTACACCTAACAACCTGGAACTTAACACCAACAAAATGGTGGAGTTGGTCATGGACTTCCTTAAACGCCCACCCCCACATTACCCACCCCTCATCAACAATTCAACTGTGCATGGGGTGGTGACTCTGTGAAGATTCTGGGCACCACCCAGTGACCTATATTTGGGAGACCAATTCTTCAAAGGTCATCAAGCGGGCACACCAGAGGATGTTCTACCTCAGGCCGCTCCGCATGATGAATGTTTCCTCCAAGTTTCGCACCCAATTCACATCGAGAGTGTCCTCAGCTCCTCCATCACTTTGTAGTACCTCCTATCCTCTGCCCGTACCAAACACAGACTGGAAGACATTGTGCAAACAGCCAGCTGTCTCACAGGCTACGAACAGGAACCTGTGAGAGTTCCACACAATGGTAGATACAGGCAGCGGGCTAGATAGATAGTGGGGGACTCATCACACCCTGCTCGCTGCCTGTTCACAATCCTCCCATCAGGCCGTGGATTCAGGTCCATCATGACTAGAACCACAAGACATTTGAACAGCTTTTTTCCCACAGGCCATCAAGCACCTCAACAAGTCCTCATGATCCCCACCGACCGACCCCAACCGATCCCAAAGACACTTGCACCCACTTCCTTTTCTGTATATTTTTTTGTGTATTTGTATTGTATATTTGTACTTGCATATTTGTATTTTTTTTGTATTGTATATTTCTTCTTCTTACAACTTATTTCTGCTTTCTTGAAAATTTCCTGCTATAGCGAGCTTTACATACCAAATCAAATTTCTGCGTACATTGTACAATAAAACCGTTTTCTGATTATGATTTCTGAACCTATTTTATATCGCAGAGAATAGCTACCTGCTATCCAAAGTAAACCTGGATGATTAACAAACCCTCATAATCGTAAAATGACTCAGTCTCGAGACAGAATTCAGTCTTGTTTAATGGACTTTTAATGGATTTAATGGAGATGAGATGGACTAGAAATTCAAAAATGATCAAAAATGTTTTTTCTTCTGATGAATTTTCTCATTTTGAAGATCCTACCTGTACCTCGTCCTTTCAGATGAGAGTATCTGGGTGATGTCTGTGATGACAGATAATACCATATCCAAGATAATTGAGAAACTGCTGACTTAAAAAATGAATATTAAATTACATGTAGCTGAAATATATTTTTGAGAGCCACTCAGTGTTTTGAGTTTATCAAGCTGTCCCAATTTTTTTTCTGACAGCACAACTATGCCTCCTGCTGCATATGGTCCTCTTTCAATGTGTTTGGTCTGGTATTTACATTGAGGTCTGAAAACAAACTTTTGATTCCAGGTTGCAAAGTGGAATTTTTTGGACAGTGAAAGCTGTAGTCACCATGTAAACTGGCAAATCACAATTCTTGTGATGATGCTGGGAGGTGTGAATGAGGAAGAAAATGACAACACAACCCCATAAAAACCCACTTGCTGTTCCATCTGCTCAAAGTTATTACTTTTGCTCCCCACCTCCCCACATTTCACCATCTTGCTGTTTCGATTGTTGCTGGTTCAGATTACGCCTACTGTGCTGTAGAAAACAGCAGGTACAGGTGTGTGCCATTTATGTGTTGCAAAGTCACACTGCCACCCATTGGTCGGGTGTGCACACAGAACTGAAGATGAAACTTGTATGAACACAGTTAAAAAAGATCCATCCATCCATCCATCCATCCATCCATCCATCCATCCATCCATCCATCCATCCATCCATCCATCCATCCATCCATCCATCCATCCATCCATCCATCCATCCATCCACTAGATGATGTATGTATGCTATATATTAGACCATCGCATATCCTTAAATGTCGAAATCTTCCACTGTGTTTTTTCTATGGTCAGTCTTTCTACCAGAAGTACTTTTGATAGCTTTACAAAGCAAGGGTTGGTAGGATTAGTTTGTTAGATTGGTTTGTTATTTTAATGATGGCTTACTTTTTTAAAATATTTATACTAAGTGGTGTGAGACAGGATTTGAGGAGATAAAGCGAGAATTGTTGGCCGTGGCTAGTTGGGCCGACGTTGCTGAAGTGTGGTTGCATACTTGTTCCGAGTCAACCACGCCCAGAATGGGATCACCAATGTGATGTGAGACAGAAGGATTGCAGTGACAAAGGAGAGTTCTACAGCCCTACACAGCCCCTAGCCCCATGGTGTGAGAGGCCACGCCACTTACTGTCAGCCACACAGCCCCCCTGAACACTCAGAAGGGACCCTCTAAGTCTAACTAGTCCCTCACAGGGGACCTGATCATCCTGCCAGAACTGTTGTGTTGTCCCTTGGTCGAAAAGGCCCTGGACACTGGACCTGCGGAGGCACTTCTGGAGTCCTGGGCGAAGGGCGATCACAGGGGCAACCATGTGTGTTGGTTTCAACCGATCCAGCATGTCACACTCCCCATGCCCGCCCATATCCAGGAAGAAACTCTTGCTTCAAGAACCCGGAAAAGTGGTAGATTATTTTGGTATGTTATACAGACTCTGACAAAGCTACATTTTTCGTTGCATAAACTGATTGCATTCAGACTCTAAAATGCAAATGAAAACCCTCAAATGTCAGCTTTGATGACCAACTACAGATCAAGGGGGTGTAAGGGTCAGTGTGATCTGTACTTGTTTAACATCTATAGTTCAGTATCGCTGAAGGTGTAAAAGAATAACCTAGTACCATTCAAGGAAATACAGTATGTACTGATTCTGACCTCAACTGGATGAGCCAGCAAAAAGACCTTGTCCACATCTATTGCACAGATCACAACATACTCAATAAATCTACAGAAGACTATCACAATATCAAGCATTTCTATTCTTGGGACAACAAATGCTAAAATTGACGTACATGCAGTACTTCCTGTAATCTATTGAACTTATTTGCACCATTACTCTTAAATGAATGAATAATGCAAGTTATTGACCTATTTGTTTGTGATCCAGCTGATTTTTACATGTTGGTCAAGTACAAATGACTTTGGACAATGACAGTGTCACCTTCAGCTGAAAATGCTTACACTTTCTTATCATATAAGCAGAACTTGCATCAATAAATTACAATAACATCAAATGTCTCAGGGAGGAAGAGATACAGAGGCCTCTGAGCAGATGGGACACACCAATAAACAATCTGTTATCGTGTGCCTTTTTAACAGGCTATGCTGTAATTGGGAAATGATCAACAATGCAGAGGAGCCATTAATAAGATAAGCGGTTAAAATCTAAGGCTTTAATTTAGTACTGTATTTAATTGTTAAAAGAAAGGCAATTGTTTGTTTTGTGTTGACACAAATGTTAGATGGCATAAGTTTGTCATCAGCCTCAACTCAACAGGAAAGATGTCACTGTAGGACAGAAGCCCACCCACCTACTGTAGCATGGATCTGACAAAGTCAGAAAAACATGTAATGGGATGGAGAAATATGATGATGTGAATAAAGAGGCAGACAAACCATTATTTGTTTGTCATCTTTTTGATTGCAATATATCATCATAATTTCAATCAGTCACTTGGCTCCTCAATAACAATGATAGTTTATCTGTTGTCTGTTGGCAATTGTCTTTGAAATACAGTTCTCAAAAGTGTGATCCATTTATAAAAGTTTATGAATAAGGTGCCTTGGTAATATTGTTTTGATATATTTTTCTAATTACCGAGGCTGCCCTTCTGCTGTATGCGAATGACACACATAGAGAGAATCAAATGAGTGAATTATGTGATATCAGCCACTAGTTTCAGCATATTGTCTGATTAAACTATTAAAATGTTTGCGGAGGTAATAAATTGAAAGTTGGGTTAGGTAATTTTCAGCCAGAGGAAAAAAAAAAAAGACATATAGCCTCATTTTGACAAATTATAATGCCAAACTTACATTTCTAAGCACAAAGCAAATAGCAGAAAAGATAAATAGTCCAAGGTGCAACTTTATTCCATTAAGAAAACCAACAGTGTTGCTTAGTATACTGTATCTAAACACATAATGTTGGGAGGGGGAGGAAATACACACTGTATGGTGAAACATCTTTCTATAGAACATGGTCTTAAATTCCAGAAATACTGTTTAGTTATCAATTGACAAGTGCTTCCCAACAGAGCAGCGCAGCAACTGCTGAAAGTAAAAAAAAATATGCTTTAATACCATTAATGGCTCACAGTCAGAGTTGGAAGATACTGTCTTTGTCTCAAAAAAAAAACACATGTAAACAAACACATGTAAGTTGGCAGAGTGACAGTACTTACAAGTAGCTTGTGTATTGCATTGCAGCAAACTCCATTACCTATTGTATGTATCAGCTCAAGAAAACTGAAAAGAAGAAAGTATTGACCAAAGAAGGAAATGTAAGCAGAAGTGACAATTGCATCGGTATGACTGAAATCAAGCCCTATATGTCAAGCTAGTTTCAGAGAATAAGACTATCGCCTGGCGTGGCTGCCTTCCATTTCTGTGCCAAAGAGACTTCAAAAACTGTCTTTCATCAATGTGCAGAGCTTTTGTGCACATTTTTCAGAGCTGGATTACAAGGCGTACACCTTGCCAGAAAGTTATAGAGTTGTTCTTCTGGGCATTTTTGGAGGTCCAAATGGATTTGGCCCTTTCATTTAAAAAAATGTTCGGGCAATATGTTCTGTTGGCACCATTAAGTCAGGATTTAGACTATCATCGGCCCTCCTTATTCATTCTCCCAGATGATTGTTTAATTAGACAGACATGTAAAGAATTTAGATCAGGCACTGAGATTCAGACATGATATGGTAAAAAAGACTGAATCATTATTGCTTTTTGAAGTGGCACTAACAATCAAACTTCAATCACATCATACTATGTTCACTGCATTATGAATGTATGCGAAACATTTTGTTTATTTATTTTTTACAATTATTCCTATCTTTCATGATGGTTATATGGCACTTGTGGGGGTTGTTGGGAGTTTAACATTTAATTTGATTGCTACCAGAATATTTGAACATCCCCCCTCTTACTTGGAAAAGAAAAGTGGTAACACACACACGCACACGCGCATGCACACACACATACAAACTCTTCATCTATACTCAAGTGTACCATTTAAGAAAAATGCAATTTGGTGTCTACTTTCTAATGTAATCTGCCTCACCAAGCATTATGTCTGATGCCAAAACAAAAACTGAAAGGATTTTATGTAACCAAAAACAGTTATCGTTTGCTTTGTCTATCTAATCATTTGGGGCATCATTTCCCATTTATGTGATATTTTTTCTCAGCTCAAAGGGGAAATTTATGAAAAACATTATCTGTAGTTTTTTGTAGGTTTTTACTCTTATTTCTTTACAAACATGCAGCCCCATTTAGCTCCTTCAGATATTGACATACAATTTCATTTTTGCTAATTATAGGGAGCGGTGGTCATAAATTATTCCTTGCTTTTTAGTTCTCCCTCACCCACTCTCTATCCTGATAGAAACACACACACACACACACACACACACACACACACACACACACACACACACACACACACACACACACACACACTCACACTGGGGCTGAATGTCAAATACAATAGGATGCCACACACTGACTCATGTAGGGCAGAGCAGCAAAAATGAGAAGCAGAGCAGGAAAGGAAACAAGAGCTGGGTGAATCCGGCAGATTATTGCTCCCCTGCTGTTGAGGGCCATTCATAAATACTCAGCCTTCCCACTGTCTCACAGTAACTGATTCTATGTGGCTCCAGAGCCTCCGCACGTCACAAGCAACGCTTTAAATTATCACAACACCAAAAGATGGAAATTTTAAATCCATCTTGACATGAGTGGAGAAATAGGCGCCAGAAGCTAGCAGTGGCACAGAGAAGACCCTACTAATTTTGAGGATGTGATCACTACTGTGCTTTTATTTGTTTGTATGTATAGCAGAAGTGTCAGACGCTCACATTGAAAATGCTGCAGCTACCATACAATTGTCATCTATTTGTGTGATATACGTGCAAATGTCAAGGTAATTAGGTCAACACAGTAAGAGAAAATATCCACTAATTAAATGCAGAGAGATTAAATTTTTCCGTATTCTTGAGATGCATGTAGTTAATATTTCAGTTTGGCTCCTTTAAATCCAATTTAAGCATAGACAGTTAAACAATGGGATATTAACCTATATATTGACTAAAACATCACTTTTCAAAGTGTATATGAAGAGGAACTAATTTATTTGTATCCTTCACTCCAAAATCTCACATTTTTGTGATCCCCATGATCCCTGGAGCAACTTCACAAAAGTATAACTTAACAAAAGAGGGACAGTGCTCATGTCAACATTACATTACATTACATTACATTACATTACAGTCATTTAGCAGACGCTTTTATCCAAAGCAACTTACAAAAATTGCAATTCAAGATTTGCTTAAAGGAAAAAAGATTTTCCAGGACCCCTGTGTGGACAATTTAGACATTGAGAAATAACATTAGAGATATTACCTCTAATCAGTAGGGAAGTTCCATATCACTGAATTTTGCTAAATCTTCCATGGAAATTCTGTCCTTTCATGCCTTGCAAGGAGACTTTCCCACCTGGCTTTGTGTGACTGACGACTCTGTCGAACTGTTGTTATACCAGTTTGACAAAATGACCAATTTCAGTAACATCACTGGCTTGGAAAATTATTCAAAAGTCTCCCAAACAGTGAATCTGAATTGAGGAGGCCTCTTGGAATAGGGCTGAATTTCCTTTAAGAATCTAAAACAAAGCCTTTTGTTCTTCATTCACTTCTTTCGGGCCGTATTTCCATTACTTGGTTCCCAGTATGACCGCAGGTCTGATTTAAGAGCACTGTCAACTCTTTCACTGAGACTAACAATGGTTCCTCCAATTGCCTTTAAGAAAAGGCTGGCTCGGGCTGTTTGGAAATTTCACTGGCTGACCACTTTGTATTAAATTAAGTTTCACTCACTGCAGGATAGCTACTTTTTTCGATGTCATACTCTTCACATAGTCCATACTCTAAAGAAATTGGTTATTTTCATTCATCATATTTAAAGGCATTAAATATTATACTCCCGGTTGGCCTATCTCAACATGTAATATCTCTCCACAAAGCATTTAATTTGTGTTCACTGGGCTATCATAGGTATCAGCCATAGTGTTACTTAGTAAAGTCATATTTTTCTCCACTCAATTCAAAGAAAATTCTGCAATATATTTTAAGAGATATATAATTAACTTTAGTTTGACAGATTTGATTGAACAGAGGAGGGCACAGCAGATAAATAGTTGAACCGATGGCCTTTTTCTGTCATGTCTTCAGCAGTTAAATTTTCCACAGGCATAAAGTGGCACTTGTTTTAATCAAGTCCCATTTCAGGTTGACCCCAACTGAGCAGATGATTGCTCTTAGTTTTGTTAATTATGAATATAAGTCAGATAAAAGACCCTATACATCCATTGAGCCAGAGATTGATCATTTGGATTGGGCCCCCATTTTTGCCATAACCATCCCCAAAGTAATAAATGCATCATGGAAAATGAGCTGAGATGTTGATAGACAAAGTTAGAGATCTAGGCATTATTTATATGCCCAAACAGACACGACATCAACTCTGACAACATGTTTAGTGTCATGTAGACTGACTCATCCTGTTGTTAGAAGGTGTAATGAAGAAGGGAGAACATTTTCTTTTTAACCTGCATCACTTGTACAATAAGAATATGATCAAGCTACGAGTTATGATTGTGAAGACGTGGAGTAATACTGTTGGAAGACAATTCTGTTTACATCTGTAAATTATTCTCGACCAAGAAAAAATGCCAAGTGTTTAGTATTTCAGCCAAGTCCCTTTATCAGCTCATGAGTGTTTTGAGCGAGCTGTGGGAGTGCTAAATAATCTACCTTTGACATGTTTCAGGAATTCAGGAAGTGTGTTAATTCACCTATAGTACATCCAAGTTAAAGTAATGATGAATAATCAAACTTCTCAAGGATATTGATTTTAAATATTGATATGATTCCAGATGCCCTGTGTTGATCTGTTGGCATCTCTTTGTATTAGCCCACCCAAGGGAGAACTGAGGTACAACAAAGAGGAACTTTATTTTGCAAAACTGAAGAGATATATACTTGGAAACAATTTTAAATGTAAATAATACATCGGCATAATATTATAACATCAGCTCTAGTTATTTATCTTATTCTTTATTTTCTGACTCTCGATCTGGTCATAAATGTTGAGAATCCACCTCGTGTCCGCTTTCTTCCAATCTGCCTGTGCATCTTTGCTGTCCAGATTTCTTCCTTATTTCACAGAGCCTGTTTGACTTGTGCTCAGGGAATTCATCTTTGCTCTCTTAACACCACAGAGGGGCGAACAATCTCCCATTTTGCTAGACGTTTGTGAGGCTCACCTCACGCAATGTCCTTTATAAAAGGCAAGCTCACAACGTTCATGTTTACACAGCAAGAGAGGAAGGACAAGTGCATTGAATTCTAATTTCAGGTATTATACCCACCATATCTTTCTGATTTAAAGCAGTCTTACACAAAGGACTCTCAATATAATGTTAAAGCTATGTTTCTTTGTTGCTTAGTTGACTGGTCAGTCGCCAGAGACCAGGGTGTGATATTAAAGAACAGGTTTAAAATGAAGGATTCAGTTCCCTGGAGAGAAAACACTTGTTGCCAGTTTCACAGACAAGGATTATGCCTGGTTCCTGGGTAATTTGCCTTTCAGTGGGTTTTTCTATTGAGAAATCTTTTTAGCTGGAGGCTACGCTTAACCAGCCTCCTGTGTCATACTCCTGAAGCTGATTTAGTTCAGTGCCCTTGTCTTTTTTTCTTCCATCCACAGCCTTTCAACTCATCACCAAACTCATTCAACGCTTTGAAGGCAGAGTACATAGTAGGCTATAAGTTCTCTCTCCTTCTAGATATCCTTCAACTTTTTCGCTGTGTATAGAAGAGTTGATAAGATTAAATCAACAGCCCGCAAAGTGTCTTTCTATAAAAACTGACATAAGTTTTCCTTTTTTTGGCCAAGCACTCAAGGTTTTATTTCTGTCAAAGGTCTAAATATGACAATGGACTAAAAAAAAAAAATAGAACATAACTGACCTCTTACATGTAAACAAGTGCAGAGAGAAACCAAATCCAATCAACAACCTAATTTACTTCCTTATTAAACCTCATGGCTGTGCCTGATTGGGCATCTGCTGCTCTGTGCTTTCATTCATTGAGCTAATGGATTTCATGGAATATGTTTCCGAAGACGCCAGAAAATAAACCACACATTTAGAGAACCTCTTTGTTTACATCAGTGTTGTCCATTTATAGATCTGAGTCATTACATGGATTTTTTTCACGACCTTAGGCAAGTGAGAGAATCTGTTGCTTTTATTTCGTATGTTTTCAGTCGTGCATAACTGTTGAAAATTTGATTGTGTTTTTATCATATTCATATCTATGATAGATTTGCAAAAAGGATACAAGATCATGTTATTGTTTTCACAGTGTTAAGTTGAAAAAGTATCATACCACTGATACGATTTACTAGCTTAACCCTGGAGTATATATTATTTAACTGACATTTGGAATTACATTGTGTGTCATAGAAATATAAACCTGTGAATCAGGCTTCACTGTGTAACAGTAAATGAATCCCTTAAAGTATTCCATTCTGGAAATTCCAGGGGGCTAACCTACTGTTTCAGCTACCAAGATTAGAAAGATAAAACTTAGCGCTGAAATGATATGACAACTAGCCTGGGAAACAACACCTCCAAAGGCAGGCTGTTTGCTCACAGTGAAAAATCAATGCCTACAGTCAACTCAGGATGGCACAATGCTACAGTGTCTCAGCCAGGTGTGCTCATGCTAGTGGCATACTCCCTGTGTTCCTGCTTGTCAGTGTGTATGAATTTAAACATGTGCCATTGCGAAGACCTGAAACAAGATGCATTTTCCTGTCATTCTTTATGTATGTACTCATCCATAACGGATAATATGTGTGCACTGTAAATGCATGTCGGCAGCGGGTGTGTATTCACCCCTTCACAGTTGGTTTTGAAAGGGACAATGTGTGACACTGACAGGCAACATGCAGCAGAATGTCTCTCCGTTGCAGGGACACTGTGCTGATCACTGATAGCAGATGTGACTAATTGTAGAGGATTGGGTGGAGGCTGTGGATATGGCTTTGTCCCTGCTGTGTCTGCCTGCCAGTTATACCCCCTCTAGAGCTCTCAATCACTGCATCTAATTAGATGCCTTATCTCTGTCAGTCAAAGAGCCTTTTGCTGTCTCTGTGGTGGATAACAGGGCAATGGGTCTGGCCACGGTGGCATGATGGTCACAGAGGATGTGGAGAAAGATGGACAGAGGGCTGCAAAGGCAGTAGATGCTGCTGAGAAATGCTAACAGGAGTTTAAAGAAATGGACTTACTGGGCAAGGAAGGATCAAACCATGGTGTGTTTCAAAATCTTTTGTGCTGAAGACTCAATAATCCTTTGCACGTGGTGTAAATGATAGACATAAGGAGTAAGAGATGAAGTTGCAACTTTAACAGCAACTTTTTAAGCTGAGTAAACTCCAGTGATTCATCATACGGACAGTGTTACTCCACTTGAGCGGTCGGTGGTTAAGAGCTGAATGATGACTCAACGTTAGCTACTAAGTTAGAGGAGAACAGGATGCATTTGAATTCTGCTCTATTACTGCTCTATTCTGCTCTATTACTCTATTATCTGCTCTTTTCTGCCAAAACCAGTGTTTACACTCTTAAAGTAAACATATATACTATCACTTCATAACTCTATGGCCTGCAGTTGCTAATATAGAGTTGTGTTCCTCTTAAACCTGATGTTTAGGTACAAACCATGTGGAACCAAATGTTATTCTGTTGCTAGTGTTGCCATTTCGGTACCCCTTCTCCCCCCCAAGCACACACAATCTTAAAGTGAAAGTATTAACTAACATTTTACTTTAAATGTTATCAGTCACTTGCAAAACTGTGAATTCTAATCACCGCTATAGCTTTTGCAGTCAGCTCCTACATGCAGTGCTCCATTTATTGTACAAATTTTGTGTCATCTTCAGTTTTAATCTAAGAACATGTCCAGAGAACTCTTAAACACTTGTCCTACTTATGCTACCTGCGAAGGCATGACCGGTGCTCATGAAAAAGGCACAGTAGTTGATTTTTGTGGTTTGTGATAATTTAAACTGTCAGAGTTCCCCTATGTGTCAATACACATAGTTTACTATGTGATGATTAGAGCTATTTACCATCTCTTTAACAGTTAGCTCATCAAAAGTACCAGAGAGTGCGACAAGTTTTGATTTATCAACAATAATTAAGGGATACGTAAGAAAAAGTGCATTATAAGCATGAGAAAGTATTCGGAGCCCACCTCAAACAGAACAACTCAGGATTCCTTACACTGACATCCCCAAACAGAGACATTTTTGGTTTGAAAAAATAAGAGTGACGTGAACAGGAGGCAAAGGCAGAAGGAGGTGAAAAGTTGAATATTGGCAAGAGAGATTGAAAGAAAAGGACAGACATTTGGCAATGAAGTTTAAGAGTGGGATGAAAAAGAAGATTAGGCCAGAGGTGAGGAGAGCTGGAAAGCATCCAGACAGAGAGAATGAGAGAGTAAGGAAAGACATCCTCACCATCTCTCCATCTCAGTGCTTCTCCATGGCAGTTCTGTCTGGGCACCTCTTCAAAATCAATTTAAGAAATTACCATTTAGCCAGAGTTCCTTCATTAGGATTTTATAATTTCATCTTCCTCCTCCACTGCCTTTATCCCAGAGCCCTTCAGTTCATCTCTGCAGCACAACCCCGGTGAATAATTAACCGCGACCGTGAGCAGAAAGACGATGAGCGACACAAGCGTTCTATCATTCACACACAGCCGCACACCTGCGGCGGCGTGCTTTTAAGCCTCTTCCTCTGTCTTTATCTCTCTGCGGTTTGAGGTAAATCTGACATACCATGTCTCGCTTGCACGCCAACATGCAAGTGTTTGAGACACAACCGCACAGACACACACTCTCACCTTATCATCTGTGCACACATTTTGTCACTGTCTTCTCTGCTCTTCTTCTATTTCAACGAGGCATTACGGCCAAGGATGCAAAGGTAGGTGGAGGGGG
Organism: Fistularia commersonii; assembly: GCF_037954325.1. Taxonomy (NCBI): domain Eukaryota; kingdom Metazoa; phylum Chordata; class Actinopteri; order Syngnathiformes; family Fistulariidae; genus Fistularia; species Fistularia commersonii. Next base: position 11,567,043 of record NC_141303.1, on the reverse strand, counting down.
GTTTGAATGTTGCTGGGGTTGTGGGTAGGTCAACCTCCCAAAGTGACACAGCATGATAGGATGTCTGTTCATCGATATGAACAGAGGGAGACATGCTGAGGCAAGGAAAGCAGATCTGATCTGCAGTCACCTGCCTGCCCGGTTTGAACTTAATAAGCACGGGAGTGAGGGGTAGCTGCTAGCGAGACATACACAAAGTGTGGCTTAGTCTGGGCCTTAACACCTGATGTTGGTGAACAGATACCCCAAAGATTGGCTGGGAGGATCTGTTAGTGCCTGAGAGTTCAAGGCTTACTCCGAGGCTGAGCAAGGCTGTCGGCTACCGCGGCACTTTTTTGGTGCCATTTGGCTAATTAGCCTGTAGCATGTAGTGCCTGCAGCAAACAGGTTTCTTGCCTTCTGCAAACACAGAACTTGCATGTTTTTTGGGTTGTAAGCTAAAATTTGCCCAGCAGCACAGTGACATGGTCTTGAGAAATAAAGGTAATAGATATGGCTCTGTGAGGGGAATGCCTTTATTCTATCTGCTCTCTTGTTTATGCACATTAGTGTTTTTCTGTTTGCTGTACAATTATGGTATTTAACTTGGGTTGTTCATTTCTTAAATTTTCAGTTGTTCAAAGGAATATTACTGGTAAATGGAATTTTAATCATTCTGTAACTATCTTCAATCTTTACCATTATTTTAGTTAGCGACCCAGAGTGGCTTAAGAAATAGTTTAATAATTTCCAAAGTATTTATTCATGAAGATTAACTTTTACAGTTTTGGTGTGAAATAGTTAAACCTCTACAACTTACTGGCTGACATAACCTGCTATATTCAGTGCAGGTACAGTGTCAAAAAATATTTTTTAAAAGCTATTCTTTACCAATAGTGTCACAATACAAAGGGAGCAGTGAAGTTGTCACAGTTCTTTTTAGAATAGTGATATTTTCCCAGTTTTAATCTCAAGTACTTTTATCTGACATCTGACACCTTGTCCTTACTGGTCAGTCACTTTACTTGCTTTTTGTGTACCTAAGTTGCCTCCTTTAATCATATTCTTCTACATTTTCCCCTTGTATGAGTTACTTGCTCACCTGGTTTACCCGTTACCTGCGTAATCAGTGCCTCCTGAATGCCAGATTTCAGTCTTTTTTTTCTGTTTTTGTTGTTTACATGAATATCAAGGCCTTCATCGCCTGGCTGTCTGCCGAATTCAGGGTCCACTTGCCTCAATTCACCGCAACAATACTCTTGCTATTGTTAAAAATGTTGCAGCCAAAAGTGCTTAATCTCATCAAAAGTAGAAATAACTACTTTATTATCCATGCAGGGGTAGAAACTCAGCAGTTTTGTTTGGCTCAAAAACACCTTCAAGGTCTAGAAAGGGTGAATGATTGGTTTTCTGTAGTGAAAAAGACTATTGCAGAGAAGGAAAAAGAATACGCACCAGAAGAATATCTTTTCAAAGGATGTTATCTGAAAACAAATCAGTGAGGAGCAGCTACCACATAATCACCCCAATTGCAATTTCTGATGTCTTGGGAAAAACCAAAAGTCATACATAATTGAAACGTTGAATATTTACTTCTCAGCTGGATGTTTGTGTGTGTATCTAGATTTTCTCACTATCATCAAGATATACAGTATGTGTACCAACAACACATTTTGCTCCACAGTAGGCTGGTATTTTTCAACATAAAACTAGGACATGCCTTTTTTGTGGCATTTTGAAGAAAATATAAATGTTTGTATTTGCAGTAGTAATGAGGTTAGATGCTTTGCCATTGGGGCTTTTTTGTGTAGAGTTTGCATGTTCTCCCCATGCGTTATATGTTTGGGTTCTCCATTTTCTCCCCACAATTAAAAACATGCAGTAGACGACCCTAAATTTATCCACACATATCTACGACAGTGCATGGTTGTATGTCTATAAATGTCGACCTCCAATCAACTGTCGACCGGGCCCGGGTATACTACGCCTCTCACCCAGTTACAGCTGAAACAGGCCTTGGCAGGCCCCTGAGTGCGGGATGGTCACAATGCACTTCATCAACATTGGTAACAGTAGTAGAACTTAGTTTTCACTCCTGTAAACTAGTTGGAATTCACATTTTGGAAAAGACAGAATCATTCTCAATAATACACATTCCCAAAAGTGATGACTAATTGGAGCCATTAAGAGCTTGATGCTGCTAGTTAATTTGTTTCCCAGTGTTTATAGTGATCACCGGTCCCATTGGAAAACTGATGAAACATGAAGTGATTATTCCAGTCAGGGAGTGTGATGAATGTTGAGCAGGTTGAGCAAGGCCCTGGCTAGTGTCCCAGTTCTTAAAACCAAGAATATGATCAGGCCCCGACATTTGAGTCATATGCAAATATCGGGCATGGCTTTTCTTGTTGTGGTGAACAGGACCTTTGTAAATGCTCCAAGAACTAAAAGGCAGAAAAGTCAGCTTGACCTTTCTCTGAAATCCTTGAGGAGACCATAAGTGAAATATCTTAATTAGAAAGAGATGGAGTTGCTAAGAAGTAACATTGATCAGGCAGAAACTGCAGTTGAGGCGAATTTTCTTGGGTTGAACATAAAGCAAGGCTGTTTCCAGTCTGTGATAAAGTATCAGTCTTAATATTTTACAGTCTGTACAACATAGTGAAGTTGCATTCTGTGTAACTGTGTTTATTTAAATTTTGTCATTTCAATGATTGTAAGTGATTTCACCATTAAGTCTAAACATGCTATAGCCAAGAGATTTAGGCTCAATTTTTGGCTCCCAAAGGTACAATGGTGGAGCTGCCCATGGGATGTAATTGATATGGAGAGATATAGTTTGTAAACCCCATTTAACTTTGAGCAAGTCTCCACCCTTACCCTGATTCACCTCTTTGACTCCCGCTGACCATCTTTGAAGTATTGTAGAGTCAACAGTGCACTTGTAAAACTAATACAATATGCTGTCTATCCATAAGACTGGCTGATTTCTATCAGTTTTCATCACTGTGAGTGACTGTTGTGATTGGGAATGAGCATTTCATTGCTGCCGCAGTTCAATTATTGACAAAAGATAAAGAGCTTTGTGAGATACAAGAGATATGACGTTTGTCTGGACAGTGTTCAGAACAAACCAAACCAGATGCCGCTTATTTCATCAAACGCCTCAAGAGAATTTTTGAGGCAAGAATAAAATACCCCCCAAAACATGAGTCTGTATGAACAGACAGAAAACACAGTTGATATTGATTGTCTGAAACTAAAAATAATGTTCAAAGGCAATGTGCTCAGAGAGTAGGTTGATCGTGTTCATTAAGTATAATATTTTGATGAAAGAAATGGCCAGAAATGAGTGAAATTGAAGAGGGGTGGAGATGATGGAGAACCAGGAAAGCATGAGGGAAGAGAACAAAGAGGGGAAGAGGAAGACGGGAACAATTCTTAGGATTTTTTGTAATCCTTCCTTTACTTTGTGGCCAATTCAGGATAGATGATTGTGTTTTCTGGAAGATGAAGATTTTGAGCCCTGGTGGTGGCTGCAGTCCCTTTTTTTGGCTCTGACATGAAACTATGGGCAGCAGCCTTAGGCCCATGCTGCCAGAGTGCTATGTGGACAATGATGAAGCAACACAAGTGCTTTATTTCCGATTCCAATAACAACAACCACATAAATGGCTTATATGGGCTTTTAATAACTGATAGAACATACAGACACTTGCACGTGCATTCGTTTGATGTGTTTCAAATGCATAGTAGTGTCTGTCTGGCAGAGAAGCCTTACACCTGTTGGAATGTTTTGCCAAAATGATAATAGCGTTTGACTTCGATTTAGGCCTTTGTGACGGACAGCCATGAGTTGTTACATCTTTGTTTACTGTTGTTTTTGCCATGGATTTTAGGTAATTGCAGAGTGGAGTTCCTTGCTCGGTTGACTTGAAAGACAGGTCAATGGGAAAAAAAGCCCATCGCTGAAAGGAGAAAAGCCTACAAGCACGTATATAGACGTGTTCTTTTCTCGAGTGTGCACTTTCAAACACACGCATTAAATACACAATGGCATGATGCATAATAGAAGGCAATGATCAGGACTAGCCTTTTCTGTTTCTGCCAACACAGTACATCACTGCTGCTTGTGTCCTTGCATCATTGTGTGCCTGTAGGTGCTGATGTTCTGAGTGCCACTGAAAAGAGAAGACAGGGGATGATGAGGAGAAAAAGGTGGGTCAAAGTCAGACAAAAAAAGGAATCATGTCAGATGGAAGAAATAGGAAGCGGGGTTTGGCAAGAAGAGGTTTATATGTCCACAGAAAGACAGCCCCCCCCCGACACACACACACACACACACACACACACACACACACACACACAGCCCAGGGGCAGCATCTGCTTCTGCCTTTTAGACCGAGGAAACCTGTGACCCCTCAGCAACCTACAGCTGCTTTATCCTAATAAGTCTACTAGTCCTGGTCTCAGCCTGGTTGAGAGAGTCCGACATTTTCTCTCTTCAGTATTGATCTCTATCAGTGCTGATTTACACAACTGTCATCGGGCTGAAACACACAATAGCCAGCCAATAATGCCCTACTGAGGTGGCCCCAAACAACAGGGTTAACTCCCTGCCATGGCAGAGACCTTCATGCACCTCCCAGACACATGAAATTTGTTGAGGTCTGGCAAAAGCCAGCAAGTGACAAACAAGGGAGGAATACGGAGGGCTGTTCAAGAGCGTGAGACATGGTCTATTGGCTCAGGATTCCCTCTGCCTGGGCTCGTGTGTATGTTTGTGTAATTAAATCATGAGAGCCTCTGTTTTAGAGCATTGAGATGGAGCACATGGAGAGTATACAACCCTGGGTGCTGACTCAGTGGGCCAGACTTAATTACAAGCAAAGACATAAACTGTAATTACACACAACCACACCTGCAGGTTTCCAGTAGCACTGACAAAGGTTGTCTAAGCAAAGCGTTCCACAGGACGAGTCTCTTATCGTATAAGAAGACAATATTATCTGTACTGTATTTTACACAATATAACCTTCACCCTGTGTGTTTCAGTCGAGCGAAGGCCACATATATTCTAAACACAATGTTTCTTCTTCTTTCAGCTTTTCCCTTCAGGTGACTCTTCTACCAACTATTCTAAACACAATACAGCTACATCAATTGAACTAGAAAGATGCTAACTTCTCCAGTGTGAATAAGTCAATCTATATTCCCACACTCACTTGTGGTCATGATCTTTTGGGTGGAGGCTAAAGGAGTAAGACTGTCGAGGTGTAAAATATCTGTCCAGCCAGGTTAAGAGCGGAAAGAGAGTGACCATACCTAACGCATGCAGCAGTGAGCGGCTATTGTTTGAATTGAACAAATCCTCATAGATCATAGAAGAATTACATCTCCTTGGGACTACAGTCACTCACATTTACCCCTTGGCAAACAAAGTTGTATGAGGCAACATGATGTACTGGGGCCAACTTCTACCTGCTAAAATGATACTATGATAAATGATCCATGTCACAGAAACATCAGCAGTATTGCAGTGCTCCTCTGATATTTAATGTATATCTTCTAGCCAGGAGAATTTGCTTGTCAGTTCCCTTACTGGCCAACACCCTTGTTAAGCTGATGGCACACAGCAGTATGGCGACACATAATTGCATACATAAACACACCGAGACAGAGTTTAACAGATTACCAGCATTTTACAGACACACCAACACATATTTGGTAGCCATCTGTTATGTTCACCAATACAGATTCCAGCACTATAAAGTAAATCACATTATAACTCTAAATTTTCATCAAACTAAAATTTTCAACAAATGTATTTAGAAATGTACCAGGCAAAAAAGAATTACTGTTTGGTGGTTGCTTTCCAAATGGGGAGAGTCACAGAGTATCAATGGCTTTTTTGAAAATGGGCTTATCATCTTCAAAATTGTGCTAAATGTGTCCAAATGTCCAAAATGTTTGATCATAATCCACATAATCACAATGTATTTTATACTTGCAATAGGCTGTTACTGACCCACCCATTTTCCAAAAAAGTGGTCATTATTAGGAAATTATCAATGAGACTGTAAAGACAATTAATTTTCCATGTCAGATATTTGCATTTACATGTCTTTTTACTTTGCCAACGTGTTTCTTTCAAAAGATATACTACAAACCCAGTGGATTCTGAGTACATGTTAAACACGTGGTTTTCTCAAGCTCACTTTTTTTCACACTATTTTTTTAGATTTCCCGTTTGAATAATAAGATAATGTTTAATTGAGTATGAGGACATTATTATACCAGAGGGATGCAAATCCATCCTGAGGGTGATGTTTATTGTACCCCTTTTTCCAGTTTGCATAGAGACATTTGTAAATGTGTAACAGAATGTATAGAATACATCTTGGGAATTGTTAGTGCTAAAATACATTCAGAATTTTCATGTGTAATCAGATCCTGGAATGTTTAAAACAATATCTAAGCTTTGGAGATTCTCACAAAAGTGAAAAAGATGCATCCAAAGACATTTAAGGCTGAAAAATATGTTTACCCTAGGGGTGCTCTCCAGAAAACAATCCATATTGTATGATTGCTTGTATGATTCGATCCAGTAAATGTAAAAGAAATATTTGTCTAAAAATCAACAAAATAGTTTTGTTTCCATGTGTCTAAAAGCATATGATTGCAATGCCAGTCTACTTTTTGCAAGACAATTGTAAAATGACAGCAAGCATTGTAACTGCTGACTTTTCAATATTTCAGGTCATGGAGTTGTGTAACCTCCTAATGCGTGTGTACAAACTGTCACTCATGTATAGGATTATACAAGTCTCAACAGAGTTGCAAATCTCCTTACATAGTAAAATGTTTTGCAGACTTGATTGCAAACACATTCTGAATGTCAATTTGTAAATGTTAGTATGCATTTATACATTGTTACACACTTACAAGTCTCCTAACACACACAAGAAATGAGATATAATCACACACGCCCCATAAGCATTTACTAATAATTTGCTGCCATAATAGCACCATATGGGAGTAAATATTGCAAATTACTGTTGTACTGAAAAATTGGATATTGTGTATATTGAATAATTGATTTGTATTGCAATGTATTTCTGTGATGTACAGCAAACAAGCATCTCTTTCATTTAAAATCATACAGTGAACACAATTTTCTATCAAACAACTCCTACAAAATGAAAAAACAAAAAAAAAAGCTCGAATTATTCATCATCTTGGTGACAGACTCTGCTTTTCCTAGCCTGGATGGAAATATTTTTCAGCATCACATCTTAATTAGTTTATTCTGATTAGATTTTTGTCACCTGGCTACTAATTTGTCAATGCAGCGCACGTCAACAATATTTAGTCTGGTGGATTTTAAATGCTCGATTTTTTGAGCCTTGACTAAAGCTTGAAATATGTTTTTTCTGTTTGTGAATTATTAGTTTTTTTCGAGAATCAACTTGGATATTTGATGAGTGGGTCAAGAGGTTATTGATAAATATATCATATATATCATTATATAAAATATATATAGGTAAATATATGTTCCCTTTTTAACATGAGATGGCACTGAAGCAGATTAATCCGGATGAAATTATTCAGCAAATAATTCAATTTTCTTTGATTGTTTGAATGTACAGTTTTGGGAAAACAAACACAGATAAAACAAAAACAAACAAAAAACTCTCTAGAACAGACCATTAAGCCAAAGTTCTAGCTGGGATAGATGCTATATATCATGAGCACACAATGCCAAACTGTACGGATCATTTTTCACATATTAATACACAGGAAGAAATACAAGAATGGAGAGAATGGGCACAGGTGCCAAGACTTAAACATACACACACTTCCCATCTGAACAAATACACATACAGTCAGCAATGATTCACTGAGATGAATATAAGAAGCAAACAAATGCCAACTTGAGAGAAATGTTACACAGTTTATTTCCTTCTTATCAGCATTACAATCTAGAGACAGAAGGGGTGCAGATAATCCTAGTGCAACATGTAAGTATGCATGTTCACATAACACACACAAAGAGATGAATATGAATACATGTTATGCTGACAGTCCAAGTATTTAAACCAGCAAGTTATTTTGAGTTGCTTCTTGTAAGGACCTTGCAAAAATGTAAATTGTAAATGAGCATACACGTAGATCACCACATAACTCTTGTGCATGACTCTCATTAAGATTTAAACCAAGAAAATGGGCTTACATTTCTACTTAAAATGATTATAGAGGAAACAATTTCTGTGGAATAATATGTCATGATAATGTTTATGGAGGTTTAAATCCTTTAGAGCTTGCACGCTGAGCACATAACATTTCCAGGATGGTTTTTGTATGTGATTTGACTTTGGTTGAGGCTGCCATCATTGCACGTCAGAGCACATATGCACAGCTGCAGAGTAACAATTAAGAGCATGAATTAGATATGAGGTTGAGACAGAGATATAACAGATCTGCCTGAAGAAAACGGCAGCCCTCTCTCAACACTTATAACACAAATATAGAATTTCATACATTGCATGATTATAAGGATTTCTTTTCAGTATTTATTTCATCACTTGTCAACCATTATGCAATTGCTCATCAATTCTTTTGCCAAGCTATTTAGACCATAAAAAACAGTGGGGTTTTCTGAAATGACATTGTAACATAGAATTATGGTATCATTGGCAATAACGATTCTTAATGTCCATGTCTATCATTGATTATGTGAATAATCTGATCAGTGGATTTCAGGTTAGTTTGTTTCACATTGGCTTTCTTTCTTTTTAAAAGTTCTCTCAGTAATTTGTCTTGTTTTAAAATAAAAATAAGTAAATAAAATTTAGCTTCATTCTGAGATTTTAGAGAACATGAAATCAACAATTATTTCAAAAAGCAACATTTTTTTTCCTTACGAAGATGATTAAGATGATAAAGATGATTCTGCAAGATGCAGAGGTGCAAACATCAAGACGTGGCTCTGAAAAAGACAAGCCTCTACTCCTAACCAAAGGCCAGGCCATGCCACTTGAGCTGATTGATTTCCCATCACTGTATCCCTGATAACTGCATGCCTAGAGGGCTGCAATGTCTCCAATACTTCAACGCTCTGCTCCAGCAATGCAATGCTCTGTTTAAAACATGCTTTGCAATGTGTGGCAGTGTGCGTGGGTGGTTAGATGGGCGTCTTTAAGTGGACAGGTCTGTGTGTGAAATGTCACAAGTGGATTGCTTTGATGACATGTCTGGTTATGACATGCCAGAACATTCTGCAAGAAGAAGCTCTGCGTTAGTACTTTTAAAATTGTCAACAGCCTTACGGAAGGCGAATTTACCAAGCTATTAGCCAAGCTGGAAGGGAGCATTCATCACCAGAATAGAGATGGAGTAAAATTTTTAAACCACTGTACAGATACTGCATAATTTTATGACATTCTCTCTCAAACAGTCAGGAATAGATTCTCATCTTTTTGAGGTCTCATACAAGCAAAAAGAAATGTCAATTTCTTATTTTCTTTCATGGTAACAACATTGAGGTTTGTCTTTGAACCATAACTACCTAGCTTTTCAAATTTTATGTCGGCCAAATCCCTCATGCACTTACCCAGTGCATATGATCTCTAAGGATACTGACGACAAAGTATTTAAAACGACTAAAGCATAAATTATGTGGCTTTACCCTGGACCATAAAATCTTGTGCTGTTTCCTCTCAGATAAAAATACAGAAACGCATTGTTACATATATCCAAGTATTGTTTTTATTTATTTTTTTTCTTTGGCTTGATAAAAACCCAACACTTGAAAAGACAAGTAGATTTCTCGGAAACGCAACAAACATTTAAACGAATGAACTGGACTCCCTTGTCTGATTTGGAAACCGTTCAGTGAATGCACGAGTGAGACAAGGAGTAGAAAAGGAGACGCCAGTATTTCATTTCAAATTCACAACATTTTCCCCCTGCTTAGTTTCCAAAGTGGTACATTTCTTCTTTTTGTACATTTTGTACATCAGCTTTGACTTGTATTTCCTTGTGTGGTAATTAGTAAAAGTCAACCAAACCATGTACGCCCCTCGCCTCTTTCCCAAACGGCTGTGCTACATTAGCATAGATCATGCAGCAATTCATAATACATGGTTTTTGAACAAAGTTGGTACTTGTGATCTATAATTAAGAGGTATATTTCCAAAGAATCTCTATAGTCAGCATGTGATGACTGGAGGCTGCGTTCGCTTCTGCCACTCCCAGGACGCGTTATTGTACAGTATGTCCACTATTGATTGACTGTGCCATTTGGTCATTGATTGGAGTGGATGCCATTATGTCAGGGGGATTATAGCCCTCTGAAGCACAGTGATTCTGAAGTGGAAAAACCAGTGGATGAGAACCGATGAGATGAGCAGAGTGCTTACTGCATCAGATGCAACAGCAGCTGTGTTTCAGCTAATGGCATGAAAATGAGGGACAGCACAGAATCTCACTGCTAGCATGCATGGCGTAGCCTGGCCCTGGAGAGTATAGCCTAGCACAGCGCAGACAGCTTTCTCACCGCTCTTGTTTCTATCCACGCTAAAAGGAGCTTCACACATACCAATTGATTATTCCTTGCATGCAAATTTTTGATTGGTGCAGTTAATTTTGGCTTAATATTCTCTGTGACAGCCACCGCCTCCCAGATTGTCTTCGACTGATCATTTAAATTGACCGTATTCCCGTATGCAGCAGTGATGGGGGTGGGGTTTTGAAGGCTTGGGATGATCGTGAAAGGGGTTGAGAAGAGTATTGCTTCAGCCTTCTCTTTGGCTTTCAGATCAACCTGTCATGTATTTACACTAAAGTTCTATTGAGTTTCTAGTAGTATTTAAAAGGACCCATAAAATGGATTCCGGACACACTAATAAATGAAACCTAGTGTAAAAATCTGAAGCAGAGGTCGTCAACTTGTGATATTTGGATGAGGGTTCTGTAGTGCTGACCCTAAGGTTTAGAGTTGGGATTTAGGAATAGAAGATCTATGAAAGATGATGCTTGGGTATCACACGGATCTTGCTTTTATGACAAAAACACCTTGAAGTTGATGCTCTGATTCCAGTGTCACGCACGTCATTTGAACCGAGGAGTTTTGTTTCTAACAAAGCAATTCAAAGAGCTGTAACTTGCAATTGTGTGGCCTGCAGTCTGTAGGGCCGCCATTCAAATTTAAATGCATGGTGTGTTTATTGGATCATAAATCAAGCATGAAAGATTAATTTGCATTTAGTTCATCATCCCAGTGATATAGAGCAACAATTTCTTTACAGTAGAGCCCTGAGGTTAATAACCCAGAGGCAAAGCTGGCATATCAAAATATGCTTTCTTTCAAGGGCACTGGACATGATCTGTTCTGTGGCATCATCTTCGCTATGAGTCACACTTATTGCTCTCTCCAACTAAAGTCTTGTCACTCACAGTCTGTGCCGACATATCAGACACACTTAATGCCGAGAGTCATCACACATTCAGCGTAATCAAAATCCTAATTAACATCATTAAAATCAAGGCTTTCAAAATTGTGGCTCACATGACTGTGGGTTTCCACAGCAAGGCTGTGTGCATGAGTGTTTTAAGAGCTATCAGTGCCTGTTAGAGCGCCGCAGGCAACAAGCATGGGGGTCACCTCTTATTCAAAGCAGGCCTGACTTGGGTGTTTTCTCCCTTTACATTCTGAGAATTAATTTTTCCCTTGCAAAAGCGCTGCATCAGACAGTTTACGTGATGCATGGAGCAGGCAGGGAAGAGAAGCCGGGTGGCCGCATCCCAGATCTGCTGGCCGATAACCAGAAGGTTGCAGCCCCTAATGTGAGACCGGGATAACACGTTGACCGAAACGGAATAAGTTCTCTGATATATTTGTTTTGTGTAACACTGGAACGGGTAGTTGTTTCCATTATTGTCGATTTAGATGCTGTCATTTTTCTCGTACCATCGCTTAGCATACGCAATCTTAAATAAATCTTGATGGCAGCAAATTGAGACCGTAAATAGTTATGGGTGCATTTCTATGGCCCATAACTAATGGTTATCCCAAAACATTTTTATTTACGAGTAATGACAAAATAGTGTTGGAGCCAAGGTATTTCCACAAAACCTTGTGAACAACACACCCCTTATGACTCCAACAGTCAACTTTTGGACTCACGCACGAATACTGTTACAGCTGCCAGCGCGACAGACATAAACGAATTTGTTATTCGGCTTCACGGGATGCTCATATATTCATAATGTGATAGACTCAATTCAGAATTGCGGTGATTGTTTTAACGCACGGTCCTGGGTTCCAGCTGCGTGCTGTTCGTGCGTGTGCGCGCCGGGCAGATCATTCTAATAGGCAGGATTTATTTTTATTTTTTGCCCTGCCGAGCAGAGGCACACGACCCTGCAAATTGAACATCTGCTTCCAATGAGCCTGATGAGCAACCTGGAGGCAAGGACGAGACTATGAATAATATCAGCCATGTTATATCTTTGTATTTTTAATTATTCCATTCAAAATATAGCTAGAGGTTGCACATATGATGGATGAAGAGTCGTCAAAACTATAACTGGTAGAGAGAAGACGGACTAACTGACTGAAGAAATATAAGAAATCCTGTAAAAAAAAAAAAAAAAGGACCTTTGACTTGCAAGATGGGAGCAGACTCTTCTGCTGCCATTAAAAAAAAAAAAAATCGCTACAGCAAATTCCAGTCGTGAACGTCTGGCCGTCAGCCTGCATCACATCGCCCCCACTCTCAATGCCTGAAAACGGCGCTGACCGGCTTCAAACATCCAGAGGCGGAGAGCGCGGCTTACCTTCCGTGTCGGCTTCAGTCTCTGTCCAGGGTGCTGAAAGAGGTCAGCCTCTGGCACCGCAGGTTTTATTAATCCGCTGCGGGGAGGCGCCGAAAACGCCGGTCCAACATCACCCTGTCGCCGCTAAGTTGCGTGAAAGAAAGTCCCGGTCCCCCGGGCCCCCCCTGCTTCCCCGATCGCTCCTCACCGCGCGTCAGGCTCCGCCGGTTTTCCTCTTCCAAACTCTGGATACGAGGGAGCGACCGGCGTGCGTTCTGGCTCTGGAACCGCTTTGTCAAGTGCAACTGCCGCTTTTTCGCCAGTTGCTTCCTCCTCCGGATAGACTCAACCCCTTCCTCCTCCTCCTCCTCTTCCCCTCCCCTCCCCCCTCTCTCAATACCCGTACAGTTAGGCGGTGTGTGTGTGTGTGTGTGTGTGTGTGTGTGTGTGTGTGTGTGTGTGTGTATATGTATGTGTGTGAGTGACAGGGGGAGGAATGCGTTCACAGTCCTCGTGGACACAATGGCTGAGAACCAGAGTCTGCAGGTACTCACAGAAATCATCTGATAAAGACATATTCACATGATTTAATTGAAAATCCCCCCAAAATGAAGTTCCTCCTGCAAATGAGATGAGTAAACACACACACATGCACACACACATGCACACACACACATGCACACACACACACACACACACCCTGACAAGAGCTCGCGTGCACATGCAGGCACTCGAATTAAATTTATGGTCAATTTAGTTATGTAGCGTGAACAACCATCTGTTTCAGCATATCCCGCCCAGTCATTCCAAGGGCTCCTCTTTTGTTTTCAACATAGCAACATCATTCAGCAAAATATTCCGGATTACTCACAACGGACGGATTAGTGTCCAGAGAAAAAGATGAAACTGTTATAATTAATTTTTGAAATGCAAATGTCTCAAGTATCACTGCATTTTCCCAGTTAGCTATATAATGAGATTGAGAATGTCACTCTGGCTTTGTCCCACTTTGCTCAGCCTGGCCTCTTTGTCCCCATTTTCTATATATTATTACATTTTACCGTTCTCTACCTGTCCACCAGAAGGCTCAGACAACCCCACCCGTCACCTGACACATCCATCTATTCTCCTTTTAATTATCCTCGCAGCCCCATTATTACTACCCTAGTTTCGTTCATGCCATTTTAGAATATCTTACAGTAACCCTTCGTATCTTACAGTAACCCTTCTCTTGAACCAGAGAATCTGTGATGATGTAGAACCAGGTGGTCATAAGCTGGGATCTTAGATCGAACGGGGATCAATGGTAGAGGGGTAGGACGGGTCAGAGATTGAATCAATGAAGTCTCTGCTAACTCATTTAGTCAATATGTAACTGTGTTTTACTAAATTTGCCATTAAACTTGAAAGGTCATCATTTAAATGCTGAGGGACAGAGTCAAAGCAAAAGGCAAACACATAATCTACATTAAATTGTGAGATTACAAATTAACTGGTGGAACATAAAAGAATGTCAAATGATAACTAAAATTGCTGGAGACATGTTAGGAATACAAATGTTGTTCAGTCTGCACAGTTGCACCATACATTTGTTAAAGGGTTCCAGCTAAATCTATCCTTCCTTCTCTTCCTAGACACGAATTTACATAAAGTTGTTTAGGATTCATTGATCAAATAATTTATTGAAATGTTTTCAAAGGTGTCTGATTTGTGACCTCTTAAATATTTTGGAGCCAGTCCTGGACAAATATTCAGGAGACGGAACACAGAGGCTTGAAGCTTCCAGGCCAAAAAGAATGAAAGAGAATTAACATAGTAAGTCAGAGAACAACTTATTTTATCTACATATTCTGATATATTTACAATTAACCATTTAAAAAGTGAATTTCTATATTCTTTCAGTGGATCACATTTTTGGCAATTATCAATATATTACAAATGTTTCGCACATCTATGTGAGGGAATTTGGACATTGGTCTGCAATATCCACAAGATTAGAACTGTTTGTGACTTTTGTATTTGTGTGTGATTTTCTCTCAGATGGATAAATTAATTACACGAATTGTGGATATTACAATGTTCCAACGTCCGTCATTAAAATGTACTTTTTAACTTTTTTCACATCCAATGACAAATTTTTTGGAGTAAGTCTTACTTTTTCCATTTTTGTTTTACTATTTTATGAATGCCCAAGAGTCTTTTTGATAACAATATATGGATTTTTGGACATAGTTGCACATCCATAGTAAAACCCTGTGAAGATCCCATTTGTGCAATACTATTCAATTCTACATACAATATCACTCGGTTTGCTATATTTGATCAATATTTGTCACACATGCGTGTTGAGGATCTTAAAAGACCAAACATGTTTCTTACTTAGTAGTATCGCATAAACCTGAGAAATTGGCCTCAGAAGATTAATCCAGAGGGGAAGTGAATGTGTGAGCCGAATAGTGGTTCCGACGGGCTTTTCAAATGAAAAATATAAAGCTAACGTTCAATATTCTCAGGATCTTGAGAATCAGTAGAATTCATCTTCTAGGCAGCAACAATCTATGTGGAACATTTCATGACTATCGGTGGAATGGAGGTCATTGTGTTTGCTCCATTGCCTGCAATGATTGACATTTTTGGAAGCAAACTGCTCGGAAAAAAATAAACGTTATTTAAAGCAGTTACCAAATGCCAGAAAAGAATATGTGAATGAATAATATTATCTATGTTCTATGGTTCGGAAGGGAATTATAATCTCATGAGGTTAAATGTTAACGTTGAGGAGGTTGTGAGACCGTGAAAACTGAGAAGGCCATGAACTGATATGAATTGCCATAATAAGTTATAATATGTAATACAACCAAACCAATCAGGTGTATGCAAAGCATTCAGGTCTTTTTAGTACAAATATAAATAGTGTTTTGTGAAGGTACGGAATTCTTTAATTCATTATCTATACTGCTTACTCTGCATTCAGGGTTGTGGACATGCTGGAGCCAGTCATTGGTGACCAGTCAATCACTGTGTTGAGACACAAAGCTATTCATTTTTTCATTCACGCATCTGAATTTCATCTGAAGTCCCTATGCATGTTTTTGGAGTGTGTCATGGAAACCAGAGAACGCAGAGAAACCCCATGCAGACCTGGGGAGAACATGCAAACTCCCTACAGAAAGGCCTCTGGCTGGAATCAAACCAGGGACCTTCATACTTTGAGGTGGAAGCAGTTATGACTGGCCACTGTGCTGCCAAAACAGAATCATGAGTGTTCTATTCGAAAAATATACTTAGAGTAGGAGTCAGGAACCTATGGCTCTTCCGGTGAAGCCATATAGGTCCTAGACAATTTTGAGTTGAAAAAGAAAAAATCAGTTTGGAACAGATTTTAAAATACTTGGGATATATCTTCATAATACTGTGTCATTTTAGAGTAAACAGAAATTAGATTTGAAGATAAATATCACGGGGCACCCGTTGGTCGGGTCGGGGACCATTGGCTTCTGAGCACGTCGGGGTCATTGCAAAGGTGAAGAAATGAATCTTATCAGATAGCCAACTAGTTTATCCGCATCAACTCTCGTAACGGAAAAGATGGTGAAAAGAAAAAAAGAAGATGATCACCGCACATTCCAGGCTGCGTGGACAGAGGAATTTGCTGATGGATCTGCGGTATGTTGAATATGCAATGATAAAATTGCATCGATGAAACGGTCAAATATAAAGTGGCACTTCAAACAAATCCATGCAGCCCCAGAGGTCACATTAAAAATAAGACATTTAATTTACGTTAAAAATACTATATGGCTCTCGATGAAATATATTTAAAAATGTTTGGCTTTTATCGCTCTCCCAGTCAAAAAGGTTCCCGATCCCTGCGTTATAGTATTTTTGCTTTGTAGTTAGTTTGTGTGGAGTCAGTTTGACATACTTCAAGAATTTTAGAAATAGCAGTAAAATACATCTTTATAGAAGGTGGAAAGTAACTTGACTTGGTTGACAGGCACTTGAAGTCTTTTGGCTTTTTGAAAATCAAAATTTTGTCTTACGGATATTTTTTTGGAGGATTCGACCTTTGCAACTTTTTCGATTATATAGATGGAAATCAAAACAAAAAAAATACCTGAGTAATTATTCTGCTCTCCCATGCAGAGCTGTTGAAGACTGCATATCACGGCCTCACACATCAGTCCAGAGGAGTGTCGTTGAACACAATTAAGTTTATGAATTATCAAGGAAAGTGCAACTGTTTGCCAGAAACTGTCTGTTAAGCTACAGCAGTCAATGAGGTGAACATGATAATATTGGGTAGTGCTGAAATCTCAAGAAAAATAGAGGCGGACTGGTTAGACAACCAATGGCCCAGAGGAGCCTTGCTTTAAGACCTCTCTTTAAGACCCCATCAAAGTTCATGACATATCAAATGATCAAGAAAATAACACACATTTGACACATTTTTCAGTAACAGGAATAGTGTGCTGAAACTGTATTCTGTATTATTAGGTGGAGCATTCGGTGTTATAAATGGTCGTAAATGAGATAGAAAGGGAAAGAGGTAGGTTGCTGTAAGGGAAGATTAGTTTGTGGGTGGTGAGTAGAGAACTTGAACAGAGTAGATAAGGGTTGAATTGGTTTGTGAGGAAAACAATGAATAAGCCCTAACAAAACAAGAGGGATTTTGTCGGCATACTTCATTTTATAATGGCCTCACTTTATTTAAAAAAAGAGCCTAGTTCAACAGATACAAACACACTTTTTTCCCTTAAATGATCAAATTTTGATTTTCAGCAGCCCCTTGCCCCTGGTAAAATGATTACCAATTAACTTAGAGTACATCAACCTTAAGTGGATATTTTGAACGTTTTTGCTTGCTCGACAAAGTAAAAACCAACAGCCCGTCTGGTTAAAGAGAATGTTTTAGTATTCCACCCACCTCTAAACATTGCGTTGTATTTATGCACATGTGTCTGTGTGCGTGTTTGTGTATGTGTGTGCACAGGGGTATATGTATATGCATATGTATATGTATATATGTATATGTATGCTTAATAGACTGAAAGCCTTTCATTCAAATTCTAAACTTTATTTTTAAAACAGAAAATGAAAGTAGCATGTTCAATTTAACACCACATAAACAAAAAAGAAAAAAAAATGCTGAATAGATTTGATTGTGTCTTGTCTTTGTTAGTATATGTATGCTTAATAGACTGAAAAGCCTTTCATTCAAATTCTAAACATTATTTTTAAAACAGAGAATAAAAGTGCATGTTCAATTTAGCACCACATAAACAAAAAAGAAAAAAAAAATGCTGAATAGATTTGACTGTGTCTTGTCTTTGTTATTGAGTTGCCCCTTAAGTAAGAAAAGCTGTCAAATAAATATATTGCTGTAGGAAGAAATCCTTCCTGCTTAAACCCGGGGGGAATTAAATGAGTGTAAAACTGACATGCTAAAGAATAAAAAAAACATACTGCAATCATCTGAGTAAATGTATTAGGTTATGTTCCATCATCCATCATTCGAGAAGAAATTTATGATAAAAATATGTTCAAGTTCACTGTAAAGTCACAGTTGAAGTACTCTATGTGGTGCACAGACAGCACTGTCCCTGATGGGAATATTGTGGTGTTTTTCTGCAAAGAATGCCCCACCCCCGCCACCCTCCGCATCTTTGTAAAAGAGTCTGCTGTCTCATTAGCTTTCAAAACCACATCGATATAGAGTGACTGCATAAAGCTACTTCAAATCAAGTAGGCATAACACCCTCATCCTGCTCTCGCTTCTCATTTTAAGGTTATTCACAACGTACATATACAGCCATCACACTCAAAGTAATTTTCTATGATTGGGGCTTTTTATAAGCCAATCAGTGCTGATTAGACTTTGGGATAGAGGGAGATGTGAGGTGACTGAGTGAGCTTCGAGATCAGAAGGTTATTCCTCAGGCTGAAATAAAGTGAATGTTGCATGAGAGTTTCTAAAAAATTGAGGATAATCTCCTGCCCCCCTTAGATATCTTGCTATATCGTCAGCATTATGTAACAATTTTTCATACATTCTTTGGAGGGGAGAGGGGAATGATTGTCTTCTGGCTGGCGAGGAGGAGAAGTCAATGGACATTGCATGATGCCTGCTTGCATCATACTGACAAGATGCTGTAGTTACCTGTTGTACTCCAGCAGAATTTAAAGTGGCTGAGAGTTTCTACTGAGCACTCCACAAACCCAAGCAGTTTTGGCACAGTTCTACTTTTAAAGTGCATGATCTGTGCAAATACATTATGCGATGTCCTGGAATTTTTCATTAGGCTCCTCATTAGTCTCAATGAGGGAGCTTGAGCTGATCAGGGACAACCTTAAAGACTTGCTGGGACATTTTCCAAGAAAGTATCTAGATAAACAAAGATGATTTAGTAGCTGCAGAACTTGTGGCCCAATAGCCCAACTGTTTCTCGAGGAATCTGAATGAGTGGGACAGCACATGTTGCATAAGCTTTATCCAGATTGTCAATCTGATGGTGAAAATGTGAAGCCTAAAGCCCTGGGTTGATTTATCTGATTCTGCTTACACTTGATAGTAATCAAGCAGCTTATTGTGTTCGTGCTCCAAACATAGCTGTGCTCTTTCTTTCTCGGTTGGCCATTTCATTATCTGTTTGAGTGCTGCTGAAGTACTGGTAATTTGCAATAATTGGAGTTGAATTGAATTACTGTTTAGGACAAGGAAAGGCTACTAAATAAGCAGCTGTTAATGCTCAGTATTCATCCCTATTCCCCTTATAAGTGACAATATTAAAATGTGAAAATAGGCACTGCATTTAATATCCTCCCAACGTAAAGCAAATATGAATTTGGAGGTGGAAGAAAAATTGTGAATGCATATAAATATGACTTTTAGGTATCCTGATATTCAAGAAGCTGGTGATTGAAGTGCTCTTTTGCCAGAGGTTAATAATGGATTTTTTTTCGAATGTTTAATACAAAGTATTCAGACATCAACAAGAACAGTTAGTCTTTGCTTCTTGTTGCTATATATTTGTGTGCTCAAGTTGAATTTTTGAGGGCTGCACAAATATAAGTGATAGAATCCCAAACTTCTCATGGTGCTGTTAGTGCGGATGCTGATGCTTGCGGGTGCTTGGTGCTGTTAAGGCTTAACTTTTAATACATATTCTGGATCATAAACAGAATAAAAAAGTTTTTGGGAGATTTTTATTTTTTAATTAATTTTTTTTTCAAAACAATTGCTGATTTCCTGACAAATGTAATGTCTTTTTTTTTTACAAATTAGTTTTCTGACTCTTAGAACATTTTTCAAATTTTTTTTAACTTAATCTCAAAAAAATACTTTGTTGGTTTGATCATTTTCATGGTACACTTGCATCCATATACCTGCAGTGAGCTAACCGAAGGTGACCCTCTGGTAGTCCAACATACAGATTAGACTCTTTATAGACACAATGTAGCATGACACTGTAAGGAAGCTGTAGGCTGTGCTTCTTCCCCACTCATATTCCTGACGCTTGCAGCACATTTGCATATTTAACGCTTGATGTACAAACTGCAGCAGCTGCAAGCGTTCCTCAAGTGACCAGAGGTCTTGATGCTATGGTCTCCAATGGCTTGGCCTACATTTACTTGGGCTTAGAACTTAAGTCGACCCTCGGGAGCCAAACACAGACTTCTGTAGATGAGGTTAGCATTTTTGTTATTGTGCATGGGTAGCCAGAAGCTAGTACCACAGTTCCAGCCTCTTCCCATCTGCTGCTGACCTTTATTTAGCCAAAAGACCAATTGAAGTTTCCAGCCTCCAGATTTGTCTGTAGTGACATAATGATTTTGTAGCACATGAGGGTGATTTGACATGCTCTGCTTGCCTGTCAGTTGCTTGCAGGCTCTGTTCCTCAAATCCAGCACTCTGCTTCTTCCTCATTACTGTCAAACACATCAGGAGATGGTTCCTCCATTTGGTGCACATTAATGTGTGTGTACTATACGTGCCACTGCATCTACAAATATTTCCTTTGGTAATTTGTGTCACATTCCCTGTTTTGGATGCAGTTTTTACAGGGAGTCAACCATTTGTTCTCATCTGCATGATTTGTACTTCCTATCCATTATTCATGTTCTCTCCACACACACACACACACACACACACGCACACACACACACACACACAACTTACTTTCCCTTGCTTTCAGGCTATTTCTCATGTTAAGTTTTTATTTCTTTCTTGAGAGGGGTTTTGAAGTATTTGTGCTGTCCCATGCCAGTTGTCTGGGCCAGGTGATTTGGCAATTCCTGGGGGTTTTAGTTTTAGATACTCAATTCAGTGCAACCAAGAAAAAAACACAACTATTCAAGACTTAGATATCCAGTGTTGGTGCATAGCCGCATAGATTCGAATAGCAGAATGATAAAAAAATTATAGATATCTCTAAGAAGTTGGTAGATATAAGCCAATCCAACCTGAGCAAGATAGTATATCCGATATAATCCCAGCGTGAACCTTTAACATGGTAATAACCTTTTACCTTTCACATTAAAATCAACATTGTGCCAATCATTGCTGTAGAATATTTTTGGTCCAGAACCCTTGTGATTAAGGATACATAACAAGGTGTATTTACATTAAAGTTTCATCATCCCAGAGGGGAGACTGGGCAGTACAGTGTGAAAAAATGTTGCAATGCAGTGAACGTGAAGTAAGGCAGGCAACAGTGTTTTGCCTTTGCTTCATGTGGATACATAATGCAGTGAAGTACACACTCTCACCCTCGGCTTTGAATAACTGATTAGAACCCATCTAGCTGAACAGAGCCTCTTACCATTTCAAAGTTCTCACCTGCAATTGCTCTCACTTCCAGATCTGCCGTGGCAAGGGGCCAAGGCAAGATAGAAACATGTACAACAGGGATCAAGCTGAGTATGCAGGTGGTGGGGTTTAGCCAGGGGTAACAAGTGAGGAGCATAAAAGACCCACAGTTATGGCCCAAGATCATCTTTCCTCAGTGCACAGTTGGTTCCCAAGTAAATATTAGAAAATGCCAGACAGCCTTTTTAACAATGAGGTGAATTTCATGAGTGTATCCTCTGCCACATGTATCCACAGTTTGCCTAATGAAGTGTAATGTGTAAATGTGAGTGTACGCCATTTAATGTGTAAAGCCATTTATGTTTGTATTTATCAGCCAGCCAATGGAATTGGAATTCTAAGGCTTGTGAGGTGCTTTAAGTGAGTCTATGTGTGTTCGTGTGTGTGTGTGTGTGTGTGTGTGTGTGTTTGTGCCCATGCGCGCATGTACGCATGCACACATTGTGGAGTTCGAGTGGTGAAGTGCATTAAAAGCCTACCTAGCACTCTGTGGAGAAGCAGGGGGCTTGTTTCCAAGATGAGACTAGACTTAGATCAGCTTGTCGAGTTTTTGGCAGAATTAGCTCTCAAAAAAAAGTAATTTGCATAATGATTGTTCATCTGATAAAGCTGACTGTAGGAAGTCAAATTGTTTATCACAGCCAAGTGACTATATTCAGATTTTGTCGCACATATGGCTTCATGAATATGAATTGTTCGTCACAAAACTAACTTTGGCTTCGGGTGAATTTGACGGCTTACTAATTATAATCCTTATTCATATTTATGGCCCGTTGTGTTTTTATGATATTTTCATTTATTTGTTATATACATGTTTTGGCAATATAAGCATTTGTTGTCCTGCACTAATAACAAAATTGAATTGCAGAGATGAATTGAATGGACATGTAGGCGGCGAGTGGAAGAGGGGGGTGAGATTAGAGGAAGTGAATATAGGGAGGAAGACAGGGATTAGAGGGGGTGGGGTGAAAGAGAGAGTATTGCTTTGCCAGGTGATTCGAGAGGTGAACCGAAGCTTTCAGAGATTATAACACACAGGTCAATCAGAGGGTGAAGCGGCGAGAAACTGGGAGGCTTTTTACCTCCCACAGCTCAATCACCATAGAGACCCATTGTCCATTTGTGCCTCATTACCTGTCCCTGGATCAGCATGTTCTGAAACAAGTTGCTGAGGAGTGAAGGCGGATGCTGACAGATGGCATGCTGGTAGATGCTGATTGAAGTGTGAGCAACAGCATTTTGGGAAGAGAGCATGCGAGCTGTAAAAAGCAAAGACAGGACTTGTGAAAATTAAAGCAACCTGGATACATATTTGGCATTTTTGAGACATCAAAATTGCTCTTGCTTGCTATTAAGAAAAAAAATTATGAAAAACAAAATTGAAACATGTAAAAGCTTGTCAACCAATACATATTGTTTGAACATGCAGGTCCTACTGTATATCTGCTCTTCATGTCCTCTGCCTTCTCTCACTTGAATTTCAGGTCTGTCTGTCTGTGTGTCATTCCAGTTGTTCCAAACTGTGAAGGATTTCTGTCAGAAAACTTTAGAAAAAACATGCAAAGTCACTGCATTGTTACTTATTTCAGAGGAAGGCACTTTAAAGTCTATATCCTAATAGCCATTTTACTATTTTATCATGTGTCGCTATTTCACGTGCTTTTACTGTCCCCCTCTTGTGTAACATAATTTTTTTTAATACGGATTCTTGTTTTTTTTTTGGTTCAGTGATACTGCTGAAGACTTCCAGGTGATATTTTTAGTATTAGTATTTAGTAGTTTAATTGTTGTATCCATATTCTTTATTTTGTTTCCCACATTTTACTATTGGTATCAATATTATTTTGTTGGTGTGAGAGAAGAGGATGCAGATTAGAGTTAGATGGAGGAAGATGATTTGCTTTGGCAGCCAAAAGAAAAAGGAAACAATAGTCATTATTTAAAATTTCTATTAATGGTCATGTTGAGAGCAAGGAAAATGTGAAAAAAAATTTCCAATGCTCAGGATGACGTCTAGTTTAAATACAAATAACCCCCACAAAATGTTGTTTGTATTTATGTATGTTTCGGTGTTTGCAGTATGCCTGTAATCTCACTGTTGTGTTATTTCATCTAATGTCAATATTATGTTCTTGTTATTCAAATGGATACGTTGAAGCTATCAGGGAATGGTATCTGTCATGAGCAAGTATGGATTTTTATGACTGGTGGAAAACAATTCTTAGTGTTTTGTAATTGGCATTGCAGTACACGTTTACAAGCAGATTATACAAGATAAACACAACAGAACAAAGAAAATACCCAGATTGCAAAAAGATTCACAGAATTAGCTCATCAGTAAATAAATGCATTTCTCTGGAAATAAATTATGTCATTTAAAAAGAAATATATTTAATCCAATTTTTTTTTTTTCGAGAACATTTTAACAGTTGCCAGCTCTGCAGAATATGCTCATGTTTATTAATTACTGAAAGCAATTAAATAAAACTTCTAAAACAGGAAGTTAAATGGAACTGATGCAAAATAAACCCGTTGCTTTACAACCATTGTAATGAGGAACCGTGTCACTCAGTGGCTCATCCATGTGTTTTAGTAGCTTTTCAACACGCTGCAGCTCAGGGCTCAGAGGAATAATCTGGGGCACACAACTCCCGAGTAGATTCAATCCATTGTTGGTTTTTGTCTTTTTATGGTGTTTGTTGACAATAACAAGTAAAGAAAATCCATTTTTTATCCTATAAGCTTTGAGGCAACTTAATCACTATTGCAAACACAGCCACAAAGGTGCCGTCTGCCAATTAGCAGTGTCAACTTTATGCATATTATTTTCTTCTTATCCTTCTGCCCTGTTTGTAAGTGTGGTAAATCTGCCTTTGGAATTTGTTGTCATGGCTGCAGAGACTGTTCTCCTTTTATTAAAGAAAACATTAGTATAAGCTTAGTTTTTTGTTTTTAGGAAACTAGATTATATTTCCACCACAAATGGCTTTATTAAATAGGCTTGGACTGACAGCCCGTTGCTTTGGCAAATGTCACATGGCTGACTCCATTAGGAATGTGTGTATAAACAATTGACCTTTGTCACAGTTGATGTTCGTACACCCCTGCTGATTATGGATTGAATAGCCTGAAATTTTCATTTGGCTCCAGCAAAACTAAAAGTAGAGATGAAATGTCATAGATAGCAAAGGTCAACAAAAATGGAGAAGAAGGGGAAAAATATGAAATAGAAAAATAGCTTGAGGCCAAACCTGTTCAAGATATTTTCACTCCAGGCAATCTCTACTTTTGACGACTACATCGAAAAATGTTCTCACTTTACTGATTATTGTTCATGCTCTCTTTTTTTTTTATTGTTTCAAACACTTTTCACATCTTCTTAAAGACTCTAATGGTGCATTGTTCATTTCAGAATGCGCCTTCTGTTGGATTTGCTGTGCAGACCATTTTTTTTTTCTCAACTTTGCCTTCCTTGTCTTGCCTGTTGCTCCAAAACCTGAGCAAAACCTGATTTGGAACAAAGGGGTCAGGTTCTTTTTATCTGAAAACTTTCTACCATTATGTTTTCGGTGGAATGATGGCCATCCCTCCAGTATGATATCAGAGATTTGTAGATACTATGCCATGGAAGTTGATGACTTGTTATGCTCAAATAATTTGCTTAGGTCTTTAGTCCGTTTGCAGTGTCTGCTCGGCACAGAGGTTTTGACCACTCGCTGTAATTGGATTCCTGCCCCCTCATCGGTCCCGGGCCCAGCTTGATGATTGGCCTCCTGTACTGTGCCCCCAGCATCAGACACAAAGCGGAAAATACACGGATATACGTGTCCCTTGAAGACAGGATATTATATTAAGCAGACATGTACATATTTCTGGTGTTTTATTTACAAATCAATCCCATCACAATTAAAAGGGACTGGTCTGTTTGTTAGTGAGACACTGTGTTGTCATTATTAGACATTCTCTGTTTTTGTTATTTCCCTTGCTGTTGTTTGCCATTGCTGCAGTTTTAGTCTGCTTTCGATGGAATTTACATTCCTTTGTCTTCCCGTTTTATTTAGTGCTTTTGTGAATCCTCTCCTGCTTTACCTCCTGTCTGGGTTGACTTGACCTCTTGTGAAACTGCTTAGCCACCACATAATATAGTTCTCCTGTGTCCGTCCCTTGTGTGTCTATCCAATCAGCTCGCTGTCTGTGTACGTGGGTTGCACCTGTCTTGTGGTGTCTAATTAGCTGAGTTTCTATATTACTTCTCTGTCTGGTTTGCATCTTTGTCAGTTAATTATATTCGATAACCACAACAGGAAAATAACACTAATAAAGTGTTGATGCAGACGTTGTGTTGTCTAATTTAAGTCTGCACAGTAGAAATGTTAGATGTTTGCAAACACCCGAACAACAGGTTCAAGGCTGGAGTTCCAAGACAAGTTATGCAACGTGTAAATATTTGCTACTTGATGGTTCCTATATTAAGTCAGGACAACACAAGTACTTTTTAAGGTTGAAGGAAATAGAATTTAGTTTTTTTTTGTTTGTTTGCGAGACAAACCAGCGCCAATCTTTGCATTAACACAGTTCCAGGACCAAATGGGGCACCAGACATGTGATCTTATTATTGTAGCCATTAAACTGTAGTCTCTCTAAGCCTGTTAGCGACCTCCTCACCCCCAAAAAACACAAACAAAAACAACTAAAAGACAAACAAACAAACGATTAAGAAAAATAGTCGATTTTTGGTCAATTCTGGATGTCGTCCACTACAGCTGACTGACAGCTGGCTGAAGAATCTGTGTATGGGCCAGAATTGATCTGGATGAAGAAGTACCGTGCTGATAATTTAGAAGCACAACTGTCATTGGACCATCATTTGACCGGGACCATTTATGTGTTTAATCTAACAATGGGGTTGGAAACCGATCAAATGTTAACCGTGGAGCTGGCTCTGTATTGTAGCAGAACACACATAAATATGGCCTTGGAATGGGCCAGATTAATTTATCTATGTGAGACTTAGATCAATTGTGAGTGATCGGTTTAGTGCGGAACAACTCGATTTTATGGTTTGAAACAGACAACCGTGTTTATAGAAATCTACCATTACATCCCCTTGCGATGTTACTTTGTACATTTCTCAAAGAGAAGTCGCTTAATGGCTCCTTGCCTATAAAGTGCTTCACTTAGAAGCCACCGCACATTTAACACATGCTGTAATCTGACAATTTAAAAATATAGATGCCACTAGACGGGTGATAGAAGGTCAAACCGACTATCTTTATTAAGCGCACTGTTGCGCAATAACCTGGGACGGCTCGCTCTTGTTACCTACCAAATTAACACTCAAATCCGTTCTCAAGCTGACGATTAGACAACATGTAGGAACATCATATTGTTCCATTTACAAAAACTTTTTTGGTTGAAAATGGAACACTTTTATACAGTGTATTAGTTGCGAGATACAGCTTCTGCCACCGCTTCACATGTGGCCCATCTGGATATCGCCACATCCTGTGGCCTGTCTTCAAAGTCCTTCCATCTTTTGTTGGCTGTCTCCTGTTTGTTTTGCGTCCGTGGTAAGGCCAATACCATCTTTTTCATCTCTGTAATCTCTGCAGTTCACACACAAGGGCATAACCTCTTCACTGTGACTGGCTGCTGGAGGCTTTTCTTTTCCTTTCCAAGATGGGCAACCACTGGGTCATCTTATGACCTCAGAATTGTATTTCTTTTATTTAATTATTTTCTCATAAGAAATTCGAATTCATATTTCATTTTATTTTTGATTTTGAGTGAAAAAATTAGAGGATTTTCTTTTTGTCCCTGGGATATGCTGAAGAGTATCTCACATAGTTTGAAAGTTTCTTCCTCCAAACAAAACTGTTTCAGAGAGTTATAATTCTATATAATTTTTTCATTAGTCTCCAACATTATTACTGCTGGTCAGTCAATAAATAAATAGATAAATCCACCGAGGGGGCTTAATCATCTGTAATTGCAAAAGTGTTGCTGATTTGATCACTTTTATTCAGTTATTCTTATGGATCAGATGAGTAAACACAGTGGGGTGTTTAATTTCCATTTGAAATACGTTTGTCTGGAAGTCATGCTGAGTATCGGGAAATGAAAAGACATTTTTTGTGCAGGGAATAAGCAGATGAAATCTAGTGACTCTATGACAAACTGCCAGGGGGCATTTTGGTCTAAAATAAACCGTAGCAAGTATTTAAGTGCACGTCGTGGGTATTTTTTTCATGAAGTAGGCAACAACTTGTTCGCAGATCAGCTTGTGGAAACCACGCTGCGCAGATAAGTCTTCCAGACAGTATTTTCAATAGTAATGAAATACTCTGTATATTCTACCACTTTCTGTGGAAAAAACCTCTCAAGTGGCATTATGATTAGGGGCATTTAAGATATAGATATTGATCTTGAGTTAAGTCATCACTTTGAGAAAAATAGTGAGCAGCGATGAGAAATATTTCTTGTCAAATATTAACAAATTTGGTTATTCACATATTTTCTTTTTAAAAGCTATTATTCAGGGCCTCTGAAGATTGACAGTTTCAATGTTATACACATAGTTAACTCGTGTTCTACAGGCATTGTTTATTGGGTTTTGTTGACCAGCAACTGACTTATTTTTTCTGCTGTTTCATAAAAGCTCCATACTGTAAAGCTCTCATTAGTTTTCATGATTAAATTGTCTATATGTAAAACATGAAAAGTTGTGCCTTGTTCTCAAGTCATCTTGTTAATAAGCCCATGTTCAAATGATGAAATAGCAAGAAATTCCTCTCTCAGTCAATACGGTCATTTATATTCTTCTTGAATGGCTGTGCTCCATCATCAAGACTGTGGTTTTACTTCTGAAAGTGTTTTTACCCATGACAAATATCTGGATGAGCTCAGGGAGGAACGTGAATATTATGGATGTATTTTTTTAAAGAAGTTATATTCACCATATAAACAACTAATCTTTAATCACACTGACTGACTTGTCCTGTAAATGCGGCAATTTCCAAAAATGTGAACGTTGGAGGGCTGGGTGGAAAGATGGATAGCGCTGCAGGAGAGGGAGACGTGCAGGTAGAGATAATTAGAAGACACAGTGAATAGGAGAAAAGATGTGAGCTGCAGATAAAGAAAGGACAGGAGGTGAAGGACGAAGACGCTAGATAAGATAGAGAAATTAACAAAACTGCAGATGGAACATTGATGTTCGAAATAAAAAAAAAACGGTGGTAATGTGTTGGGGAATCCTGTTTTCATCTTTTGGTGTGAATCAGCGTTGTGAAGTATTATAACCCCGTGCCGGTGCAAGAAGCACTGGCTGAAAAAGGTAAATTTTGTCAATGCGGAAGTTAAGACATCAATATCACCATCTTATCATTCAAGTACAAGTATCTGACTGAATTCCAAAACACTGTACACGTCATTTAACAGACCACGTTGTAATGGCATTTGGTCAAAATTAGCATATTTCTTTCAGTGGCAAACCCCAAAGTCTTTTAAAAGTCTCAAAAGACTAAGAGAAGGAAAGACAGAGCAACATGTGCCACTGCAAGTTTAAGGCTCATATACACAACATATATTTTGTTGTCCAGTATTCACAATGTTTAGAATGAGCAGTGATAGGATGCAATGTTGGCACATTCCTATCTTGATGCCCTTGACTCCCTCCCAAAATTAAATGGTGCAGTGTTTTTTTTCCCCCCTGATATTAATAGGGTGTGTGTCAGATACAGATGAGGAAGGCACATAACCAGACTCAGACAGTTGCATAGCTGCACAAATATGATAGAGATTATTCATAAAGTATTAGAGAATGGCAAATTGTAATTTTGCAAATCTCACCCCCTTCTCCTCAGGGAACTTCAGTTATAGATGATGGGATTTTAAAAGACAGATGCAACTCTCCACAGGAAAAGAATTAAGCATTCTTTCTGACACAACTCAGAAATGAGGTGTGTCCTCAAAGGAAACCATCTGGGGTCACAGAAATGCTGGATATGTGATCAGAATAGCAGAATGCCGAGGTGCAGTAACAACTGACTCTGCAAGGGAAAAGGAAATGAGACTCGGCATGTTACAACCACATGGCACGGCATTATTTACAGGCCAGCGACAATGCCCCTTGATTTGTGGCCAAATTATTTATCCTTTTAGCAGAGCAACATAAAACACCTAAATAGAGCCTACAGCACAGGCAACTTGGATCTTGCCTTGGGTGACGTGTTATTCCTGTCAGCCACCAGCAGCCGGCTCTTACTGAGAGAGTCCCAGAACCCTGGGCAGAGAGACCAGCTTGGACCATCAGCTCATAGCTCTTCCTTAAACCTTAAACAAAATCTAAATGGCAAGATTAAACAGAACTCTGCTGTCAGCTGTTCAGCCCAGAAATCACCCTGGAGTCTCATCCCACCAGGGTCAGCGTCTTCCAAAGAGAATTCTGCTCCTTGCAACACCACCTCTTCTATATTAACAGCTGAATATGTTGGTGCTTTTTGAAGATATTGTATAGATGATAATGATCTTTGACGGTTTCACACAATGATCCATGGCACACAGTGACTTCGGGGTGAATTCATTCAAATCAGCTCAGAATCTCATCTTTTGTATGGTGTAAATTAAATTAGTCATAGATGTGTTTTTGGTGTGACTTAAACGTAACCAATCAAAGCATTGTCTGCTATTTAGCTCCTGCGCTGTCAGATGAGCGCATTAGTATTAAAATGACGAGCTCAGAAGGGCTGAGAAACAAGTAGTTTCCTGCTGAGAAAATAACTTGAAACAACTTGTTTCTCCTTTGTCTGTCCGAAAAAATATTTTCCAAGCTAAATAATTCATACCTTTTGTCTATTTCGAACTACTGGAGAATTTCCTCTGTCCTTTCAAGTTGACAAGTACAGTCTGAATTTTTGCTGCTTGGATGTTGTGGTAGGGATGGCTCAACATCTATCCATGTATCCATCAAACCCTTTTTCTATTCAGGCAGCGCATCTTTTTAATGCAGAGGGCAATCCCAGCTTTAACTGTGCAAGAGGCAGAGTTCACTTACGTTTATTGATTACATAAAGAGACAGACACCCATTCATGCTCACATTTAAACCCCGGAGGGGCATCCGGAGGGAACCCACAACGGCACGGGAGGAGCAAGCAATAGTTCTTCCACCAGACAAGTGACATTGAGGAAACGGTGGCGTTTCAGCTAGCTTTGGTGTATTGGCCTCATGGCATGATAGAATTACATAATACTAAATCTCTGACTCTGTCCGTCCTGCCAAAGCAGTTGAGGACGCCCACATTATTCTCTGTTTCCCATCTCTCACCTGTCACTCCCTTAGGTGCTCCTTTCAGAACAAAGACTGAGGCGCCTTTTTTTTCTTGACCTCTTTTTGCACTTCTTTGTGTTTATTAGGGGATGTTGGGATATGTTTGACCGCTAAACTCGGCTAGATCAAGAAAATAGAATGATGTTTGTGAGGTGGTGTGCTGACAGTTTTGAGTCTACTGTATACATCTCTGGGAGGATGTGCATGTTGAAATCCATCCAGTTCAGCATATGAGGGGGAACTAGAAACTCCCCCTCCTGCCCCCCCCCACCTCCCCCCCCCAAAAAAAAAAATCATGTCTGCTGCATAATGACTGCAGCTTTTCTAGGAAATATCAAAAAGCAAAATGCCAGCTTATTTCTTCCAGCTCTGCTTGTGCTTGCTTCATTTTATTCCCCCATTTTTTCCAGGTTCTATTTGACTGCTTTCCTCTTTCTGACGCCTTAAGATAGACCACATTCTTATTATTTTGCACTCTTTCAAGCCTATTCCTGTCTTCTTTCCCCATACCTAAAAAGCATGGCTTGCCAGAAACTCTCCTCCCAGTACCGGTGACCCAATTACTGTAACTTGTCCCTCCCTGGTAGGATGCAGCCGCGTCCCTCCCTGGAGACTTACCCTGCTGCACATAGGCGATCCATCACTCTCCTCTGCCACCTCCCCCTTGCCACATTTATCAAAGTTGTACAAACACGCATGCTTACAAGCACATTCCTCTACATGCGTGGATGCCCCTAAATGCTCTCCAAGACAGGAATACATATCAGTAAAAGGTAAATGTACACGCATTCACACACATATACATGGAAACACAGCCATATAATTACTGGTGGGCGTCTGACACACAGTTGACAGTTATTTATTTTCGTTCTGACACCTCATCACATCCCCAGCCTTTGTTTGTATAACCCACAGACTGTCATTACAATGTGATGAAGGGACAGGCGTCAAAGCAATCATTCATTTTCAGAAATTACCCTGCATTGCCGCTGCTGGAAAACAAGCAAACCAAAAACAGGGTATCAACCGAGAGACTTGACAGGTGTGATTGAAGGAATTCAGAATCTGTTTGTTTTTTTTTTTGTCTGGAAACTTTATTTAATAATTTTTATACTTATTTAAAAGAGATCCGTCACACTTTTTGGAAAACAGTAGAATTCTGCAGACAAGCTGTTAGTAGTAAATACCGTTCACTCAGTGCGGAAGTTCATAGTGTCATCTTCAGTATTATAGGTAATAATGCATTTTGCTGTCTATTCATTTATCATCAAAAACGCGAATAGTCTTATATACGTTTAGTTTTTCTGCCCAGCTAATGGACAGATCAGGTTGCTGTTGTTATACAAAATAAAGACGGATTCCACATGTTGCACTGTGAAACTTGTCCATTTAAATAATTCAAATTTATCAGCATAATAGCTATAATTTACCATACTCACATAGGATATGACACAACATGATTGATAAGATTTGATTTTGGTGTGAGCTAAGAGAATGCAGAGGGTTGGGTGTGAGAGAGTATGATGCAGGGGGTAGGGTTAAATGGAGACGGATGATTTCCTGAAGGGAACAGCTGAAAGGAAATTAGGATGTCAGCACAGGAAAGAAATGTATGCAGAATTGTATTTTTAGAAAAAAACACAGACTTACTTTAACAGGTTGGTTTGGACACGGTCTAGCATCTAGTGACACATACTGCTTGGTGATTCAACAAACAGTCATATCAACAGAGTCGAGAGTGTAATGGCAATGTTCCAGCAGAATATGGTAACGGTGACAGTTTGAGGATGTTAGCCATTCTCAGCAACTTGCAACGCTGTCAAATCAGCAGCTAAAGGAAGAATAAATGAAGCATGTTGGGGAAGTACGATTATCTCAGAGCAAGAAACCGGGCGAGTCAATAAACAATAGATTAATGGAGACCGAGGGTATGGAGCTGCATTTCTAATTCTGGCCATTAGTATAATGATAGAAATCCTGAAAGAGTTGTTGATTGACTTTAGCCAAGGAGATGCTGGGGCTCTTAAGAGCTCCACTGTAGTTTATATATAAGGCTCAGACACCCAGTGCTTTGGCCATGAAGGGCCATGGTTCCAATCCGACAAGGGTCCCTTACTGTGTGGAATTTGTATGTTCTCCCTGTGTCTGCGTGGGTTTCCTCCCACAGTCCAAAAACAGTTTAACTGGAAAAAATCACCTGAATGAGTGATTGGCTACATATTCTTATATGTATCCCTGCGATTGACTGCCAACTAGTCCAAGCTGTATCGCGCCTCTCGTCCGATGACGGCTTGGATAGGCTCCTGCATCCCCTGCGACCCTGAGTGCAGGATAAGCGGCAGACGATGGATGGACAGATATATATATGTTGGTTTTTTTTTTGTGTGTGTGTATTTTTCACCCCTAATTTTCCTCTGACTCTCGAGCACCTCATGACTCAAAGGCACCATGGTGACTGACAGATGCAGAGGAGGGAGGCAGCAGGGTTATCAGCCCATCTGACAAGGAGAGCCTGCTTAAAATATATTTGCATCCAGCTTTCACAGGAAATGGGGTCAGAAGTTATGAGGATAATGTTTTGAAGTTTACTGTATAAAATGCACTTTTCTGAAAATACTTTATAACAAAGGTACGTACACACACTGTAGCATATGACCACTGCTGGTATGGCTATCAAAAGTAAATGTCCCCAAGGGAATTGGAAGACAACCCATGGTGATCCTGGCATGGCACTGAGTCGGGGCTCCTGTGGGGTATGTACTTTCTGTTTTATGCTCTCAGAAGAACAGTTGTCCATGTGGGTGTGTTTGCAGAACCTTGAATATATGTCCTCCTGTGCATGGTTGACGCCACCCAGGGGATTGTGGAGAAAAAATCTGGTCTGAGTGTGTTACTGGCATCGCTTCAATGAATCTCCTGTTTAGCCTTCTTGTAATGGCTGCGGCAAAATGGCAGAACTATTATTCACTCATAGCTGTATGCATTTGTAGCTATCTCAGAACACTGTCCAATTTTGGAAAATATTTTGCAAACTCACTGTTGCATCTGCCAGGCTTTTTTCCTGTTTCTCTGTATTTATTTATTTGTTTTACACCAAGATCAGTGGTGTTGTTGTTGATAGTGCCATCCATTTAGTGAAAGTTGCTCTTCAGATGATGATCTTCTCCCATGCCTTATTGTGTTGATGCTTCATTGAATTAAATATGCCCTTAATAGCATGCTCAAAACCTACACCACTGTCAGGTTTTGTCTAGACCCACACCGTTTCCTGCAAAGTAGGGGAAGGTGGTTGTTCCACCAGCCCAAGCCATTACTAAATCTAAGCTTTTGTACATCACTTTATATTGTCTCTGACCTACTTCGTAGAAAAAAAAACTTATGTTCACCTGTTTTCTTCATCTGCCAGCACTTTGAACAAAGGGGCATCACGTCTTATATATACCAGCAAACCATCACTTAGATTTGTGCAGCATTTTACCATATCCAAGCTCATCAGAGACTTTACTGTGTTTTTCTGATGTATGATAATCTACTGCATTCACGGTGTCCTTTTGCTGGGGACTTTGGTGCTTTATGGACTGGGAGGTTTTGAATGTGGATCAGAGGCGAGCACATGGGGATGCGGTGTCAGAGAATCAAAGCTCGATCTGGAATAATTCCTTGTTAATGTTTTGTTGTTTTGCTACCGGCCATGATGATCACATGACACCCAGCAGGTACAATCAAGCACAGTTTAGCTGGTGAGGAGCCATATTTGAGCCTCAGTCACGCTCAGAGCTCGAAGAATTACCTGGTGTTGTTGCCAAGCTCTCAAGCCTTTTTTGGTTCCAGTACTCACTCTTTGCTGTAATTTTTCCCCAGACTTTTTTTTTTTTCCATCCTTTGTTTGAGTGGATTTTAAAATCTAGCAAAGATACTTAATGATTTTTTGTCTCCTTTTCAACCTGGTCCAAGATGTTGGAAAGGAACTGTATTGGAATTTATCAAGCCTCCCATTTTATGTAGGAGAAAATGAACATTACATATTCAAGAATCGCTAATCCCATTAAATTTGGTAAATGATATATGCATGGGTCTAACAAGGAGGTAAATTGCTTTTCAGCAAGACAGTATGGCTGAAAAACAAGTCAAGAGGTGAGGTTAGACATGATTTCAAACACTATTTGGATGTAATAAAAATAAAGAAACAGCATGCAATTTAACATGATATTGTGTCTTGATATGCCTTGCAAAACGCTTTCATTTTTCTTTTTCTTGCTGACAACCAGATCTAACATGTCTGTATCGCTAGCTCTACAGGCAAAGTGAAAAACAGTTTTGTAGACTGTTCTGATAAGACTATTTGAGAGGGAACACTTGTTTCGATGTTGACCGCAGATTTGTTTAGTTGCAAACACCTTGTGAGACAGAACATTGGATGCAAAGTCAGATGAGGCCTGAATTACAGCTGCAGAGCAGACGCAATCTAATAGACTTTTTGGTGACCTCAAATTATGTAACAAAAAAAATAGCAAAAATAAGATGTATAGTATAATTATTATTATTAGACCTGCTTTAAATGTAAAGTATTACCGGGCAACTCTGTTGTGATTTGGTGCTATGAAGATAAAGTTTGACTTTACTTTTTCTCAAAATCTATGTAAATATCTCCTGCTAGAAGCAACATTTTGTGTTCCGAGTATATATATACATACATATACATACATACATACGTATATATACATACACATATGTGTATATATGCTTGACGGTCGATTGGACGTTAATTCTCTGGGCATAATGCACTGAACTGACTTTATTGGCACTGTGAAACACAGTGCAACAATCGGCTACACTTCATGTAGCAGGAGCCAAAGGTACAAGCTATGTCTCTGAGGCATTGGGGACAGATTGAACGCACACTGTGCTTTCTGTAAACACTCACAACCAGGGACTGACACTGATTGGCTTTACCACAAACTGCACTCCATAACTCGTTCATTGTTTTGGAGTGCGGTTTTATTGGTCGTTCACTGTACATTTATTTCCTACCCTTGACCGAGTCTCATTTGAAAAAGAAGAAAGACTATTCATTGCGCACTGCAACCTTCTTCACCAAAATAATCAGAGATTATATATGAGCGGAGTTAATTTATTGTTGTTAAGAATCTGTGCATAATATGGCTCATATTTTGCTCTAACATTCCTCACTGTGTGCCATATTTATTTATTTCTCTCGCTCTCTAATTCTCTCTCATTTCTGTGTGAATGCTTCATATTTTGCTTTCTGTGTGAGTGTGTGTGTGTGTGTGCGCGCATGTGTGTGTGTGTGTGTGTGTGTGTGTGTGTGTGTGTGTGTGTGTGTGAATGAGGAAGAGAGAGAGTGGGTGTGCTCACTAAATTACTGTGCCACTTTCTCTCTGAGTGACTGTGTTGTGCTCATTTGATGGGTGCAAATGAAAGCTTGCATGTATGTGTGTTTCTATCTAAAAGTCAAAGTGGCATAACTGTGTGTGCGTGTGTGTGTGTGTGTGTGTGTGTGTGTGTGCATGCGTGTGTGTGTGTGTGTGTGTGTGTGTGTGTGTGTGTATGTGTGTGTGTATGTGTGTGTGTCACCCTGCTCCTGTATGGAAGCTCAGCAAGACAAAGAACCTATTGAGTCATTGCTCATTGAGACTCTCATTACAAGCAACAGCTCCTATTTTCAGAGCTTCCTTGCTCTCATTACGAGCTCACACTGCAGAGAGAATATGGCTGACATTTAGCCATTATGCTCTGCTGCAGTCTCAGGCGCTCTGCACTAAAAGACTGTGTTAACGAGTGGGTTAAAGACCATTGTAAGTGGCATTAATGACAAGCCTGTGAATACATTTAAGGAAGGAAAGGTTTTGGACAAATGGAGCAGGTTGAGGTCAGCTCACAATCAGGGCAAGGATTTAGCAAAGAGCCCTGGGTATTTAAGTCTCTAAAGATATAAAGAGCAGCAGTGGCCATAATCTCAAGTCACAGATTTACAGATTTTTTTTTTTTTCACATTTACAAACTTAAGCGATGAAATTCAAGCTGAAGCTAGTGATAATCAAACTATGGAAGGCAATGAGATGTGTGTGACGTATCTGCCTGCAACAGTCCTGCTCAGTTAGAGAATATGATAATTTCTCTTGTTAGGACGTGATTATCTGCTTAACTTCACGCTGGTCAAATCCACCTCCTCAAGAAAAAGACAACTGAATTTTTGGCATAGAATAGAAGAACCACTGATACTTTCCTCCTGGTATTTCCTTATGTTGTATATTATAGATGAGTCATGGAGCATCTTTAAATGTCTGAAAATGTTCTGCCCAGAGCTTCAGTCGGGCTGCATCCTCAAGGCCACCAAAGTGACATGAAGCCATCCATTGGTATCCATTGGAGACGAAATAACTTGGAGCAAGAAATGAGGGAATAACATGAAGTCAGAGCGAAGGAGAGAGAGAGAGGAGGCATTACCACTGAGCCAATTGTGCTCAGTCGCCATGGCAACTCTTTAACGTGCAGCTGTCATTTGGCCAATTTTGGAGTTTCACTTCATTTCTATTTATGTATTGCTGATAGCATAATGCACATAACCAAAATTAGACATATTTAAAATTGCATGTTGCTTAGTGTGTGTGTTCATACTGTGTTTGCATGTGTGAATCTTCCTTAGGCTGCTATTATTAATGCATCTTGAGTGCTTGCAGTAATTAAGTCTGAGAGCTGGTGTTTGGTAGAAAAGAGGTTTTTAAAGAGGATTTTCAGTCACCTCACAGTAGTAGTTGCTTTGAATTATCGTGTAGATTGATGGGCCCTGGGATACAAATGTGTATTTTTTCGTGACTTTTCACGACTACTCGTTCTCCTAAAGAAAAGGTTGGTTTTCAGGGCAAATTTCCAAGTGAAATACATCACTCATCTTGTCAGGTGGCTTAGTGTGATGAAGAATTGCAATTCACAATCAAAGAAAGCCAATTCTGATCTGTACTGAGAGCTTGTGCAAGTAGGAAACAATTGTGTTGCCTGACAAGATGTGATAAACCATCTGCTGCTTCACAACCTTTATATGTTAAAGCTGATCAGATTCATATTTCAAGAAATTTTAATGTTGAAAATCAAGATATAACACAGGAAACGAAAGGACAGCATCACTATTTACTACCCGTGGCTTATAAAGTGATCTGTACTGTTTAAGCCTTAATCATCTCTATCATTTTTTCCCCAAACCTGAACAGTCAGTTTTACTTGCCAAAAGCTAACTATTCCCTAAGAAAGGAAATTCGCAAAAAATAAAACAAAACCATTACAGCATGTATGTATACATGTCCTGGCTTTTTACCTGATGGGATGGATCCTTTGTTGGCACTCTACCTGTAATTTTCAAACTACCACTTTTATCTAAAGCATGCTAATCGGTAATAACAAGTTTTGAAGACCTGACCAGCTTGAACAGCACAAATTTATGTTATCAGTCTTTATTTACATCATTTTATATTTGATTAACATATCTGACGATCAATTGCTTTGTGCAAGGATACTCCTTATTTGCATAAATCCTCCCTGGTGGAGCTTAATGCATATATTGTGGTGTCCATCTGCTTTAAAATGAATTATTTGACAGACAGGAAGCCAGTGTAGAAAGCTGGTATTGGAAGCCATGGGAATTACTAACAAGTAGGAGAATATGACTGATACATTCTGGCCCTGCTTTTTTTTTTGTTTTTTTTGTTTTATATTTACAGTGACATATAGATACTTGACAGTGTCTATCTGAATTTATCAAAATAAGTATGGAGCCCACAGAGATATATCCACACATAGACAGACAGACACGCTTTCCCAACCAAAAACACCTGCATATATCCTTTGGGTTCTTCACATCTGCTGTGTTTGTATTTTTATTAGAAGTGTTGTTCACGTCCCAGGAGAGATTAGTGAGAAAACCCTGCAACAACCCTACCCACCACCAGCAACACACACAAACACACGCACACGCACACACACACACACACACACACACACACACACACACACACACACACACGCACACATTCATTCATACTCATACTTACCCATTCATATGTCAACCAAAAAGAATGCTTTTGAGGTTTGGAGAAAAAAAACAACAACCTGAAAATAGGATTAATAAAGGCACCACTGAATTGATAATGGTTCTGTCATAAACAACAATGGTTCTATATTCAAACTGTGACAACTTGTTGTCACTCACTCACTTCAGAGGGATTAAGATACAGAGCAAAACACTTTGATTTGTTTATTTTTATTTTTGGCAAAAAATAGTCAAGTTGCGATTTGTATGTTCGCGATTCAGTACAATTCTGTCGTCTATGAATTTGTGAACATCGTGGATAGTTGCAGACCTGTGAAGCAACTGATATAAAAAAATGAATAAGAATCAGCTTTGAGGTGAAATGAAAAACACATTTTCTATTCTACTTGCAACATGTCCATGTGTATAGCATAAAAATGCATTATTCACCCATGCGGCTTGCTGGCAATGCAAAATGAAGAACAGAGAAATCTAAAACACAATTAACATTGCTCTTTTTATGTATTTATGGTATTTTGTCACCTTAACATATAGACAGTACTAATTACTGTATATAAAATTCATATGGCTGTTGTTATTAAAATAGCTTAATAAAAGAAGAACACAAAGGGAAAAAAAAATGCATCACTAAGTTGAAAGAGTAGGTTGAAGGGTGAAAAAATTGGCCGAGTAACTCCAGAGAAATAGTGGGAAATATCATGGATTCCACAAGTGTAAAGGTGGATTGAGCCCATTCTATTTCAGCTTTAACAAATCAACAGAATAGAGAGCTGCACTAGTTTCTGTATAAGGTTGGTTTAAGGTAAGCAGTAAAGATACTGCCAAAGTGAAACATGAAACCAGAGTTAATAGACGGTGTATCATTTTCCATTTCAATTGGGATTTAATCAATTAATGCAAGCAATTAGTTCCAATGGTTAAATTATTTCATTCCTAGTCTTACACTGGCTCAAACACTGCACATTACCCGAATAAATTCTGATTTAAATTAGAAATCTTTTTTTGGATGTTGGTGTTTTTGTTTTTTTCTGCCTCCTTTGAATGGCATCACATTTGGAAATGGCTCTGAAGTATGACCTGAAATTCAAGCTGTCAGTTGTCAAATTTGCATAACAAAACTTTGGAGAAGCAGCAGCAGAATGTTTCTCAGTTGATCCCAAAATAGTAAGGGAATGGTGGAAGAAAAAAAAAAAAAGTTGTACTTTAACATCTGTCAGAGAAAGATGGGGGAAGTAGCAGACTGGTTTAGGGGAGAGAAACACATGGATCAATGGCATACAGGCATTACATCTCAAATTCTTGGAGAGGAAATGAACCTTCTGGGCTGGTTGCCAGTGGCCTCCTTTTCATGAAGCAGATATTCCTATTGGTGTTAATAAACAATTAGATTGCCCATTTTTGTGGGATAGGTCTCCCACAGTCCAGATGAGTTCTATCAAGTTTTGTTTTTAATCATTTGGAAGGTATTTGGTTCACATTTGGCCAATATTTGGATGATGAAGGCCATCGGTAAAACATAAGAGTGCAGCAGTACATTGAGGAAAAGTGAGAGAAACGCATTTGGATTCACCCACTGTTCACTTAAGATAGGAATTCCACCATGTAGCCACAAGAAAAACAACAAAATGCAGACATCTCTTTTGTGAAATGTTTTCATCTTGTTTTAGGGAGTCTTTTTAAACCTTTTTTTTCTTTTATACACTGATTTGGTTTGCTCACCGGGGAAAATGGGAGCAGGCTTCGAGGCAGTGTGAGAATGAGCGGTAAAATAGCAGGCACTAACCTGAGAGGACAATCCGGTTTGTCCTGTCGAAGCCACAAAGACAGTCAGTCAACTCTGACTGACCACAGTCAGTGCCTTCAAACACTCTGCCAGATACCAGTACTTTTCAAATCCCATTTTCTACCTTCAGCCAGTGGCTTTTTAAACAGATTCATTTGATTTTTTTCGTCTCTTTTGTGTATTTTCGGGGAATGCACATCCTTGTGTACTGTGTTGTTGATTATATTTTATGCATTTATTCAGGCTGCTCATCAGACCGCCCTTTCAAAGCTGCCACAACCTTAAAATAATCCAAAGGGATGAGTTCCATTCAGTTTCACAGGCTCAGTGCTCTTGAGCTTCAAATTGTGTGGCAACCAATGAAAACATTAACAAAGCATTCATGTTCCATGTTCCAAAAGGATATATACGGTATGTTATGTCTCTCATTGTTTACCAGCGAGGGTACCCTAACTTCTAACCCTCACATCTGACCTTGATTTCAGTCAAGGTCTACAAGAAAATGATTACAACCTTATATTTTATTGTAATTTTATTCCGGTGGAAACCAAACCTCCCTTATTTATACCTGTCAGCCTTTGAGCTTCTCACTTAAGGAATCAGTTAACTCAGCACATCTTCTCCCCAGCCCTTACTGAATTTGATTTTCCAGCTCCCTTTTATCAGTGAGGTAAAACAAAAACAAAAAAAACACACACACTCATACATACAAGTAACAGGGAGAATTTTCAGAAACAACCACTCATATCGCAGCAACTGCATTGCAATCCTGACTTTTCAGCAGGTTCTTTTGTTACCACTAATGACGGGCTAGATAGCAGGCTGGCTGTTTATGATCCAAAATACATCTTTGGTATCAAATGCCCCTGGCACACAGAGGGTGGAGGCATCATTATTTCCTCTTCCTTCTTTGAGGAACACTAACATAAACAATTTGAAATCATATTCATCAGTGTGTGCAGTCAGATACTGTGCCACTTTCAGATTTGCAAAACACAATTGGCACTCCTGGTTGCATTTGTGGGTTTTTAAGCTGCTTGGTAGTCTGCTTGAGCAAGATCCTTAGAGTAAGTGTCAATGTCCTCACCAGTTAACTAAAACAAAAATATATATGTACTGTATGTTTTTAGACTGTGGGAGGAAACTGGAAAGTCCGGAGGAAGCTCACAGAGACATTAGGAGAACATACAAACTCCACACAGAAAGGGTCCTTTGTGCTATGAGGTGGAAGCGCCAACCACTGCACCATCATGCCGCCTTCTCTGTAAGTCCATTCAATATCAGAGGTCTCCTGTCAGATTCTTATTTTATCTGAAGTCCCGAAGTTGGAAACTCTTATACACACTGAATCTTCACTTTCATAGACAAAAGGTAGATTCTGGAGCTAATATCTGTATTAAACACTTCCTGTCAGTCATCTAGACCAGCGGTCGGGAACCTATGGCTCTTCAGGTGGCGGCATATGGCTCCCAGACAATTTTGAGTTGAAAAAGAAAAAATCAGTTTGGAACTGATTTTAAAACCCTTGTGATATTTCTTCATGATACTGTGTCACTTTAAAGTAAACAGAAATAAGTTTTGAAGATAAATTTCACGGGTCACCCGTCGGAACCATTGGCTTCCGAGCACGTCCGGGTCATTGTAAAGGGGAGGGAAGTAATTTTATCAGATAGCCAACTAGTTTATCTGCATGAACCCTTGTGACGGAAAGCTGGCGAAAAGAAAAAAAGACGATGATTACCGCGCATTCCAGGCTGCGTGGAAAAAAGAATTTGATCTGTGGTATGTCTAATATGCTATGATAAATTGCATTGATGAAACGGTCAAATATAAAGCGGCACTTCGAACAAATCCATGCAGCACTAGGGGTCGCATTAAAAGTAAGACATATATAATTTATTATACATTAAAAATACTATATGGCTCTCAATGAAATATATTAAGAAATATTTAGCTTTTATCGCTCTCCCAGTCAAAAAGGTTCCCGACCCCTGATCTAGACGAAATGGCATCTGCTGGTTTTTCTGTCACTAAATGGTCTTGTGAATATCATTACATCATACAAAAATCTCTGTGACGGATTAACTTTGCTCACCATCTTGGATCAGTATTTTTACTTCTCTTTGCTCAATTTGTATTAGTATTGCACTTCAGTAAATTTCGCCTCATATAAATATGTTTCACATAATAAAAAAAAAAAAAAATCAGACAGTCACGGCGAAATCAAAAAGAGATAAATGATAAGATGTCAGTCTAACTCTGAAGAACTTTCCTGTCTTTGACAACTCCGAAAAGTCATGGCTGGAATACTAAATATGAAGATTAGGATTCTCTTTGTACATGTGGTAGTGAACGCACTTCAAATCCCATAGAGCGGCACTTTCAGCTGCCTATTTTTTTGACTGTTGCAGTGATACGGTCACTGAGATAGAGGGTTTTGTTGCAGCTCAATGAATAATGTCAATAGACAATTAGGCATTCACTGGATTCGACCCACAAGCTAATTAGAGGTCTATAATTAGCAAAGGGAGAGTCTTAAATGTTCCCAAATGAAGCACCAGATAGCCACTTATGGGAAGCAGCACTGAGCTTTGGCCCGGCACTGAAACCTCAGCCCAAGGGACTCTCAGACAAGGACTAGAGGTGCTTGACAAGGCCCATCGTGGTATTCGAGCAGGATAAGAGTTGTTCAGTAGTGACTAAGAACAAAATGGTATCTAGCTATTAGTTTGTTCTGTTTGTCTGTTTTGCATTAAAAAAAAATGTAATTGCAATTATACTTGTTGTCCGGGGACGTTTTTTGGTAACACGGGCAAGACTGATATACAATCCTCTAGTTTTATTTGACTGATTGCGCATAAAATGTGTAGAGAAGAGCTGAGTACACTCTTTCAACTTGAAAAGACATTCAAACCATGGTCATCCCCTTGACCTCACCTCATCTTAAGACCCATCTTGTTTCCTTGACTCTTCCTTCTGGGTGTGTGCCATTTTTTATTATTTGCTCTGATAAACTTCCAGCTGTGATGCAAGACTTTCTGAGGTTGTCATGTCCGTCCGCATCACCCCTCTCTCCCTTTAGATCTCGCTATCCATCTTAACTCTTCCTCGAGATGTCGAGATCTCGAGAGAAATCAACAATTCAGTCACATCTCTCATCTGCTCTCCATTTCCCATCCAGCAGTTTGTTCACGATTTTTCATCTTGTTTTCCATACTGCTCAGTAAGGAGCCCGAATGGTAAATTCAGGTCGGGCAGCGAGTGAGCCATCAAGCACAGCTTTGCGTCAATTCTGGAGCTGATATTTGAAAAAGAAAATCTATTATTGACTCTTGTTATTACTTTGAGTGCTACCACACATACACACACACACAAAAGAAAAAAACACAATATTTTGTATGGCTCGACGATATATAAATTTATAAAATAGGTTCAAAAAGGGTTGTGCAGTCAATTGCTTTGCAAAGTGAGGGGGACAAAAATTTTTTTGCT
Organism: Fistularia commersonii; assembly: GCF_037954325.1. NCBI lineage: Eukaryota > Metazoa > Chordata > Actinopteri > Syngnathiformes > Fistulariidae > Fistularia > Fistularia commersonii. The sequence continues at coordinate 11,522,707 of NC_141303.1, read as the reverse complement.
CAATAGGGAGATTTTTCATTCAATCCAGTGAATTTAGAAATCACAATTGCGATTATCTACAAAGCAAAATAAAAAAAACAAAACAGTGACATGGTTTTCATGTATTATTATATATATATATATATATTTCAAGTTGAACCCCAATATGTAAATTTCACATTTTTTTTTTTTTTTTTTTTTTGTGAAGGATTCCAATGTATTACCTGGGAGTTTTGTGTGTTGGTTTGGAATTAAAACTGTGCAAGAACCAACCTTTCTATAAACCACATTTGTGAACCAATCTCCACAAACAAAAATCACATCCCCAAAGCTTTCCTGCTTACTTGTCAACTGCATCTCATACAAATACATGAAAAGCCAGCCAGGGGTGTTACTGTCAGCGTTATGCAGGGTAAGATTCTTTGCACATCACAATTAAGCAACCAACACACAGAAAAACCTTGACATTGACATCATGTCAAATCTTTCCCATCAGCTTCATGTGACTACATTTGATTGTGTTCAAAGACCTTCAGCATGCAACATCATCGCTGAATCATTATAGAAAGCCAAATTCTCTTAACCCTAAGAATTCTATAGTGTTTTATTTCTCTCAGACCGAAAAGGAGGCTGGGGCCATGTAAATAAATTCTATTCCTTCTTACAGCTAGCCGTACAAAACCTTTTCCAGTTCATCGAGCTTCACTGTAGGTAGACCCCAAATAAGGATGTCTTTAATTTCTCTAAATGATTGCCTTGGTAGTGGCATAGCACCAGGTCAGCAGAAACTGTATATATGGATGCTGCTGCCATTGAGTTTCCTTCTGAAATAGTACCTGAGTTTGCTCACAAACCACCAAGACTCACCCCTCAAACTCAGGTTGGTTGCTGCTCTCATGGGGTTCTCTGTTATAACATGTAAAAATCCAATTAGCCTATGATGCAGTCAAATAAAGTTGTTTTCCATTTGCAGCTTCAGGCTTCTATAAAGGGCATCAATACTACGTTTGCCGGTCCAAGGAGCTGTGATGCATTCAGATGCAGTTTCCAACATAGGAATTCCCTTGTCAGCCCTGCTGGAAGATTATTTATATAATTAACCAAGGTTTGAATTCAGACATAATTCAAGCAGGCTTTACACTATTAAAAAATAGATAGAATAAAGTGACGATTTTGACAAGGTTGGCTGCAAAGGCCCTAATGTGTTTAATTGAGAGCCACTGGTGATTACCTTCTCTGCCCCAATGTCCTCACCTGTGTCAGTTAATCTACCCTTGTCAGCAATGCCCGTCCCTTGTATGTCTTTACCAATCAGCTCCTTGCCTGCCCCTCATAAATGCTAAATGGACTTCATTTACCATTTATTTAACACTTTTCTACATTGGCTGCACTTTCAAGTCTTGCCTCATTCACACTCCCACATACATACATATGGCGACACCTAAATGGTGGACGGTGACATGCAAGGTGCCGACCATCTTAGCAGGAGCTATTAGAGATTCTGTTGCTCGCTCAAAGACATATTCAGTCAATTCCAATTCCCATTCCTTGGCCTCAGTGTCTGAGCGCTCTGGAGAGGTAATGGCCCCTTCATAACAGTGCTATAAGTGGCTGGGATTTAAATCTTCACTTAGGGATTGGAACGCCACATGTTTCATCATAAGCAGCCCCTGATGGCTCAGATATAACCTAAAGCTTTCCATTTTCAGGCAGTCCTTTTCTTCCCAAGTCCCGATCCTCAACAGAAAATCATAATTAAATAATTTGACCTCTTAGTTTTGCTTAATGGGGGAAATGTGTCTCCATTGTTTGTAATAAATGCACACACTGACATGGCAAATACCAGTTACAAAATACATATTTATGATATGTAGATAAATGTTAGCGGTAATGTTGGCTGCAATTCCCAATTCTTTGCTGCGGCGAACCCTGAAGGCAAAAGCTGAAAGGAAATACAGAGGGAGAAATTGAAGTAAGACAATGTTTTTACTTAATTCATTTGATTAGTTTCTGCATACAATTAACAACTGGGCCAAACATTGTATAGAAATAGAAAAGACAAATCTCTTCCAGCCCATCAGACAACTCCTCCTTCCCCTGGCTAATACCTTCCCAGACTGTGTTATTAGTTGAGTCTTTATTGCCATTCTATTGATTATCTATTCAATGTTAAATAATGTCTGCCTTTCTTGTTTCCCAGTCCTTAAATCTTGGTGTTTTTTTTTTTTTGGATTATCTGTTGCCGGTCTTGGATTCAGAGAAAAAATGATGCTTTATGATCTTTCTTAATTAGAACTAAAAAACCTAATTCATGTGACAATTTTCGTAATGACTGTGGATATGATTTCATAAACTTTTTTAAGATTTTTTTCCAAGCAAAAAATACAAAATCACTGTATATGAGGCTTCATTTCTGTTCGCTCCAGAATATGCTCAATGATGGGTTAAGATATTCATTTTTGTTTTGTTTTTTTGATCTTTTTGAAGCTTCTCTTTCAGAAACCACAAGCATATGAAAACTCCAAAACTATCTCCTTTTGTTGTTTCTTTTTTTTCTTACTTTGGGTTTGAAATGGTCCTACCCCCTGATGGGAGCCTCAGTCACTGTTTTTATCACCAGTCACTTCACAAGTGATTCTCAATTAGATACCTTCACTGAAAAGGGTCCAAAAATCAGATGGTGAGTGACTGTGACACAGAAGCCTCCCTTGGCGTTTAAAACCCTATCCCTGTTGCAGTCCAGCAGGGCGAATGAAACCACTTTGTGTCTCAAGATGGATGTTTCTTTATGATGCCTGCTGGTCCCTTTTAGTCTGTTATAGAAGTGTCTGCAAGTTTCGTCTGTTTTCCCTTGATGGTCATTCAAAGAAACAGTACGGTTATTGCTGGCAGTGTGTTCTGCTCACCTCTGATTTACAGAAGATGTGTCTCTTTCAATAGGGTGCTGTTGCACTGATGGTCTTAGACTAAAAGCACGCATTTGTTCTTTTTACTTTTTAATGAGCAACACTATTCCAGTTATATTGTTGCCATCTTAGTATTCAATGCTCTTGAGCCTGTGTAAATGTAGATACAAATGCCTTTTGCTCAAGTAGCTCACAGTCACATATGAATAAATATATATGATTTACATGGACTAACAAAGGGCTTTTTTTTTCCCTTTTCTTTTTTTTGCATTAACCTCAGCAGACATCTGTTGAACCTCTAATTTTTCAATTCAAGCCGGTTCTAATTTCAGTTTATATCACACCCTTACTCCATGTGGTCTGATTCTTCGTCATGTAGTGTGTCTGTTTATTTTATCTTCTTTACAGTTACTTTTTGTTTTGTTTTGTTGTGTTTGCTGTATGCCTTTTTCAACTGTCAGATAATTAGTCCTCGTCACTGCTGCCTTTTCCATGTGTGTCTGTCCAATCAGCTTCCTTCCTGCGTTGTACACCTTGTTGTACACCTGTCTTGTGTTTTGTCTTGTTATTTACGATTTCTTTTTACACCTGTCTGGAGTCTCTATTCGATGCTCTATTTGGATTTATGTGCAGCTTGTTACTTTTGCTTGATTTCAAGAATAGTTTTATTTGATTTCCCCCATTTTTTACATTGCCATAGTCCTTATTTACCCTGCTGTTAACCCGGCGATCGCAATTCTTTGTTCGCAATGGCAATAAGGTAATTATGGGGTCTCTTTTTAAATACAAATAGTATTCTGGTCCAAGCTTAACAATAGATCAAAGCTTCAAGAGCTGATGGGAACTGAGCATATCCTTGGCTTATAACTCTCTGTTCTGTATTTATATACCGCACAGAAACATAATTTAAAGAAATTGTTTCCAAACCATGCAGTCTGTCATCCTTTCATGTCGCATGGCAATACTATAGATATGTGAAGGGTACAACAGCTACAATTTAACACCAAAGTATCAGAGTTTTAACATTTGTCAAGGTCAATAAACACAGCATGAATATTTTGAATATCTTTTTCGAAGCACTTCAAAACAAGTTTGATAAAATGTCCCGCCGCGGCTTGAAAGATCAAGCAATGCAAAAAATGCAAATGGAAAAAAAACCTTTTTGGAGCAAACTCGGAAAACTGACAGAGCCAGACTGCATCCAGAGACTGACAGGGGTCAAAAGTTGAGCTAGATGAAAATTAGGTTTAAAACAACCCCTTTTCTTACATAACCGAAGTGCCAGGTCTGCTACGCACTCCAGCCCATAAATCTACATGAGATTTTCTTTCTTTTTATAAAGATGGCATTTTTGATCATGTCCCAAAACTGAGTTTATTATTCTGCTGTCAGCAAGCAAAAAGGATGACAAGGGGATAAACCCTCCTCCTACTTTTCAAAATGTCAAAGTTTGACATGTTATTTGGAGAAAGACAAATGTTCTGAACAGGCAATAGGAGGAACTTTACTTGCCTAAGAAGCTAATTATGACTCAAAACTTGCAATTTTTTTCCTGTCAATTAGACAGAAAAAGATTTCCTGGGATGAGTGACTGATCATAAACATCAGTGGAAATAATCTGTAATAGATTCTGAATGGGAAAGCCAGAGTAAAAAGGTCTGTCTTCGTGTCAAAATAAGCACGCTCACTCAATTGGAACGACAAAACACACCTTAAGAGAAGGTTTTCACCTCAAGGTCTTCACTGATAAAATACCAAAGACATATTATAATTAGTAGATTGAGAGACAGACAAAGAAGCTTAAGAACCTGGAAAATTGTTTCTTTTGTGAAAGGGAAGAGAAACTGAGATGACGATACTATTCCTGCTGATTTTTAACGCACCATGAAGAAAAGGAAATGGCTGATCATGGGAGGCAGGGCTATTTGCAACTGTGGCCTGGCCTGACCAGGGATGTGATAGTCCCTTACAGCTTACAAGGGACCAATATATGTGCCTGAAGTAACATTTCAAGTCATGGTTGATGCTGTGAGGAAGTTACAAAAATATCTTCCTTTTTGATGGTATACATTCAGGGTTACTTGGTGGCACGATGAAGTGGTTCGTGCTTCTGTTGGAAAAAATTGAGAAAATTACCCAGATGTATGAAATGTTGTCTGTCTGTATATGTGGCCCTGGGATTGACAGTCTCGCTCCATGCCAGCTGGGATAGATAATGGATGGAGGAGGCAGCACAGTGGTGCAGGGGTTAGTATTTCCGCCTCATAGCATGAAGGACCCTTTCTCTGTGGAGTTTGCAAGTTTCCCCATGTCTGTGTGGGTTCCTTCCGGATTCTTCGATATTATTCCACAGTCCAAAAACATGCAGGAGGTTAACTGGAATACATTGTCCAGATGTGTTAATGAAAGAGTGAATGTCTATATGTTGCCCTGCAATTGACCGGCGACCAGTCCCACTGGTTGGTAGTGTACCCCAATGACAGCTGGGAATGGCTACAGTGACCCCAACTGCAGGATAAACAATAGATAATGGATGGATGGATGGATGGATGGATGGATGGATGGACATACAAAGATTAGTGCAACCAATAAACAGTTCCTTGTCATAATGCTAGAATAGACTCAAATGAGTCAACTCTAGCATGACCTAGTACGGCTAGTAGCTGCAAGAAGCTTTACATTTAAGAGACTTTACATTTACGTTATAGTACGATACATTTGAACATCTTCAAAGGTTGAACCTGTGTCTTGACATTTTAACCACCTCACATTTTTTTTCCACTGCAGCAGAACATGAACCCGGTTTCTGTGTTCACAAATTCACCAGAGGGCAGATATCCATGTCATCTCAATGTCACTGTGGCTGCAGAGGCCGTCAACAACACACACAGAATGAACAGCACAGCCACCAGTGCAGCATTCCAAAACATTTACTTAGATGTTCTTGTTAAGTCACTCTTCTCCCTCTCATTTTTGCCACGTAAAAGCCCACAAGTAACCTTCAAAAAATAACATAAAAAAATAAAATGGTTTAGAGAAAAATTATCTTCTTTCTAACTGGATATTTTTGCCCTGGAAATCTTGAGAAAGACATTCGGCCAGCCTGGCTCAGATTACTGGGGCCTGGAGTCTGACCTTGTGCTGAGAAAATACTTGTATAATCTGGAAAATACCAGTTGGAACATCGATGGTATTCAGTACATTTGTATTCATTTTATTCTAGGATCACTTAAGTTGACTGTTTAAAGACCTAGTAAAGACCTAGTTATATATAAAACTTTATCAAAAACAGTAGGCAGCTAAAGTAGCATGTTGGAAAAAAAAAAAACAGTGATTTCTGAGAACTGGTGATTCTTCAATGTTCTATCATTCTCCATGTGCAGCATATGTTTACTCCATCTCTCCTCTCTGCACATCCTCTCTCTCCTTCTCACTCTCATTCTTTCTCTTTGTCTTGGGAATCAGTCAAACGGGAGGGAGTGTCTGCTGTGCTGGCGTGACGAAGTGGGATTGCCGGGCTTTTCTTTTGCTGCTGTCAGCCAGTCGCCTGGGGAGGTAGACATATCAAGACGATGAGACAGAAGTGTGTCATACAGGATTGAATCGTTACACATCAAAAAAAAAAAAAATAATAAAACCTCTGCGATCCGGCACAGAGGTCAAATGTGGTCCCACTCTGATTTACATGAAATATAAATAACACTTCATGCAAAAGTGATTCTATAAAAAAAAAAACATGTAAAAATGATTCGCTATTGTTTGTCATCATATTTTGACAGTTTCAAACGCTTGTGCTGCACAGCTTGTGCAGGCAGCCATGTATTAAATGTTGTTTAATGTTGTGTGATATTAGAATTGTATTCTCTTTGATAGTGTGTGTGTTTTTGCATTGTGTGTATTTCATCCACTGTAGTTGTTGGTCTTTGTTCAGATTTAGGGGCTAAATTGTTTCAATTGTTTCTTTTGTCCTCTGGTTCGTTTGTGGTATTTACACTCTAAATAGTGTTTAGAATACACTGTTTGACCCTAACTGACAGATAAGGCATGGTATTAATGGCAACTTATATACCTGAATAATTTGGGGGGATTGCACAAATAATTGAAAACACAAAATAGATAATTTCTCTTAGTATTCTTGTTTGTTTGTAGGGATGTATGAATGGTTGATGTAACCTTTTCCAGTAGCGATGCTACATTTTCAGAGCCACAGCTCACAGAGATGTATCATTAGGATCCAGATCATACACATCTGCACATCTTCTTCATTGGCTGGGCCTTTTGAATCCACTAAATAGCAATCATTCATTTCCATAATTTTATTGTCAGTTCCCTGGATGTTGTTGATTTGTTCATATAAAATCTTGGACTGAAAATGGAGGTGAACAAATTAGATATATATGAATACACACAGGATACTGAAAATAATTATTTAAAGAAAAACTGAGAAACGGCTACAGAGACTGTTGAATGAATGAAAAGTTATTTATTTCTCATTATACTGACTCTGGACATGTTATGCAAACAAATAATATAGTTAGTTTAAATACATTAAATTACCCTTTTTTACCATCTGTTGTGAGATGCTTCGCCCTCTCACAGTCACAAGAGCATTATGGGAGCCTTATCTGTATCCAATGGTGAAACTAAAAGGGAGAATTATGTGGTGGGTTATGTCCCTGCCCAGATTGGGGTGCTTAGGGGGAATTTATCTGGCTGTGAAAAGATGCATATGTAAATGTACAATTTACTATAGGAGGATCAGTTCCAGGTTTTTGTTACATGTGGTGACACTGTGTTGAATTTGTAGTCACTGCATATTGTTCATTAGCACAAACACCAGTGTCAAAGACTATACGTAAACGCTGACCGCAATTCTCTTCCCATTCGACCCCATAACATCTTTAGTTAAACAGAGTAACATCAGCGATGTGTCATATACGATGAGAATGAGTCGGCAGCAACCACTACTGAAAGCCCTTGGGAGATCTTGCCCGCTCCTTTATCTGCATCCATAAAAGACATAAATGTTTTAGCCAACCCTTTAGCCAATCTCCATTCATAGTTGTAGACTTTCAGCTTATTCACTCAGGTGGGCTGTATGGCATTCTTCAGTTGAGACATGATGTGATGCCCTTTTTTATCACTGAAAGAATGAATTGTCGAATTTATTTGACTGACATACCTGACTGCAGGTCCTCTTTCTATGATAGAGCCTCTGTGATTCCTGTGCTTATGAATATCCAGCCCAGACTGCTTAGGGCCTTTTACATTTCAGGAATATAAATCTCTCAAATGTCAATCCCAACCTAATTACATTATAGAGTAAGCCAACATTTGATAGTTTCAAGCAAATTCTTGAAATTCTTGAAATTCAAAAAACAACTTTCTCATCCATGATAAACTAGTTCCTCTAACAAAAACAACTTTTTCCCCCTGCAACTCTTACCTGAACACAGATTAGACTGAACAGAGAGAAGATTATGATTAAATGTTGCAACACTTGGATCTTTCACAACCTTTTCACCAGTGTTTTTTTGCCCCGGGCAAGACCGCTCGAACCCTTGAATGTACCCACAATTGCGTTCAGCAGTAATTTTCAGAACGGTAATCAAGGGCTATTCCTAAATTTAACTATAGTCCCCTATTTTAATGTCCCTAAATTCTTTCCTGAGGACTGAGGATCAGTAAATGAAGCTTTAAATCAGTGTCATATCATAGATTTGTGTCTTTCTTTTATGAGACCGATTCTTGTCAAATGGGACACTTCGGATCTGAAATTAGTTGGAAAAAAATGTATTCTGTATTCTATTTCATTTATACTTGCTGGCTGGTTATTATGAATCATCCCAAAAGCCTTGCATATTTAATCTGACCTCTGCTAAGAGTTTGCTTTTCAACTGAAGCCAACATGTATCCCAGAATTCTTGTGCCAAACGCTTGAGCATTTACATTTGAAAAGAAAAGAAGACAAAAAAGGATAGATAGATAGATAGATAGATAGATAGATAGATAGATAGATAGATAGATAGATTTAAAAGATTGAAATACCTCTCAATGTGGATAATTGAGGGTATTTTTCCACTGATGACATTTAACCAATATCAGTAGCTTTTTTTTTTTTCTAAAGTTGCTGCAGGCCACAGCACCAACTGCCCTTTCAAACTGCCGATGTGGTGTCTCTAGCCACTTATCTACTTTGATCCCACAGCCTTTGACACGTATGATAATTCAGTACAAACAGAGTATTTAAAAATGAAAGTTGAAATCCCTGGCATTGTTTGGTACTGGCTTTATTCATATTTAGAAAGAGATTCTTTCTCTGGTCACCGCAGATCCTCTGCAGCCTACTTACCCCATGGGTACCTTGGGGATCTGTCCCTCTGTAGCCCCCTTCTTTTATTCATCTTTCTTATAAACAAGAAAATGCATAATTATTTTTAAGCATATAATACACATGTCTTTTTAATTTAACTTCTGGACGCAAATAAAAACCTTCCAAACACTTTTTGGGCATACCTACCACGAGTTGAGTTTTAGTTGTTGGATGTGTCCTTCAACTGAATGCAGATAAATCAGGGGTCTCTTCATAATCCAAGACACTGCACGATATCTCATCTCTTATCAAATTTACTCCTTCTTCACAAGTCTAACCTCCAGCTACTGAAATAACTATGTGATCTTTTTTAATAGAAAATTCAAATCACCATTGCAAAATAAACATGCAGTTCTGTGTTACAAAACAGTTTGAAAAAGATCCCTGATCTGGTCCTTTCTGGCACCCAAAAAAAGTTTTATACTTCATCCTTTTGTCATTTACTAACATTAACTCTGTTTGTCTTAATACTACTAATAATGATGACTGGTGTAGGATTCTGTGACTACTTTTAAGAATAGGATGAGACAGACCCCTGACTGTTTAATCTCCTATGAGTTTGAGCATAATCCCGACATCCTCTGTTAAATCCCAGAGATTATCAAAGACCGGAAATTTGCAATTTGCATGTTGTCGCCATAAGAAAACCTGCCAGAGAATATTTGGCAATTAACTGTCTTTAAATTTTTTTAAAATGTTTGAAATCACCTCAACTAATGAATATGATTTAATATCCTGAAGTCATGATCAAGCATTCTTGGATTAGATTATCATAAAAAAAAATCCTGTCTTCTCATCTTCTACTTGATAAGGGCCAATTTGAATCATTTAACTTGGTGAATTTAGTTGACTTAAACCTATCAGGAAATCCTGGCGGCACCTGGGCAGAACAGCACTTTACCCGACTGTGTTTCATACAGAGGAGACTGGAAGTAACTTGAGGATTAATGATCATTACTCAAGTCATGTGAAGAATAAGCAATAATGTGCATCACCTTTTGAAGCTTCCTTGGTTTATACATCATAAACCACATTCTGCATTGCAACTAAACCTGTGGCAGTATTTTCAATGCACAGCAAAACCGGAGAGCCTATATAACACGGCATTCTCTGACATTTCATTGTCATTAGTTATATTTCTATGATACATTGTCGTGATAATGATTCTGAGGCGCAGGAATGATGTCACTCATTAAAAGCACGTATGCCTGACTGCATGAAACATTAGAAAGGTGACTTTTTACTACGGTGATCAGACAATAGCAGGCCTGTCTATTTCATAATTAGTTAATTAACCTGTTTTCTGGGTATTTTCCAACTGAGGGGAAGGAGAGCAGAGGTGATGACTGAGACATCATCATCATAAATGTCTCTTGGTACCTAATGTCTTTGTTGTGTTCCTTTTTTATATCCATTTAATATACAGTTTGACTGATTGTCGGCAATAAGACCACTGTTTGAGTAGGCCAGAGGGATTCTGGACGGTTTCCCTTAAGGTTTTAATGACTGATGATGAACGGGTTAGTTTGATGTCTCAGTTCAAACCATTTCTCACTTGCAGATGAGAATTATACTGCTTGATACCATAACTGTAATTATTTCTTCTTTTCTTCTGTAAAATTAATTTATGACTATCTACTTCCATTACTCCTTGGCCTATTTTTCTAAATTAATCTGCTGATCTTTCATATCATATCTTAAGTCAGAGGTGGTAATTTAGTCTCTGAATGACAAATCAGGACCATCTGAGGGATATTTTTTGGCTAAATAATGTGTAACTGGCTTCATCTTCACCCCGCTAACAGACTGGAGAGTAATGGAATTAGGCTGAGACATAAATTAGTTTCCTCTAGGTATTAATTAATACCCATTTCAGCGCAGATCCCGTTGATTATTCCAGAGTGGTTACATCCTTTTCACCTGGTCTTATAAAAAAATAGCCACTTTTGTGCATTCCAGACAGATAAAACATCTTCTGCGGAAAATATATAGAAAGTGTTTGCAAAAACAAACTTTACGCAAGCGCAGTATTCACTGTAGTACACTTTGATCATACATAATAATTACATACATAATTTGAAGCTGAAGGGAAACTAGAGATAGAGGAACACAACATTTATCAGTAATCAAGAGTGTAATAATAGTATTGTATTTATATTTAAATGTAACACTGTTTTATTTATATTAGTGTGAATGTATATTTTACAGGGAAATGATAAAAAGCTATGAAATATTGTACTTAATTCATCATTTTGCATCTCGAGTTGAGTATCAGTCTATATATTTAATCATAAAAGTGTCAACCAATGAGAGAAGAAACACCACTGCTGAAAGTCCATCTTTTTGCTGTTACCACACCGATCTACATTCTTAATATCGTCCTCCTCCCACACCTAATGCCATGGATCACTGAATACACACATTGCATTATTTAACAACGGTATGGTATGAAAAAGTGCCAGATATATTGTTCATGAAAATATAATGAAGCTTGAATAAACCATCGAGTATGTCAGAAAATGAGTTGAAAGCATTTATTCACCTTTCAATATCATAGCAGATGTATTTAATATACATTAATGGTTTATCTGGTTTGGCAAGTCAATCTGATTTGATGTCTGTTGGATTTAAAAGCAGCATTATTTGATGTCCAAGAGTTCCCAATTCACAAAACATTCATAATACCTTTCAGTGACAACAATAGTTTTGGAGTGTAAAAGCCATGACTTAAATAACTTGAAAATTGAACTAACATGATGGACACATGTACAGGTTTATTCAACTGGTGAGACATTTTTTCTGCTAAAGAGAGCACAATAGAGCGTGCAATGGTCTCTGCAATGGTGGGAAGTGGGGAGGAAGAGCACCATAACAGCAGCAGTATGAGTAGTAATAACACAATACTTTCTTTGATCCTTGCAAACAATTAATTTGACACGCCGGTGTCTTCCAGTGTTGAATCCACTGAAAATCATGCAATCCTCTGAAGTCGATATCCAGTACCTGATTACATCATTATTTATCTTGTCACAACTTCCCGAGAGAAGTACTAATTCTCCTATTGCAAGAAAAACATTTAAAAATTGGAAATTCAAACACTTTGAATTACCTGTGTCCTCAAAGTACCCTTCGGGGAGTGTTTTGCCTCGTGACTTCCTGTTTTCTGTGTTCACACCCTTAACTACCAGAGATGAGAATTAATCACTTACTTAATCTCGTACAATGCAAAACATTTGCTGTACTGTCTCCTTGCAAATTGATCATTAAGGTAACTGACAATGTGACAGTGGTTGAAAGTACATAAAGAAAAAAAAAAGAGAAGTCCAAAAAGACATGTTGAAGCTGAAGTGGGATTTGAGGGCAATTATCTTGCTAATGCAACTCATTTGTATTCTTTAATTTTACACCTGGTGTATTTAAAAGCTCTTCAGGAGTTGTGTCAGGCAGCCTGAGACTGATCAAGGACACCTTGCCATGGATGTAAAGCACCCCAAAGATGATAATCCCTCCTCACAAGTCATGAATAAAAGAGGAAAACCTCCAGACTCCTACTGCGTTAAGCCAGTGGGAGGGAGACGGCACAGCAGAAGGGAATTACTTATTTCTTTTTTATTGTAGCTACTGGGACAAGAAGAAAACCAACTTCCTAACAATGTTTTTTTTTTTTTTCCTCCCTCTCTGGTTCATGGCCTTGCCTGCTTGCCGTCACTATGAATGAGACTGAAGTTTCTCTTTAGCACGGGGCCTCCTGCGACACCATCCATGTCACTCGGCTCGCTCTCGACCCTGGTGACTCACACCCCGGCGGCTCCTGTCGGTTCGGCCTCGGCGCGGTCCCTGATCCCGCTGCAGCCAAAGCTTTTACCCTCACAGTGACATTGTGTCAGCCTCCCTGAATCCAACTGGTTTCGCTCCTTTGGAACAAATATGCGAACGATACGCTGAAATGGAGCAAAACCGTATTTAGGAAATTAAGAACGGAATTGCGTTGTGCGCGACACAGTTCAGACACACAATCACGCAAAATGGCACAAAGCAGACGGGAGTTGTATATACTCTTGATGAATCTGAATTTCCCCTTCATCTTACAAACTCTTGCCAATTGGCAAAGAAGAAATGTCCGGAAGGTTTCAAGTTTGAGCGTCACAATTTATCAATTTGAAAAGATGAAACGATCAAATAGCAACTTATGGTAAGTTTTCATACCCCAGTACAAGAAATTTGATACTAAACATAGCCTTGTACTAAATCAGTATTTACCAATTTACATGTGACCTAAATAAATCATTTGCTAATGGTAAAGAGGAATGCATTCATATTATTATTACTAGCACTCACACATATTGTGGATAAGCTGTTGATAGAACTAAAAAAAATTTTCAATCAGAAGTTTTGATCAACTACTTTTTCCCCCCAGTTCCCATAAAATATTCAACTCAGTTGATATTTGAATTTGGAATACAAAATCAAGAGCAAAGTTTCGGCTTAAGAAAATAAAAAGAATAATGATGAAAAAAAACAAGTTTAATGTGTTCTCATGCTAGAACCCCTTTCACATCTTTTTTTTTTTTCAATTTTTGTTATCTTTTTTTTTTTTTTTTGGTTGAATGAACACACATGACAGCTTCCTTTAACCCTGTTCCAGGAGAAAATCCATATCAGGCTCTTGCGTGTTAACCTGTATGTCTACAAACATGTTTCAAACCCGTGAACATTTCCATCCTATGGACACAGTAGTGTAACAATTTTCAGAAGAGTATGTCAATCATGAGGAATAGCTAATACATTAAGACAATATTCCAACTGTAGCAGGGAATATTTTATGTTGTGTAAAACATGTAACAGTTATTTTATGTTGGTTCGACCGACCCAGTTTTGATGATTGGCCGTTTTTCTTGCTGCTCCTGACACAAATATTCCACATCGACATGAATTTTTGAGACTGGTGGTTACCATAATCAATCATGCCTTTATGTTGGGCTAAACGTTTTTGCTGTTCATCTGTGGAGTATTCATCCGTTTATTTTGGTGCAATAACATTCAACCTGGAAATTTCAAATAAAATCCATTGTCAGTGATGACAGTGAAAATGAAGACGTACTGCAGATCACAGCATACGTTAGAAGATTTGAATGAATGTTTCGTATCCGCACGATTTTTTTCCATGACACTTCAGTGCCAAAAAGAGAATTCATTAGTGCCAGTTGCCCATTTATTTAAATATAAAATTTCATGTGTAATGATCTGCCACCTACCCCATAACTCAATTTAAAACCTCCTTTAGTTTTATATTTCTCCATTAACGTCTACTAAACACATTCCAGGTTCACTTAGGGAGCATCTATCCTGTTGGGCTTTTGGGACATGTTACAAATGAGTGTGGGCTCTCCTCTTTTCATTCAGGGCTCCAAAGTGATTATGACATTATTTCTCATAATAACTTTATTGGTCATTGACATTGACACAGGATAAAGTCAACAAACGGTTCGAGTGATTATTTTGTGGTTTTCTTGCTTTGTTTAGTCCGAGGTAAGGTGAACAGTTAAAATCTCATATTGATGATTCCTAAATTGCACGTTTATTTAATAATAGCTCAGTTCTCCAGTGACTGACCCAGTATACAGTGAGTATTTAAGTTCCTGAAACCAAAAAAGGCACTGAGGGAAGTACCACTCTCTTGTGCCATACTGGGTATTTGCCATTGTCATTATGAGCATAATCTGATAATGCAAACTGAAATCATTTACGTTTTTTTTGTTTTACTTGCCCCACCAGCTCAATCTTTGTGAACCAGCAGGCAGTTCCTGCTGTTTTCTTTGCCAGTGTTTTTCCACAGACGCCACCAACCTCACTGCAGTAATCATTTTAACTGTAGCAATGTGGACGCATTTTGATTTAATTGCTTTTGTTTTACTGTGCACTGCTGGTCCGCATCAGCTCTGCTACAAAAGGCTACATTTTAAGCAGACTGTTATTTTAGCCTTTTTTTTTTTTCTTTGACAACTTTATATATTTTTTCTTTCCCAAAGGTTATGCTCAGTGGGCTGCGTGGCCGCACACAGAAGAAAAATAGACCAACCAGATAAAATTTAAAATCCGCAGTGCAGGCAGCTGTGCTGCACCACATCTATGGGTGGTGTTTTTTCGGCCATCGGGGGCAATGCTTCATCCCGGGATGTTCAGCTTCAATAACAAGGGTAGGTAGAGGAATTACCACAGAGCTGTCCTAATCCCTGTCCAAAGGCTGATTCTGAGTATAGCAGCATTAGTCTTCTTGCCAGAGGCAATATGGAGTGCAGTAGCCACCCTGAATATGGTGGAGTCTGAATGACAGTGTGAGTGAGTGTGTGTCATTGTCACGGATCCTTTTACAATTGACGTAAAGGTTCTTTCTCTGCGTTGTGCCACCTGCCTGGAGATCTCAAGTGAAATCCAACATGTTTACTACATCTATTACAAAGCAAGTGCATTTTCTCATGTATTTTTGACATTGCCCTGATATGGGAAAATATATTTGATAAACCTAAACAAACAGGGAGGACATCCCAGTGGATCAAGAGGGTTTTACAAAAATACAATGAGGTGGATCAGTGAAAGAAAAATGTATCTCCCTCTCTGAACGGCCCAGTGAGTGGGCTGCTGCACCCACAGTGTGCTGGACATTTGTATATTCCAACCAGTTAGTTAGAGCATGCCCACTTTTATTTATAATTAAAATTTTGTATCGCTCAGGCAAAACACGTTTATCTTAATTCTTAGTCCGAATTTCCAAGGATTTGAAGAGAAATAACTAAAAAATCCATCATTACAAAAATAAAATGACATCAGTCGGCTCACTGAGGTCCTCCTGAGTTGTACTCGTAAAATAAAAATACAATGAATTACCACAAACAGAAGTGGTCATTTGTATCAGTATATAGAAAAATATAAAAGCCTTCCGATCTGCTGCTCCAGCTGTACATTTAAGAATACACCAAATATAGACAAATGTATTTAATCAGCCTTTATTCCTCTGTTGCATCCTGATGGTTCAGTCTGATGTCCTCTGCTTTCCACCGTAACCGACAAGCCCGTTCTGACGGCTGCTGCTTGATAATCACACGTTGTTTGACTTGTCACGCTGTCACGTTATCATGACATAGGTGTGAGCCAGAGCATCTCTGCAAAGAGGTGAAAATGTCTGTTCCGTGCTCAAAGCGCTGTCGGCTCCAAGCACTCCAACACAAACCGCTTCACTCAGTATCGCTTCACGCTCAACACATATTGTCCCACGCTCAAATGGCTCAGCACACGTCAAAAGAAAAAAAAAAAGCTGTGACTTGAGCTCTGCTTTTTGTCTGATCCATCTTCTTTTCCTCTCAGCCGCTTCCTTCGGGGGTCACAACAGCAAATCATCTGCCTCCATCTAACCTCCTGCTCTGCATCCTCTGCTTTCACACCAACTTACTTCATGTCCTCTGTCACTCCATCTATCAATCTCCTCTTCAGTCTTCCCATGCTGTTCCTCTGATTGACTTATTCCTGATCCTATCCATTCCCCTCAGTTTCAAAGAGAAATAAACATCTTCATGACTGCTACCTCCAGTTCTGCTTCCTGTCTTTTCTGCATGCTACTGTCTCTAAACCATAAAACATCGCTGGTCACCATTTCTTACACCCTTCCTTTCTGTCTGGCTGGCACTTTCATCTTTTCAACACCCTCTGGTCCATGTTGAAAAAATGGTAAAACTATTTTAAAACAAATTGTTCTCAATTCTAAAAACCACAACTGAAATAAGTGTAAAATAGTAAAAACAAAATACACCAAAAATGGTGTTATCACATCATCTGTCACTTTTGCAGGACAAATAACACCTGTAGAGCTGTTTTACTGTCCTGTTTAAAGCAGCCTCTACCTATACAAACAAATCCATCCAAATCTCAACAAACCAAATTCTCTCACAACTTAGCCTTGTGTGTTCTGATATTACAAATACAACTCTTTATTATGATCAGGACTTCAGTAGGTCCTGCTTTGACAGCATGAATTTTGAGGTGACACATTTTTACAGATGATATTTTTCCTGTCAGTTTTCTTATTAAAGCTGATAGCAATAACACAGTTATGTTGCTTTTTGCAGTTGTCATTAAATACGTATATACTTTGGGTTTTACATTGTGTTTTACACTCTTCTTATACAGGTTTTTTTTTAACAGTAGAAGACCTTTTAAAGAGAAGGCAGTCCCAAGACACAACACATAAGGTTGGTTACATGCACTGGAAACCTTAACTACAGCCTCTCAGTCATGTGACAGCCAGGGGCTCTGACCATAATTTACCCAGCTACCTTCTTTTGAGCCCAGTCAGTAAAAAGCTCACTGTCATATTGTGCAGACATATAAATTTTATTCAAATGTTTTAATTCAGGGGAGGCAAGATTCAAGTTAATTACTCATTAATTTTCTCTTCCTTACTAAATTGGAAAATAAGTTCACAAACCCCGAAGGCAGTGACACACCACCAAATGCATGAACATAATTTTGTCGAGAAAAGGGAATTTTTTTTGCCAGAAAATTATTAGTTTTACTTTAACAGTGGCACGGAAGATGGAAGATAGTGAGTGCGTGGGATTTACAAAAGTGGAGAAGAAAAGATATGGAATGCATTAAAATTTGTGTTTCTTAATCCATTTAATAAATCAATATTTTAAAATAGTATTTCCATTTGTTGAAGAAACCACTTCCCTTCTATATCGTCTTCTCAGATAATTATACAAACCTCCTCGTGTACTACTTAAAGAATAAAATTAATCGAGCCAACACGTGATAATCAATACAATTGGCCTCCAGAAATCAGAAATGACTGCATTTTCCTCCACGAGGACTCATTTGTTGGATTTGATCTCTTGAAGTTGGCAGATGAAGTCTCGTCTAGAGTAAATCATTTAGCTGCTGGCACGGATGAGCGAGGGAGGGGCGGGTACAGAACAATGAGCAGGTTGGTGGGCTGTTCTCATATTCTCAGAATGGATGGCCGCAATGTGAGCCAGTGCTCGGCAGATGGAAGAGGAAGAATTGCCAGTGTACCGTTAGTCACTTTTGGCCACACCGATGTGACTATTCCTCCTTACTGAGTTCTTTCCTATCAGCTCTTTCACTTAAAAGAGAAACATCTATCCATCTCTGTATAAACCGCATGAAAATGCCCCCGACTTGTTATGTGTCCCTTTTCTCCTCGCAGGCTTACAGTACCTCTGACCTCATGTTTGCAAAATCCATGATCATAGAAGCGTCATCAAGAAGTCACTTGAGCACAGAGAAATCCCACCGAGTCCAAAGCATTTCCAGCATCTGAAGATGGCTGCCTCATAATTTCGCCACCGCCCCCCCCGATGTCCCCACAAAAAATACATGAAAATGCAAAATGAATAAATGAAACAGGGAGAGAAAAGATTCCCTATTCTTTGAGAGAGGTGACTATGATCAGATAACATGGAAAAGCAGCAGGCAGAACTGATTGTTGTTTATGCATAAGAGGCTCTTTCACAGTGGCACAAAGGAGTGGAGATGTGGTCCTTGACCCAGTTAATTAAAATACTGGTGGAGATGTAACACAATAATGTCTTTGAAGTTAAACACAACAGTCCTATTCATGTTCCCAAATTAGCATTCCTTTCTCACGGTTTAATCTAGTTTACCAAGGACTCTGGAATAACACCACAGCTGGAACAATCTGACACTTTGTAACGTTCGCTAACTGATTGGGTGCACCGGTATGTTGAAGACCTGTGATGGAACCTGACGTGAAAAATGATTTTCATCCTTTTACACGGGGAAATAAAAAAGTAAACTGTTTGTTGTGGCAGCTTTCCAAACTGATTTCTGGGTCCTTACTACTTGGCTGCCGGAGGTGTGTGCAGCCCAGGGGATGGTCAGCCTGTACGCTTCGAGCACATCCAGTGTGAGGTTCTGGTCTACCTACAGTTGCTGTATTTTTTTCTTTTTCTTTTGTTTTAAGTGAATGTTGAAATAAGTCTGACATTAACAGTCTCCACACAACCAGTTTCCTGGTGCAAAGGCCTCATTATCACTGATCCAGACGGTGTGTGACACAGCGGCGCCTTCTCTGTGGGGATTCTGGCCAGAGTCTGCATGTTGATGAGTTTATAATGCGATCAGAGTGTAGGATAAACATAGAAAACTAAACAAAAAACAAACATGAAGACAAAGTCAGTCATAGAAGAATCACCAACAATGAAGGTTGCAAAAACTAACCGGAGAAGCAGTGACTTTTGGGAACTCGCCTGACTGCAGTAAACAGAACTCTGTGACCTCAGTCTGGTGTAAATGAGCTCTCCAGTGTGAGTTGAGCAACCAGATGTCTAAAATTGAAAGTGTATGTGAAGTTCTGCACAGATGAATTGTAAAGTGGAGTGTGGAAACTTTAGCAAGCTATTCTGAGAACCACCTGCTCTCAGAGAAGATGTGTTGATATAAAGGGACAGTCGATTTTAAACACTTCATGGTGCATAACCAGTTGTTAGGATATTCCACATTCTATTTTAGTTCTGGCACAAGTTTTTAAATAGGAAGTGCTACTACCATTTTCACCCAGCAAAGTGGACACTTTTTGCTGCTCACCATGTCATCATGTTGGGGATATTTAAAGATAAGATTAAACATGGCAAAACTATCTCTGGCCATCAAAATAAAGAAATCATTTATATGTCATTTAACACCTTTATCCCATGTGATTCGACTTTATGAATCAAGACAATCTTTATTATCTTGGTATACCTTTAAATAATAATACTTCATCGCTGCGACCTCTAGCTCTGCTTCCTGTCTTAGTCGTTGTTACTGTTTCTAGGCCCCATGTTCACCTCTCCTTTCATTCTGGCTGATAGTCTTCCATTGCATAGTACCCCTGACACATTTCTCTACCCATTCCAACCTGCTTGACTCTTTCTCTTCAACCATTTTCCACACTCTCCGTTGCTCTGGACTGTTGACCCCAAGTACCAGAAATCCTCCAACTTCTTGATCTCCACTCCCTGTCGCCTCACTGTTCCACCCAAGTTCCTCTCATTCACACATATATTCTCAGATCACAATGTCAAACATCATTGTCCATGGAGATTCCTATCTAAACTCATCTGTCAACCTGTCCATCACCACTGTTAAAAAGAAGGGGCGCAGAGCTGATCCCTGATGGAGTCCCACCTCCATCTTGAACCCTCTGCTATCCGTCTAGTTTCCATAACTCTTTCCCATAAATTCTTTGTACGGCTCATGAACTTTATCCCTCTACAGTTGCCACAATTTTGCACATCCCCATTAGTCTTAAAAATGGGCACCATCGCCCTTCATCTCCATTCCTCAGGCATCTTCTCACTCTCTAAGATCTTGTTAAATAACCTAGCAAGAACCTCTACCACTTCCTCTCCAAGACACTTTCATACCTCCACAGGTATATCATCAGGGGCAACTGCCTTTCCAGTCTCCATCCTCTTCAATGCCTTCGTCCCTTTGTGGTCTACAATAGTTACCTCTTCTACCCTTGCCTCTCTTTTATTTTCCTCATTCATCAGCTCTTCAAAGTAATCGTTCTATCTCCCCATCACCCCTCTAGCATCTGTCAATACATTTCTCACTCTATACTTAGTCACCCGGACCTGCTCTACATCCTTTCTTTCTCTATCTCTCTGTTTCGCCAACCTTTATAGATCAAACTCTCTCTCCTTACAGTCCAACCAAGCATACAAGTCATCATACACCTTTGTTTTAGCCTTTGCAACCTCTATCTTAACCTTTCCTCATTCTACCACCAAGTCTCCTTATCTACTTTCCTTCCAGATGATACACCAAGTACTCTCCTACCTGTCTCCCTGATAACTAGCTGTTGTTGTCCAGTCATCTGGTAGCTCTCCTTGACAACCAAGAGCCTTCTCAACTCCTCCCTGAAAATCATACAAAACTCCTCCCTACTCAGCTTCCACCACTTTGTCCTCTGTGCTGCCTTTGTCTTCTCGATCTTCTTTGTCACCAGTCATCCTGCAAACCACCGTCCTATGCTGTCTTCACGCTCACCTACAATTACTTTGCAGTCACTGATCTCTTTCAAGTTACCTTATCAATAAAAGATGTGGTCTGTCTAGATGCTCTTACCTCTGCTCTTATCAGTTACCCTATGTTCCTGTCTTTTCTGGAAAAAAAGTGTTCACAGCCATTCCCATGCCCATTGAAGACTGCACCAATCACCACTCTCTCAACTCTGGGAATATTCTGCATCGCTACATCTATCCAATTCCAGAACTTCTCCTTCTCCTTTAACTCACACCCCACCTGCGGGGCATAGCCACAAACAACATTGAGCATTACACCTCCAATTTCCAGTTTCCGACTCATAAGTCTAGCTGACATTCTTTTCACCTCCAGAACATTCCTAACAAACTTCCTTCAAGATAACTCCTACTCCCTTCCTCTTTCTGTCAGTACCATAATAGTACAACTTAAAGCCTGCTCCTAAGCTACTAGCCCTACTACCTTTCAACCTGATCTTGTGGACACACAGTATATCCACCTTCCTTCTCTGCATCACGTCGACCAATTCTCGACCTTTTCCTGTCATACTCCTGATATTCAAAGTCTCTACTCTCAGTCCAAGACTCTTGCCTTTCTTCTTCTCTCTCTGCTTACGAAGACGCTTTCCTCTTTTCCTTCTTCGACCCACAGTAGCCCAATTTCCACTGGTACCCTGTAGGTCATCGGTACCAGCCGTTGTCAACCCGGGCCTCGACCAATCCGGTATGAAACTGTTTGATCTGATTTGCATGTTTTGGCAAAAGTTTTACGCCAGATGCCCTTCCTGATGCAACCCTTAGCATTTATCCGGGCTTGGGACCGGCTCAGAGAGACACTGGCCTGTGCCCCCCGAGGCTGGCTCAGGGAGGCAACGGCCCGTGCTGCTCTGAGGCTGCATTAATAATAAAAATAATGGTAATAATACTAATACTAATAATAATAATAATTATTATTATTATTATCATAATGAATAAACAAATCAGCCAGCTTCTTTGCTTTGGAAATTTAAACATTTTTAACAAATTATACTGAAAAATATTCAGTCTATATTTTTTAATTGTGCTTTTCGGGGTTTAATTCAAAAAGAAAATAATAATAATGATAATCAGACTGCAGCAGCTCATCCTTAATATGGCCCAAACTAAGCCAACAATAAAGCGGAGCTCATTATGCCAGCCCTTCTATCACAGCACTGGCCTCCTGTGAGTCAAGAGATAGAATTTAAAATTATATTACTTGTGTATAAGGCACTTAATCTTCTCATGCCTAAATATATATCTGACTTACTTGTAGGATGAGATGCATCCAAACCCCACAGGTCATCAGGGACGGGTTTACTTAGTGCTCCCTCCACAGCCAAGCAAGGTAAAGCAGCTTTAACATTTGGAAACTGTCAGTTCATTGAATCAGAACTGAGAATATGTATTTTTAATGTGGCTTCTCAATAAATTAAATATGCAACTTGTGTTTTATCTTTAACTATTCATATTGTGGCTTCATTTTTGCTTTATTTTTACTTTAGATTAAAAGACAATATCTTTGAAATTGCTTTGCTTTTGTATTGTGCTCAGTAAATATGTGGTGTCAGAGGCTCGGGTCCAGCCATAGATCTACACACTATTTCTCCAAATACTCCAACATCTACCTGCAAGCTCTTTAGCCTGTGAAAATTGTGGGATGTAGAAAATATGTATGATAAAGCAGAGACCGCCAATGTTCATGCCTGACGAAGAGCAGTGGGGAGTATATGTTGTATCCAGGTGACAGGACTGAGTACTTGGGACAGATGGATTGTTTTCTGACAGACATAAACCAGCCCCTTCACAGATAAATAATGGAAGCAATGAGCAGAGACAGCCAGGAGGGAATGAGTCTCGTAGAGCCACTACTCAAAGACTGATGCCATTTATCAGTGCCTCAACAGACCTGGTAGCCATACTCCAAGCCAAACATCAATACGTGTTGGAAAGGGGCAAGGACATACGGTCTACAAAGTTGACTTTACTTTTCTTTTTTTTTTAACTTGAAATAAATTGACTTTATTACAAGAAAATAGGCTGACTTTCTCTGAGACAGTATATCATACAATTCCTGCTGCAACAATCATCAATTATTAGTGCAGTCGCTTGTTAAACGTAACAATGGTTTGTCCATTGGGCTGATTGCGGAGGTGTTAATCTCCTTATATCTTTAATGTAAACAAACAAATACAAAATGTAATATATTTTACTTGCAAATGATAAGTTTCATCTTTATTTTTAGCTGACCAATTTCTATATTTTTCTATATTTCTTTCATGTCAAAGTAATGGTATCGCTGAGGTTTTTTATTGGTGCATCTGTGCAAATAAAGTAAAAAGTTCAAGGAACCATACAGACACAAATGCACACACACACTTATGCACACACACTCACACAGACAAACACATAAGCTCACCCCTGACTCAACTCCAAAGTAATTTACAACTGGGATGGTAGCCATCTTTGAAATGGCCTCTTGGTTTGCTTGGAAAAGTAATGGCATGCAAAAATGTTGCCAGGGGCAACTTGTCTATCAACAACAAGAAAAAAAAAGGGGAGTTGTGTTTGTTTTACCAGGTTATCATTCCCCGTTATTCTGTAACAAAATCATATCAAGTAGTGGTTGTTGTTGTTAACATTAGTGCTGCAAAACTACCAGAGCAGATAACTTCAGGTTTACAGCTTCAGCCAGCACAAAGACAATTCTCTTATTATCTGCTCTTTCCAAATAAGATTTTTTTCATTCATAATCCTTTTGTTGGACTCTTTTGTTTTTTTTCCATTTTTGAACATATAAAGCGTATGAAGCATACAACATAGTGACAATTCTTCTGTTAGTATGAAAATGCAAATATATAAATGAATGAAATAACAAGACAGGAATCTATCTGAAGGTTAGTATATTGATTACATGAGGGCACTCTTACACAGAAGAAATTTCAGGTACAAATTATATTCCATCCATCCATCTTCTCCAGCTTATCCAGAGTCGGGTCGTGGGAGCAGCAGCCCGAGCAGTGAGGCCCAGACCTCCCTTTCCCCCGCTACATGGTCCAGCTCCTCTGAGGGGACCCCAAGCCGTTCCCAGGCCAGCCTGCAGACATTGTCTCTCCAACATGGCCTGGGTCTTCCCCACGGTCTCCTCCTAGATGGACATGCCCAGAAAACCTCTCCCGGGTGGCGTCCAGGAGGCATCCTAACCAGATGCTTGAGCCACCTCATCTGACTCCTCTCTATGTGGAGGAGCAGCAACTCTACCCTGAGCTCTTCCCAGATGACTGAACTTCACACCCTATCTCTAAGGGAGAGTCTGGCCACCCTGCGGAGGACACTAATTTTGGCCGCTTGTATCCGCAATCTTGTTTTTTCGGTCACTACACACAACTAGTGACCAGAGGTGAGGTTGAGTCTGTCTATCTAGTCAGGATCTCTCAGCCTCATGCACCAGCTTTGATTCCTTCACTGCCAGAGAGGTGACATTCCATGTCCATAGAGCCAGCTTTTGCAGCTGAGGATCGCACTGCCAAGGTACCCCGCTCAGGCTACCGCCTGGCTCACACTGCACCCGACCCCCTTGGCTCTTCTTGTGGTTGGTGAGCCCAGGGGAAGAGGGACCCATGTTGTTCCTTCGGGCTGAGCCCGGCTAAGCCCCATGGGTAAAGACCCGCGTCCAAGGGAAATCTGGGTCCAATGATTTTCTTCTCCATGGGGGTCTCCTGAGCCACACTTTGTCTGGTCCTTCACCTCGGACCTATTTGCCTTGAATGACCCTTTCAGGGGTTTAAAGCCCTCAACAACATAGCTCCCAGGATCACTGGGACACAAAATCTCTCCACCACAGTAAGGTGGCAGCTCACAGATTATATTATTTAAATAAAATAAATGCTCTGCTATTCATATATATATATTGGGGCGGCGTGGAACAGGGGTAGGGCAATCGTCCTTGGAACCGAACAGACCTGGTTTGATTCCGGCTTCCTCCAAGTGTGTCAAAGTGTTGTTGAGCAAAACACTGAGCCCCTAACTGCTCCCCTGGTGCTGCTAGATGGCATGCCAACTGCTCATGGTTCAGCCATGATGGGTTAAATGTAGAGAACGAATTTCCCGCAAGGGATTAATGAAAAAAACAAAACAAACCTTTTTCCTCGATAACTTGATGCTGGTCTCCCCACCAGCATTTGCCTGAAGTAAGATATGCTACTTGCTTTTCCCATTTGGCCACTTGATCTGTATGGAAAGTAAAAATCCTTGTGTCAAGCTGGAAAACAACAAAGTTGATCATGGCCAACATTTTGTAAGCAATGAAAAAAATGAAATTGGCATAATTCTTGTGTCTAAAATTGACTTGAAATAATGGTCCAATAGTATGTATAAGACAAATGTCCCAACTGGTGTGGCACTGTGTGCACTTGTTTGAGCTATAGCTTATGGACCTGCTCCAGTGCTGACTGCTATTGGTGTGTATCGGGGGAAGGGGGAGGGCAGTGTTCATTCAGCAAGGAACCATCACATTCATCTAACTGAATATTAAGTGGACTCCTATGTAAAATTAAATATACGCTGGTTCTGCTGCTCTGCAACATTTTAATTTCAGACAATTAAACTATACTTATTAATGTACTCATTAATCACTCATGTCCCATTTACTCTAATTTAGAATGTCTACTCATCACACTCTCATGGCTTTGCCCATACGTTTCACGATGAATATACCCTGATACGAGTTTGATTTGGAGACAGTGGAACAATGGCTGCAATAACGAGACACTGTATTGTTAGGCAATTATTGATCCAGGAATTAGTCATCGGTAGCTGTTGCCAAGGCAGGACAGTGATTAATTTTGAAAAATGCTCTACATTGGTGGGTTAATTGTTTCTGTATTCAGCAACTGAGTATTATATAAAAGGTGTTGGGCCCTGTAGGCTGTTTCATTTGAAATTAATGGGCAGTGTAAATTTTAATGGTTGCATGACATCTCATGTGGAAACAGCTGGAATAGTCATTCTGTTTTACTCTCTGAGCTCGATCCGTCATATGAGGAGAGATGGATGCAGAGGGACACCTTGCTGGAAAGAGACCACTGCCTCCCGGAGTTTTACCTCGCATGTCAATCAGAATTCTTTGGATGGCAGTGATGCAATGTGCAACACCATGAGGCCAAGTAAATGGACTAAAGTCCTCCAAATTGCAAAAGAGATTCATTTATCGTTCTATGCGTGAACTCCTGCGCAGATTCTTGCACAGATTGGTCCAATTTCAAGGGGCCATCACTTGCACAGGTCCTGGATTGGCTGACATACAACAAATGTCTACATTGTGTGGTCAAACTCGTAACTTCAATTTGAATTCAAATAATGTGTCGCTACTTCTGGGCAGCATACTGTTAAAATGTCAGAAAGAAAATGTATTGCCTCACAAAAATGACAAGCACAGTGACTGAAGGAACACTGTGACATAACTCAGCTGAAGAACAACCCCAAATTGACCTGCTGCTGGAACAAGAGGAGTCTTGCCAACCAAATTAAAAAGCCTCAACAGGAGGACTGACAGGAATTAACCATAGTTTTCTCCCTGTTGATTGGAATCCCAGGATATCTGCAGCACCTGTCCCATGATCCCCACTATGTTAGGCACAAACACTGCAAGACAGTGTTGGAACACTGCTGGGGAGGGACGAAGGCAGAGTACAGGTGAGCTGAGGGAAGACATGTTGACAAATTCAGCAATCAGGAGTTTGTTAAACAAAACATGCAGTAGAAACTTCTGCAGTAAAAGTGTCATCTTTTTTTTTTTCTTTTTTAAGAAGACTAGAGATAAGGAAACTGGAATCTACAACCTGCCAAAATAGACTTAATCGCCTGTCTGTTATGTCCACTGAAAGTAAAATTCTGTCTAGATTGGACTTAACCAACCTAGTTAAGGACTTATCTCTCAAGAAAAAATATAAAAGTAGAAACAGATTCAATGCAATTGTAGAATTGCTGTTTTGCCATGCAGCTGTGATTATTCATCTTAATTGTTTGATAATAATGTCAGTAGCTGGCTTTGCAAAACCAAAAGAGGGTGCTTCGCTTTTAGATGTGCCTGTTTCAAGCTGTTCCATGGCTTTTCAATGTAAATGGCTTTATATATTTATAACTTACATACCACCGAATTGTCTGTGTGTGTGTGTATATATGCATGCCTGTGTGTGTCTATGTAATATTCTCAGTTCGGTGTTATTCAAGATTCTAGAATACTGAGGGCACCCAGAGAAAGACGGGCCCCGGGGCCCCCAGCCACTTTAATCCACCACTGCACACCCACTGGGGCTCCACCCAAACCTCTGTCTGCCCTTGCTAGAAACTGCCTCGCTTCTTGTTTTTTAGTCGTTATTTATGATTATGCAGTGGGTAGAAACCTGGGGTTGAAGTAAGACTTCAATAAATTCGGAATCCTCATAAATAATTTACAAACCATATGATATAATTAAGTGATATGTCAAATAAAATGCACAAATGTGAAGCTGGTGCAACAAAAGTTTGCTTCATCAAGATGCATGCTATATGCAGCTTGAAGCGGCCATCCACAGCTGCAGGTATCAGTTTTAACTAATTCCTCAAGACAAATTTCTCTTTTCTTGCCACCACCCCAACTTATGCATTTCACAAAAAAATACCTGGCCAATCCTTAGAGGTTTTGGGCTGAGCATCACTGTGTGAAAGTGCTCAAATAATTTGCTCTGGTATTCTGTCTGATGAATGAGAGCTTGGCTATCAGTGTGACATCGCCATATGGCAGGTAGTTGTCCCGCAGAGCTGTACTGTACATTAACTGACAACTTGTCATTTTATGTACCTTGCTTTTGCTGCAGACATCTCCTTCAGAATTCCCATGTCACTCGAAAAATTGTCAGCATGGACAGTTATTTTTCAACCTCCCTCATCTCAGCATGAGCTTCTCCAGAGACCTTGCAGTAGTTGTAGTATCCATCACTGTGACTGCAAGCCACCTTTGGAGCTCCTTCAGTGACAGAATCAGGACAGCTCCACTATCACTGGCATCAAAGAAACAGCAAGATGAAAACAGATTAATAAGTAAAGGGCGACAACAAGAAAGTCTCCCAGATTAAACAATGGCTGTGAACTCACCTGGGGGGGTTTCCAAAGTTTCAAAATCTGTTTTTATCCCGTCCCAACCTCACGCAATCCTAACTCACAGTGTTCCACCAGTCTGGAAGCAGCGGGAAGAGAGAAGGAGGAGGGAGATGGACTGACAATGCTGCAGAAAGCAAATACAAGTTTGAAGTGCAAAAGAAGGAGAGCGTACACTCCTGCATTCACTCAGTACGCCAGTGTTCATTATTCCAGCAATCTGTCAGCTCCCACCGCTGTATCGTCTTGGTGTCACAGGGGGAGGCTGCTCAAGGCAGCCTGATGCTTTACAGTGAATCTTGATGTTTGAGGATATGAATGGCTCAGTGATTGTAAGAGGGAACATGAACAACAGGTATTGATATGCATCAGAAAGGCTTCTGAATAGTGAGGAAGAGGCTTTGTGTGACATGTAATGATAGTCTCGCCATAAAACACATTTGAGTTTCCTCTTTTCATTGTTACCCACTGTGTCCTACATCACTTATTCAATGTCCTACTTCTCCTCCCCTGGTTTCTTTTTCTTTCCACAAATTCTCCTATTTATGTGTTTCGGTAACTCATTGCAGGTTGCTCAGTTCGATATTCTTTACCGCGCTGTGTTTGTCACAGCCGTTATAGAAATCCTTATCTCCGCATTTGAGGCAGCGTTTCTGTGGGCCTACTTGGAGAGGAGTTGCAGCCACAAACTCCGACACTCCATTTCCTCACAGTCAATCATGCTGGATCACAGAAAGCTTGTGTAATAAGTTTTTTTTTTTCTTTTTTTGTTTCCAAATGAATCCCGAGACGGTTTACTTGATGGTTGGAAGTTTAGACTTCAGCTAAAGTCTGGTGTTTGAAGTCATTTTAATGATACCCCATGGCAAAAAAAAATAACTCAAACCAAAGCAAACAAACATACAAAGTGAAACAACAACAAAAACAGACAGAGGCTGACACTGCTTGAGTCTGTCAATATCCAGCCTGGCAACACCTTTCAAATCTTGAATCGTCAACATCAATAACAGAGCAACAGCTACGCACGACGTTGTTTAATTATGTGTGTTTGTTTTCAGGTTTTAAAAATTAATAGATTTGATGACCTCATTTATTGGTGTCAAGCACAGTAAAGTATTATCTGAAAACTTTCAGAGTGAGAAATATAGCAGCACAGTTAATACCGATTATATAATGATTTGGGTTTTCGACATTTCTAAATTGTGTTATTTAGAATTTGAAAAAGTATACTCTATTTATAGAATACTTACCCAAATGCAACACGGTGCACTCAAAGTGGCCCTCCCTACCTGTCTGATCGTACATAGCGTTGATGATGAGGCCTGCCTCAGCAGCTTTCCTTCAGAGTAACCTTTTAAGCACATGCACTGCAAACCTGAGATCATCTAGTTATTACCTGGATGAGTTGCATGCATGAAAGCTAATAAGCTAATACAGACGAGCCTCGGATTTAGATGCTAAGGTTCTCTTAGGGAGTGATCAGGATGGATAGGATCAGGAATGAGTCTATCAGAGGAACAGAACATGTTAGATGTTTTGGAGAGAAGGTCATAGAAGCCAGACTGAGAATGTTGGGTCATGTACAGAGGAGGGATAGTGAATATATTGGTAGACGGATGCTGGAACTGGAGCTGGAGGTCTGGAGGAAGACCAAAGAGAAGATTTATGGATGTAGTGAGAGAGGATATAAAAGTAGTTGGTGTGAGAGAGGAGGATACAGAGAATAGGGTCAGAAGGAGAAGGTTGATTCGTTGTGGCGACCCCTGAAGGGAAAAGCCGAAAGGAGGAGAAGAAGAAGAAGATGAGCCTCGGATTTAGCACAGCACAGTCTTTTTTTTTTTTTTTCCAGCAAATTCACAGAAAGAGTGTGTGTTGATAATGGTGTAATGTGAATGGAGCGAAATCCAGATGCGCTGCTGCAGAAATATCCTCAGCAGAAATAACGCAAAGAATACTAACTTGAGAAACAACAACAGAAACCTCAGGTTTGGCTTCTCTGGGCAGAGTTCACCGTTTTCTTTAGGCAGCGTTAGAGTCATTTCCTCCCTTTTGCAGCTATGCCCAGCATGGCTGTTTCCATCCGGCTGTAAAACATCCCAAATCACTAAGTCATTCACATTGCCTCAGGACAATGATATATGGTATGGTATTATTAATGAAATAAATGAGAGCCTCGGCAACAAATTGGCCAACACATTTGACGAAAAATATTCAAGTTTGCATCTCTATAGTAGACTTATAAATCAGAGGTAATGGAAAGGAGGCTCACAGCTCTAATTACAACAGATTGTCAGAGTGAACTCAGTGCCCTGTTGGCATTGTTTTGGATTAAAAAAAAAAAACCCACAATATTTATGTTTTGTTTTACGGTTATGCTGCTTTTAAATCAAGCAGTCTCTGATACAAAGAGTTGTACATTTTGTGGAAAAAGCACACAAGGAAAATGTTCAGATCAGGCTTCTTTCTTTAAACTGCACATGTAAAAGTTGTGAACGGTCCAGTTCGACAGGGTAATACCTGACATTCTCCCAGGGATTTTGGTCAAAGAGAAGATTTCATTTATATCCAGTGAATCTAAGGAAACCCGGTGTTACAGCTGTTCTTGGTTTAAGTGTGTAAAGACGGCCCTTTAGCAGGTTTGTGTGGGTCAATACAAAGAATCAGATCATGCATCCTCTCTGGATAGATGGGCCTGTTAAACAATTTATTTTTTTCCTCATCAAAAACAGTCATGATAATTATATGGAATGATGATCAAAACTATCTCACTTATAACTACCTGACAGGTAGAGTCTTTGCATTTTATCAGACCCGAGGGTTTCAAAGCTTTAGTCACATGCTTGATCGGCACTGCCCGAAGCACCCTCTGCGAATTCTCTGCTCCCAGCAGACGCCATTCAGTTCGGTAAATCACAGGTCCGTCCCAGAGCGAGTCCAAAACTCAGACCCACTCTTTCCCTAAGGGGAGCCTTGGACTCTGCTCAACGACTGCAGCAGAGGAATTAAGCATTCCTTTCTTATATCTGAAGTTGGATAATAAACTAAATCTCCTCAGCAGCAATGATTTCCTCACTTATTGAAATCTCAACATCAGCCTTAACCTTTACTGTCATTTTTAATACGTCCTTGAGCCACTCTGGGATTTTCGTCTCACCAAAGGATTACCTCCAGTCCAGCCTTTACACCAGTTCTTCCGCGTTGCTGTCATGGATCCAACTTAGCCTGCGGTATCTCGAGCCCCCCTAGGCATTTACCAAATTCACAGGCAGGTGCAACATCCACCCGCGGTGCTTGTTGTAGGCACTTGTACGGGCCGGCGTGTGGAGTGTTGCACAGCTGTGTCACTGCTGCTGTGAAGCCTCCACCAACATCAACAACAAACAGCCAAAGTCAGAAGCGCCTCCGTTCCCTGACTCCTGCTTGTCAATGACATAAAAATGCCCTTCAACTTTAACAGAGTTAAGGAAACTTTCCACTTTCTTGAATTGTGAAAATACTCCAAGCATGAAGAAAATATAATTAAAACATCAAGATATTTTTCTTCTTCTTCATTGTGATCTTGGAACTGCCTCATTCTAATTTCTGTCATTTTTCCACTCAAATTCAACTTGTTGAAAACTATATTATATAGTTATGTATTAAGATCACGTAATTTTCTGTTGATGTAATCAGCAACAAACGCATTCTTTGTAGTGAAAAGAGTGAGTGAAAATGCGGACAAAAGCGCCCCCCATGCCCAGACAGAAATAAAAGAAAAGAAAAAAGAACTAAATTTGAATTCATAGTGTGCATGTTTGCCTCCACTTTTGGATCCCATATTATATATATTCTTAGCCTATTCTTTCATGACTGCACTGTTGATGCCCATTTATTTTTTGCCCTTGCACATTTGGAAAGGCTGTTTTGCAACTAAAGTTGTAGCTGGTCAGTTATTAGTTATTACTAAATCTGAACTGTAACTGATGCGGTGCCACAAATGAATAGAATCAAATTTGCAGTTGTGATTGAAGCGGCCGATGGAAGCTCTAACTAGAAATATAATGTTCTGACCATTAAGCAGGCTCCACAGTCATTATGGAAATATTATTGATTACAATTTTTATAGTCATGCTGTAACAAATGTCATACCCACGTTTGGCTAAATGTGGGCAAATTATATTCACTTCAGTCAAGTTTCAGTAAGATAAGGCCTTATCTGCACTGTATTGTACACAGAAGGCATTGAAAGCAATGACAAACCGATATCATACAAACACAAACCGAGATAAATATTGCCAAGATAGAGACGAACATATTGCTGTTCTGTAAACTGATTCCACTCTGGATGTTTCTCGTGTCAATTCATCACACATGCAATCGATGCCTGCGTCCGAAAGCGGAGAATTCATTCCCCAAAACAGATGTGCGCATTTCCCATGCACTTTTCATGGAGGGAGAGTAATCTGTCTGTGTTTTCCCTCCGATGACTTTGCTCGAAACTTCCACTTTGTCCTCGGCACGATTAATGCATGACTGGAAAAACCCGAGCCATTCTGCGGTCCTGCCACTATTTTGCTCATGTGCCGTGTGTTTGTATATAACATGAAATGTGTGCAGTATTTTGTTAGAGATTACATTTAAAACAGGGGTCTCTCTAACCTGGCTTATTAATCATCTCCTTGATTTTTTTTGACCTGAGAATGAGGTAGAGGTCTGTGTGTAATGAAGGTAGCTCTGCTCTGCTACTAATGTGTCCTGACAGGTCCTGACTCTGAAAGTGTGATTAATGTGGGCTGCGGCCGGAAGCATTTAATGTCATCTGCAGCGGCACCATAGCCCAACAAATGAAAACCCAGATGTAATAAATTCCTGTGGCACAATGTCCATATCAATCAACAAACAATTTATGCAAAGGTGAGAATTTTCCCACACGGTGCCTTACAATACAACAATCTCCCAGCATGTGAGGCCTTAATTGTCATGGAAAGTCAAAGGAACATTACCTGCATCCAGCCCCAATTGATCAATCTGTTAGTATTTTCTCATTAACCACATGCAAGTTTGATTTTGGCACCCGACGGAATGCTGGTGATTTTCCCCTAGGAAGGACAGTATGGGGAAAACAACAGATGTGGGTTCTCGGTATGAGTTTCTCTCCCTTTTTTCCAACTTGAGTAAGGGTATCATGATTAGTCAGGATGATCTTGGAAAGCCAGTTGAAATGTCATCAGCCACAACAGCGTCGGTTTCAGGATTCATTTAGACTCAATACAAGTACATCGAATGTTTTCATGTTGGCGGGACCAGACCGAATGGTAGCACCTGCAACTAAATTCAAGACTCACCTTTTTTATGCTCATGGAATTTGGTGTGTTAAGGCACTGTCCCTGGATCAGAGTTCTTATTTTGACAGCTATTGGAGGCTGGATCTTAAGGCAAAAAAGGTGTGAAGATAAAAAAAATAAGAAGAAGAATGTGACTTAACTTGCACTCCACATAATGGCTGCTACCCTATGTCACCTCATATCAAGTGGAGGTTAAAACCTAGAGAACTTAAAAAGGTAGGAAAAAAAATATATATTTCGAGACTTCAAAGCATCGCCAAAGTTCTGAGAAAGTCAGCAACTAATCTTTGGATTTGTAACGTGACACATGCAAAACCGAAAAAAAGAGGCAGCTGTCAGTTCACAACCACACGCCACTTGATTGAAAATGACTTCTTGCCTGTTGCTTCGTCCCCTGCAGTTTACACACATCTTTGCTCTTTTTACATTTTCTTATTTTCGGAGGTAAAGAAGGTAATAGCTTTCATGCGGTTTCTTTGATTTCTCTGCTGTGAAAGCTGAATGTTACACTAACTGGCAAATATCCCACCTTGATCTGCTTTGAAGGGAATGAAACACTGTTTATCACTTCAAATTCTTCGGATTTAGCATCGGGAGCCATCAAAGTTTGCGAGGGGATATCTGCCTCAAATGGATAGAGGAGCCCAAATTCTGTCTGAATCTCCACTGGCACTTTACTGTGTTTCCCACAATCATCCTGCGGCGGATCCGCCTAACATAGTCAAAGCTTGGCTTCTCTGACAACACGGCTTTCTTATGCCGTGCACGTTCCACGGTAGCACACATCTTATTCAGAAGAGACGTGCTCCCAATATCCTTCCCATTCATTGCCTCCCACATATACACTTTCAGTGAAAAGAGGAAAGTACCCAGGAATAGAAATGAAATAAGATGATTTCAGTGTCTGACTCAGAGATTTAGCATGAACAAGGAGAAAAGAGTGGAGAGGTAAAAAAAAAAAAGAAAAAAAAGAGCAGGGAACAGATTGACATGAGAGGGAAAGGAAATTAATAAACACACTGGGAAAGAAAATAACAGTGTTGGTCTCAGTGGTTGGGAGTATTAAAAATATGGGGTGCAGTCATTCAGTATTCTCATCAAGGTGACACTGAACAGAATGTTGAGTCATGACAAATGGTTCAATAAGCCACTCCCTTAATATCATATTGTTAAAAAAGCAATCAGTCTACTTCTGTGTTTTAAAAGACAAACCCCAAAGCAGCATCTGGAATTTGAGAGACAAATGAGGTTTAAATCGAAAAGTAAACAGTCTAGTGGAAAGTAATGAGTGGATCCTACTTTCTTGACAAGCTTTATGCTGCTGACAAATTACTGGTTGACTTAAAATGGAGTGCTGATTGACTCGGCGCAGTGCTAACAGACCCTGTTACGCCAGAAGGTTTCTCTCCATTTTCACTTTCACCATTGTACCCCAGAGTGACAACATGAAGGCAGCTAAAAGTGGCCTTGATTTAAATGTCAATGCATGATTATTTTCTTGTTGTTACCGTGGAAACGAGTCCGTCGGAATTTGTTGATGTCAGACCTGTTCGGCTGTCTCCAGAGGGACTAAATAAGAAGCGAAATTTGAAAAGTGCCATTGCATTTATTCCCTCTTGATGGTCACAGCAGGAATCTGTTTGGATGGAAGAGAAAAAATAATAACGCTCACTCCCCTTTGCAGTGGGGTGAAAGAGCAATAACACGTGAGGTTATTGTCCTCGGGCTGCCAGAAATGTCAGCGGCACACTGTCACCAGCAGAAGTGGCATGGGGAAGGATAACAGAATGCTGATGAGGAAGTCGGGACAAGCACATCGGGGGCAAAGAGATGTGACTGCCGCACACACACGCCCCCGGAGAAACATGTATAAGCATGCACAGACACATAAACACACACCCACCTCTGAATCCCAGCACATGTCCCAACCCAAGTTTTTCCATTGCCGGCTGAAAGGAGATAACCGGCGTGCACGCACATTTGTAAAAACAATCTGCAGCTTTGACCTCTTGTGCATCTGTCACTGCTCTGTTGTCAAGTGCGACAAGAGCAGCCAGAGCTTCTAAGGTTACTGACCTTTAGTGAATCACCTGTTTGATTAAGGTCTTGGGGGAATGTTCCAGATACTCACAATCTCTTGTTAGCTAACACAAGTGTGCACTTATAACCAGTGTAGTAAGTTAAAGCTCAGATAAAGACTAATAAAAATCTCCAGGATCCATAAACCACCATAAAGAGCTCGCGCTCGGGAGTCATCAACTGAATCATTTTTCAGAAAATCCAGATGGTCAAGACGTTTTGATCTCCGAAAGCCAAGTGGTCTCTCCGGGGGTCATAAACTCATATCATGGCATCGTACAGCTGAATAGTAGAGGATATCTGAGACTATACAAAGACTTTGATATGAAAAGAGTACGAAGACTTAAAGGTTGTAGAGTGAAAAAAGAGAGGAGCCGGGGATTTGGATACACTTGGCTACAAAGGCTATCAGAACCCAAACTCAAGTATATTTAAGTTGCTCTGATGGACATGCCCACACTTAGTCTTCTGTTTTTGACCCATCCTATGAATGAATGAAATCATACATGACAAAATTACCGGAACGAAAATCAATTGTAAACAAGCGGTAGAGACACACTTACATATGATATCGCTGGAGTTATTGTAATGCAAGACGCACTTCCATTCCCTTTCCGTTCAATGGAGCAATGAAGCCATATATATTGTTTAGTATAAATAAACAGCCCGGATTGGTAGCAAATCAAAATTCCAACTCGGAGAATAATAAATGTGTTTTCCATACATGTTGATGTTGGTCGGCGTTCAACTAGTGATGATTAACCTTCAAGATGTGATTATCTTTATTGGCCAATGCAAGTGGAAGGCCAAGTAGTGTTATGTCGATTTGTATGAGGCTGTTCTGAAGAAAATCACTCTTGGATGTCTCAGTTATAAAGTACATAGATAAGAAGTGTTTTTTTCTTAAAAGCCCCTTTGTGTCACAGTAAAAACATTAATCAGTATTCGTTTTCTTCGTCTCTTGGCCTTATTTCCAGCTAGTACCCTCCAGGGAAATCCCAAACAATCTGCACAATTCGCAGGGATCAGTTTCACTAATTGTGGATGTCTTTTTACGGTGAATAGTAATCCTCTTATTCACATTTCCAGTTCGTGAGATTTCTTCTAATTATCATTTCATCTCTCAGTTGTTACTGCTGCTCTTAGTGAAGATGTGGTTTTGAAAAAAAAAAAAAGCTTCACCTTGAATCACAACTTTTTTTCTTATTAACTTATTGTCAGCAGAGAAGGAAGACCTACCCGTCACACCAGAGTACATGTTCCCATTATGAGTCCCACTTTGCTGCTTCCTCACCACACTCTTTGCAGCCTCATTGCCTGAGCAATCACTGCCTTGTGGAGCTCTCCACGTCAATTTCACCTGTTTTTTTTTTCTTTTTCTTTACAACTCACTCCATCTACTTTGCAGGCAGCAGGTAACAATTTTCACCCAAGCAGCTTTCTTTCCTGAACATCTTGCTGTCCTTTGCTCTTTTCACTGTAAGCAAATATTTCATTCTGGGTCACTGACAATTAGATTGTGATACCAAAGTCCTCTTTACCGCCGAAGCGAGCAACTTAGAAGTTTATGTTTTGGAGTCTGGAAAAGCGGCTCCGGATGAGGTAACTCAGCGAGTTACATTCTTCTCTCGACAATTGGACAATTTGGAAACACCGTCCGTTAAGCGCGTCATAAAGAGCATCTAATCTTGTTTTCTCCCGATTAATCCAAAAGTAGTTTTAATTCACCACAAATTTACACCCTTGAGTGGAAAAATCTGGTTTCTGCTCCCTAAACGAAGAAATAAATGGATATTTTCCTCACCCCAGTAATGAGGGGGAATAAAGCAAAATGTGTTTTTAATTTGAAACAATAACGCCTCGATACGTCATGCATGTAATGCCTCTCGGAGATTAACCAAAGATACAACCGGGAGTGGGCAAGGCAACCGAGTCAGAGATAAAGCTGGGACAAAGGCAACAGTGTGCCCAGACATTAATCAGGCTGTCGATGGGTGTCCAGATAATAATCAGTAACGACGCACATCATGCCAGTGTGTACGATCTAATTACTCCACAATCTCTGACTCCTGGTCCCGGAGAGGAAACACGGATGAGAGCAGCACGCGCGCTGACACCCGCTGCCTGATGCCTCTGGGCTGTGTATTTGAGCTGTATGATTTTGCTGGTGTGCTGCGGCTCAGTGATCATTACTCAGAGATACTGCAGCTAGGGACTATTGACAAGGGTTATTTTTACAGTGCAGTTTGGCTCCGGGGAAGGGATAATGATTATCACACATATTTCTAAAAGGTTTTCCTCGCTGCCCTCTGCCCCGGACAGGCAGTGGATCAGAGAGTGTCGTAACGCTGTCCAAATTAACCAAGTGTTCAAAATATCATTTGTGCCGCAATGTCGATTTGCTTAGTCCATGGCAGCATTTTAGCTGAACATGACAGTTTTGACATCCCCTTAATGGCACAGTTGTCTTGTGATGAAGAGGAGGCTGCCCCTTTATGCGTCCTCCTTTTCGCTCCGCACAGCCGTTGCTGCGGCCGGTCATTTCAGCCAATCTCAGAAACTCTTGGCTGTCATATGGACAATTATGCCCCCATCGTTGCAAGAGCAGGTATTTTGGAATATTGGGTGCATCCCGCTAATATCCAGGCCAAGACTTCCTCCTTTGTGCAGAAATCCTGATTCACTCTTTAGCCTTGCAGGTGAAGAGAGTTGGACCAGTCTCACTCTGAGACTGTGTTTATCTTATGTTCCAAAAGTGAATGTTTTTTTTTTTCTTTTATGTTTTAGTTAATTTGAATATTTATCCAAGTAATACAAAAGAACAGATGCTCTATGTGTCTGTGCGTGTGTGTGTGTGTGTGTATGATTTTAGGTTTGCAAGCTATTTCCACTTATGTGACCATATCTTTGGCTTCCCACACATTTACCTGACAACAAACAGACCGGTAACAGCTGAAATCACCACCTACGTGCTGAATGCAGTGGAGTTTGGTGGTGATGTGTCATCTCCATGGTTGCCATCCAGATGCAAAATATCATGGACGTGAAACCTCAAAGGAAAGGGAGATTATCATCTTTTATTTTCCTTTGCCTACAGATTTTGCCGTCGCTCAAGCAGTTATCTAGTTTTGGAGATGGTATCTAAACGGAGCTACAGGTCGCTAGTGGCAAAATATTTGCCTGCTTGCGATGCCAGATACTGGCGGCAAACTCATCATTCGTAGAAGAGACATGATGCCACAGGTGGAAAGAAGAGTAAGGATGTTTATAAAAAATAAAAAATGGGGAGAATCAGAGAGACCCACCTCGTGCTATTCTCTATACGCTCTCTATGTCTCTATGTTTGGACACTGAAACGCTAACACACACCGCTGCTATGGCTGTGGATTTTCTCTTAATATTTCATGTTGCCACACAAGGACATTAGTACAAACATACTCACACACACACTCTTCGTGTTGTCAGGATCTACTACAGTTGTGAGGAGCAGGTGATCTGTGCACGTTTTTGCGAGTGTAGTTTTTAGCTCAGTGTCTCTCGCTCAGGCATTTGGCCACAGCAATTCTGTAGGAGTGAACAGTGACCTTTGACTCCATTATAGATGATTGGATTGGTTCTCTGCTGGGCTGGCTGCCTGCCCGGCACTGGAGCCTGCAGTGACAAGGCCTGCGCCACGCAACCCCGAGTCCCATATACTTTGAGCCGACATCTGCCATTTCTGCCCATCCAACCCTGTATCCATCCAACTAACAATATTGTCGCTTCTTCCTTCTTTTATTCATCCGTCACTGCCACTCTGTCTTCCCTGCTTGCCAGATGTTGCGTGCGCCAAATTTAACCTCTTCTTCCATCTATTCATTTTCAGTTTGCCCTTGAGGACAATTAAAAAAAAAAAAAAGACTATAATCTTTGAACGGAAATCTCATAAACAAAGGTTTTATGAGCTTTTGTAAGCTTTTCAGTAAACGGGGAAAGGAGTCAAATGGCGAATTCCATTAAACTTTGCAGGTGGAAACTGCTGGCCTCTGGATATGAAAAAATGCAAACTGATAACATTGTGGGTTTTTAGGCAAGTTAATAGCTTGATTGGTGTATAAAATTTGGGGGTTAAAATATATAGTATCGATTTAAGTCAGGACTAGAGGGATTGGATGTGGGGTGAAGAAAAAAAATGCAGAAAAAGCCTATAATTAAAAAAAATAAAAATAAAATAAATTAAAAAACATAGACCAAAATCAAGAAAGACCAAGAGTACAAATATTGAGGCAGAGTGCAGGGTACAAAAACAGGATCAAAAACAGAAAATCTTGACTGAAACTTGAAACACCACTAAATTGAACCGTCCTGTATTCCAGCAAAGGTGGGGCAGGGTGAAGAGCAGGGCCGGTGATGAATCAGAACACTGATTCATTAACTAGAGAGAAGAAAAGGGAGAAAAGAGAGAGAGTAAAAATAATTGGGAAGTCAAAGACAGGTATTTGGGCAGAACCTGACCCACAAGACACAACGTTTCAAAGCAAAACAGAAAATCACCAGAACTGGAACTGACACAGAAACACAGAGACAAAGAACAGTGTGGAAATCTCAAGGAGGAAATCAGATAAGAGGAAGGAAATACCTGTATGTTTTCAAGTAAAACAGCTTTTATGAGAACGGCATGCAGCAAAAAGTCCACATGGAAAAAGGGAAAGTCCAAAAAAACTATGCTTGAATACACAACTCATCAGTCCAGCACCTTAAGTCTACACAACAAATTGGACATTAAAAATTCAGTTTCACAAATGATCACCAACAAATAGCATTTAAGGGTAAATCTGACTTTCACTTATCTTTTGCATTCATGATCTATCGAAGCTATCCTATCCTTCCAAAGTACCGTTTCAAGGTGTCAGTGTTGTTTGTGTTAAGGTTGGTTAAGAAGGCCTACTTCATATTGAGCTGCATACGTTCTTGATAATGATTAGCAATGGTAAACAAGTGATAATTTGTTAAAAGCCTCAAATCTAATTCATGATGTTCCTGTCCTCCACTGCCAAACAAGCAACCATTCAAAAACTATCAATTGTATTTTCAAGGTATTTATCCAGTGATTCAGCTCCCTTATTATGGCTGTAAATAGCAATGTC
This sequence comes from Fistularia commersonii, assembly GCF_037954325.1. Taxonomy (NCBI): domain Eukaryota; kingdom Metazoa; phylum Chordata; class Actinopteri; order Syngnathiformes; family Fistulariidae; genus Fistularia; species Fistularia commersonii. Next base: position 11,481,703 of record NC_141303.1, on the reverse strand, counting down.
TGTATAAAACAACAATATCTCATTGTGTGATAATTTCGTATTCCTTTTTTTTTTTTTACCCTTTTCTTCCTTTTGTCTTTAGATGCTCAAAATATCCTTACTTTATTTTCTTCAAGTCAAACAAAGTAAAAAAAACTGGTGTCACTGTGATCTATAAGAACCATAACATAGCTTATTACCATTTAAATACTGTGTGACTAATTCATTCACGGACTATTCATTCCCCTTGAACATTAATATGCTGCCATTTTGTTTTGATGAATATCACTTGCACCTCTTCACCCTTCATGTGCTGCATAGGGTTGAAATAAGGATACAGCGCAAGCACTCAGGCAATTTCATTAAGGTATTAAGTTGCAGGTCAGTATTGTTCTCCCTGAGAAGGATGTTCCCCAAAACAGATGTCACCACACAGTGGAGGCACAGTGATTTGCAGGGTATCTTGGAAAACCTAAACTGATAAAAAAAAAAAAAAAATCCTTGGAAATATAAATATTTGGCAGCCTCAGCTAAATTTTTGGCAGCTTTTTGAAGACACACACCTGATACAGAGCTGTGCCGTGTGTCTTTCTGCCCATCTCGTCTTCTCTGTGAACATACTTGAAAAGAGTCAGTACCCAGTATGGACATAGTTGAAATACATTCCTTCACGACAGGTTTGATGGGTGGAGAAGAAATTCAGTGGATTTTTTTTTTTTTTTCTCCCATTAAAAATTTATTTCATTCTGACTGCCCTGGTTACCGAAGAGTTCACAAACAAATTAAATCAGAAGTTAGACTTCTTTATCTTCAAAAACCCTCCACTCTTCATTGCTCCCTCTGTAGCCATAATCACACAATCTCTCTCATACTTTCCTCCCCTTACTCTCCTTCTGTCTCCATTATCTGCCTCTGCCTTCCTCTCTGCTCCCCTCCCTTCATTCCTGTTTCAGCTCCCGGCCCAAAGCTTTGCTTCCTGCTTAAGTTCACTGTCAGTTTGAATTAATCTACCTCCTAAACTATTTCTACATCTCTCATGCACAAACAGATGCCTCCATCAGGTGACTGCCTATGTGCACACATGTCAATTATTACGTACAAAAATATGTGTGTTTGTGTGTGTGTGTGTGTGTGTGTGTGTGTATGTGTGTGTGTGTGTACTCCTACATGCATACATACCTTCATACATACAGTAAGTAATGCATATGTGTGTATATATTTGTGTGTGCACATGTTCATTTGCATGTGTTATACATATATGAATGTGAAGAACATTCACTGATCAGTGTTTTGTGGATTTGTTTTCTTTTATTTTTAATGGGATGCGCTGCACTCCCACTTTAATATACTCCTAATCATGTTATTAAATATTGAGGGCTCAATCAAAAGGATTCCTTCACTCAGTACAGACATACATATTATCAGAATATATGCTTATGACAGAACTCCCAGTTGACAATGGTATGATTCTAACAGTCTACTGATGACAGTGTAATGACTGTGTTTTTCAGTTTCCTTTTCTTTTATTGAGATGCAAAAAATAAAATAAAAGATAAAAATACCGATAGTCTGGCTTCAGTCTGGAAACTTCAGATTGGATTATGTAAGAACCTGTGACCTTCTGCATAGTGTTGTTACCTTGACGCAGAAGCAAAGTGCTGAAATGCAGAAATGTATCATGATATAATCCAGCCTCAGCGTACTGATCTTTAAATGCCAACTGAATATTAAGTGATTCAATGTATTGATGTCGGAATGCACAGATAGTTTAATCAGTTCATTAAAAGCAATTCAAGTGGCTTCTATGCATTCACAATTAATTATGGGGTCCCAAAACAGTAAAGGGAAGGAAGAGACACACAATACTGCAAAAACTTCTGTTTGGATTTGTTTTTGCTGAGATTTATTTTAAGTACCATTCTCTTGAGGCATCTCTGATGATGTCAGCAGCTTGTACACTATCCTAAAGGGGAGGGGGAGGGAGAGAAGTGGGGATGCTGACCGGAAACAACAAAGATCAATTTTACTGTTCAGGCAGATGGGGTAAACAAAACTGTGAACAAAATGGCTTTGTTTCAAATCACAGCTGTCAGCCATGATATTTTGCATAATAATAAAAACAAATATTGTATAAGAAATCAAAATTTGAATAAAAGAACCTAATGTATATTAAAATTGGAAAACAATAATTTTATATATTTTTGCATTACAATGCTCCAGTTATCAAACCACAAGTCCTGTTTTCAGTGCATTCATATTAAAAGGCCGACCGAGCTATACTCCTGGCGTGGCACGTCTGAAGACACTGCTACGATACAAATGATAGCGTTATAAACTTCTTGTATTCTGCATTTTCAAGGCACAAATGTATCAGCATGCTGAAAATATGACAGCTGTTTTACCAGAAGCCAAAAATGAACATCTCTAAATAGCCAATTTGGTGCAGTTGGAACCACAAAATATCATAACCTGCATCTCCTTCCCAAACATTTACCCAATTTAAGTACAAAACAGCTAAACAACAACGGTACTCAGTTTATAAGTAGACCACCCATGTAGCTGTATAACAACTTATTGAAATAAAACAATATGAACCACTGTTACACGTACATCTGCAGCTTTAAAAAAAAAAGAACAAAACTCCAAATCTCCAAAGTCTTGAGAAACAGTCATGAAACTTGAACGTAAACCACCATTAAATCAATTTATTTTCTGACATCTGGCCTTTTTTTTTTTTTTTTTACTAACAATTGACATGGGGTTACTCTTGCAGAAAAAAATAACATCCTTCACTGTGCTACTGTTCATCAGGGGAAAGCGGTGCGCTGCTTTGATCAGTCTCTCCATCTGAAACCACGAAGACTGACCAGTCAGAGGTGGATGTAAAGAAATTGCAACAGAAGAAAATCTTAGCAGAAAGTCTCTTCTGTGGGACCTCTGCGTAGATATGGGTGGAGAGGCGGGGGACGAGTACACATTTCCAGCTCTATCCTTATGTCCACATAAGGGGTGTCAAACTCAAATACACAGTGGGCCAAACTTCAAAACTGGGACAAAGTCACGGGCCAACGTTGATATTTATTGAAAAAATCTTCCTCCAGATATAACAATGAACCCAAACAAGTTTTGATTAAAAACGAAATACGGAACAAGCAAAGCTTAATACTATACAATATATAACTTAATATTGCACACATGGAAAATCCCGTTTTCTGCCTAAGTAGCAGGGTGCCAGCATCAGCATAAGGTTGCTATGACTACTGTCAACAGAGGAGAGGGTTTTTATGGGTCCTGTTTGGATTTTCGTGCCAAAACACCAGCAGAAAATTCTGGGGTTTGTAGAATTAGCGATACATGCACTGCAGACTATACCGCCGGGCCAGCTCCAATAGTCATTTGGTATGGCTTTGCTGGCCAAATATAATTACAGTGGCCAGAGTTTGACACCTATGGCCTGCATGGAGCAGCAGCAGATCCCCATAGGGCACAGAACAGAGCAGTGATAATGATGAAGTTCAACTCAACATGTGACCCAACACAGGAAGCAGGAAGTATAGGTCAACTACATTAGCTTAAGTTGCGGGATTTGACTGATGTTTTGCAAGTCTACCACAATAGAATAGAACAGAATAGAATTGAATAGAATAGAATAATCCTTTTATCATCCCAGAGTTGGGAAATTTCAACAAGAAAGACAATCCGCTTTGCATAGCAGATCGTGGCGGGCTAGAACAGGGTTGCGAGCCAACATTGGACGACCGGAATCGGCCCCTACTCCTGCAGAGAGTGATTGACATTTCAGTGGTAAACCTTGAGGAAGTCAGATAAGGAAGAAAAAGTAACACAGTCAAAACACAGGCCAAGCAGATCATGAGAGGTCAGAAGTGCTTTCGACAGAGCTCCCACAACTCCTCTGGACTTATTTACCTCCATTTTAAAAAATTTATATTTTCCGTTTTGTGGACTGATTTTTCACAAACCCTGAGTCAGGTTTAGAAACACATTGAGATTTGTGTAACCTATTTTTTCCCCCGCCGTTTAATTATTCATTCATTCAATCCAAATATTTACCACGTTTTTACAAAGGATGTTTGACCTTCGGGTGAAAAAGACTTCAGCCTCCAGTGCCAGTAGTTCTATCACTGCTGAGTTCTTTAGGCAGGTAAATATTGCCTTCTAATGGTATTCAGTAATTATTGGCATTCTCAGTGCCACTGTAGTTCACCTTTTGTCATTAAATCACTCACTTACTTTGATAAAACCACTGAACTGCTTTGTAAAACACATTCCTGAAAAACTGAGGACTGTTTATGCAGGCTTTCGTCTTGCGGACAATATGCCTGGAAGAATTCAATTCACTTTCAACAGGTCTAGTATATAGAAGTTTTATTAAGTAAAAATGAATGTGATTGAAAATGTATTTTTATAGACTAGATATGTTAACTAAAAGTCATTATTTTGCATTTTCTGACCTTCACAAGTACAAATATGCTTTCAGTGGGCTTGTCTGATTGGCGGAGAAGCCGTTGTGAGAATGAGCAGCTTTTTACAACAGGTTTACATAAGTATTTTCACACAGATCTGAGTGGTACTTTAGTTTCCTGGGTGCGATAAAATGTTACATAACATTAATGTTAAATCATTCAAAAATGTGTAACAGTATTAGCCACATTTCTGTTGTTTGAAAGCTCTTCTCACACGCTTGTCTCTCCGCATGCATATGAGCATTGTGTTATTATGTGTTATTACATGGCTCAACAACCTCAACAACCTGAAGGTCAGCAGTCATGGAGCATGACAACAAGGGTGGTGTAAATGAACCAGAAACATTGCTGCTAATGCTCAAGTCATATATAAAGAATGGAGAGCATGATTACACGTTAGTGATGGCCGGTCTCTGTCACGGCTCCCAGTTGGATTCAAAGCAACTATAAGTTAGTTAGACTTTGCGTCCCTTGTGCTTTTTAATCAAATCAATTGCAATATGGGGGCAGAGGCTCCTTTCTTTCTGTTTTGCACTGACAAACCTTTGATGAGACAATGACAGTACTACAACAGAAATGATGCAATGAAACACGAATAGTGATTCAATGAGCAATCACTCATCCAATCTTTTTGATGCTGCTTCAGCTTTAGCAGATGTCTGAACCGAGAACAAACGCACAACTGATTAGAAACAACATTTACTCACAATAACATCCCCGTTAAGTAATACTGGCTCTGCAAGAATATCAAATGAATGCTCGTGACATGACACCTGATCCTTCATTAAATGCCATCTATGATTCACAGCACTGATAAAAGCATCATGAAATAATAAAAAAAGATTTAATTTTTGCTGTTGTTGCTTTTGATCTTAACAACATGAGGTGCTTTATGGTGTCAATAAGCCTGTCTTTTGAGGTCCAATTACAAAGTGCACGGTACTCCACAAGTATGTCCAGAAGTCTATGGAAAGTTTTTATCTCCAAAATTAAGAATAGTCAAATTGAGTAACAAAAAATTGGAAACACTTGCCAAACAGTGCTTGTCAAAATCTTCTTGTCGTGGCAACTGGACTTGAATTTCTTCACTTAGAGACGTTTGGCCTCATCCGAGAGGCTTCTTCAGTTCACCCGAGATGCCTTCGGTTCACTGAAGATGCTTCTTGGATGAGGGTGAAGAAAGAAGAAGATTTTGACTAGAATTCACCATGACCTGGATGACTGAGAACCTCCACAGTCATCTTATCCAATAGTGCTTTTTTTCCCTTTCCTCTTTAAAATCAGCCTGGTACTTCAATAACTTGCTGTTTACAATGTGAAAATGAAAAAAAAACCTTTTAATCAGGGATAACAACAACTGCTTGTCTGATTTGACCGAGAGCTTGTTTCCCTGGAGCCACGAAGCTTCCTCCTACATTTTCAAATCCCAACAGCACACAACGCATGCTGATCAATTCCCTTTTCTATAAATTCTATGAGCAAAAAAATGAAGAAAGCCAGAATGGATTGCTCTATTATCGAATGTATGGTTTGAAAATAAACAGAACTGTAAACAGTTCTGGCAGCTCCCGAGATTGCCGAAGCTCCTCATCTTACAGACTCATGTTTCTAAATTTCCCATCAGTCATACCAGTTTAGCAATCGCTAAAATCGCTCGCTCACACCCTCAATCATAGGGTCAAATCCAGACGCAGCTCACTGTGGCAGACTGTCCCACCAAAGTTACTTGTCTCCAAGTGTCTTCTCTACATAAATAGTTACTTTGTCAAATGTGTAAAGGATGATTTGGATCAAAATGACCACCAATACTGCATGTCACCAAACATATTTTACCTTAGAGGGTTGCTCAAAGGCAGCTTCCATGGATCACCTTGCTGCCCTCTGTGATGTGTTATGGTTAGTATCTACTTGAACATGTGATTTCTAGCTTTTCTATCGGTATTCAAATATGAGGTTTGTCCACTGTCTTCTGAAAGAGTTGCTTATGTACTCGTCTGAGTATTCTGTTTTCTGCAGATTGTGTGAGAGGGTTATCTCCAGTCTCATTTGAGTTTGCCCTGCAGTCTTTCACAAAACCCCGGCAAGGCTTTGATCGTGTTCCCCATCCCACTCCGCTCTCTGCGTTCCTCTTTCTTTTATCTCCCCTGCATCCCACCTCTCGTTTTTCCCTCTTCCTCTACTTTAACTCTTGCACCCAACCTTGAATATTTTGATTTCCTTCGTTCTTTCTCTCCCCTTAGAAGAACTTTCTTTTTCCTCTGTGGATGAGTGGAAGACACACAGAGAGAAAAAGAGTGCAAATGACCTCCGACTCCAGACGGAGAAGTGCAAGGCATTCATGTGTCCACATGAATTCCCGCACACCTTATAATTGCTGTCAGCGAGCCCTCCAACAATTCTCTTAATTGCCTGCCATCCAACTTATGCTGAGATTGTGAGGGTGATGGGAGTTATAAAAAATGGCAAGGAAAGAGTGAGGATGGAGGGCAAAGAAGCAGAACCAAACAGACGTGGTTGCCAAGCTCTAAAACAAAACTTGTCGTTCTGCTGTGTCCTGATAAATTGCAACGATTTTTCACGAAAGTGCAGATTTCTATTGTGGGGAGTGAAGTGCTGAACAGTTATTGAGTTTCTCTTTTCTCTGCGAGACAAATCTCGGATCGCAAGTAACGCAGCTCTCATCAATAGCTACTTTAGTGCGATCTGTGTGCTGAGCTACGGATTCTGGGAGAATGGACTGCACAGAAGCTACTATAGCAACAGTGTCAGTTCAAGTATTTAATGTTCTATGCAAAAAATGTTCTATGCAACACCTACAGATGATTTCTCTGCAGGTGTTTGGCTGCTAGCACCCCTGCCACATTTGCAGGTATTTCTAACAACAATGCAGAAATGCTAAAGGGGGGCAGACAGGAGGAGAAAAAAAGAGTAAGGAGAGAAAACAACATAGAGGAAAATAAGAGAGCAACATTTATTCTATTGTAGCGAGAGAGAAAGATGAATAAACATCACGAGTAATCACGAGCTCGTATGAACTCAGACCAACCCACCCAAGGGATTCAGCCCACAACATATACAATTGGGTCTGGGTGATGTTGGGTAAAAAGTTAAAAGGAAAGTGAAGGAAGAATGCTTTGTAATTGCCCATTTCTTGCTTATGCTGCTGTTTCTCCCTGAACCCTAGTTATAGCCAGGCGGCTGGTTAAACACATCAAAATGTCTCTTTGTTGTTACATCTTTTATTCTATGCCTGTCAACAGATTAGAGATTTGCTATCCTCCCCTGTTCTGGGATGCGATAATATTGCAAAGCTAAGTCCCAAAGACAAACTGACAGTATCGATAGTAAAGGCAGCAGTAAAGAGTAGAAAAACAAAAACCCTGAGCAATGCAGGTGAATTTTTCAGATCGGTAGCCAAACTGATCAGCATCGCTTCCTCGGGTCAGCTGTTAACAACCCATGTCCACTTTATCACTTGTATGTTCTACATCACAATGTAAATGTCCGTGTTTTCCAAGCACAGTGGAACTAAACAGAAAAGATCAAGACTAGAAACATAATAATAAGTGTAAAACACCCCAAACATGCTTATATACAAGAGTTTGTTACTGGAAATAGATGAAAGAACAGTATAATAGTATTGTTAACATACTGTACATTGAATAACAAGCGCCGTGGATGTGCCAATTCACATAACCGTGGGCGAGGCTGTAACCATGTTAATAAATCAGAATAAAGCTTTATAATCATTGTTATGCATTAGATTAATTAAAAAAACATCGCCCTCGTCTTGAAATATCACATTCAACCCCTGAAGGAAAAAGCCGAAAGGAGAAGGAGAAGGAGAAGGAGAAGGAGAAGAAGAAGAAGAAGAAGAAGAAGAAGAAGAAGAAAACATGTATCAGACCATTTCCCTTTCATTGGCTACATCTCTGGTCTAATAATATGCACATATAACATGAAAAATGTTATTTCCATGTTCTATTATTTCAAAAGATAAGGTAGAAAAAGTGATCAACAAAATGTTTGTGATGATAATATGGAAATCAGCTGCTGTAGCCTACTGCATTAATATAATCACCACCTTAATGTACTGGCTTGATATTGAAACATTTATGAAGGGCACACAGTCACACTATACCAAAGTGAGCATGTTTTCTACCCAAAATACGAAACAAATGCAGAGACAAATGCAGACCGATCAATTCACAAAATCATCGGCGCATCTTATGATGCAAGTTCATTGCCAACATCAGACTGAGGCAGAAAAGAAAGAGAAACAGATACAGATCCACTTAAATACACCAAGTGTCGTCCTGAAAATAAAGTGACCAATTCATGCAGTCCGAAAATGAGTCCCTCCCGGCTCTTGCTCCAGCTTTGATGAATATTCATGGGCTCCTAATCGGTATGGGGACGATGGAGGGATGTTTATTCCAACAAGGAGACAGAGGGAGGGGGCTACTGTATCAGATAAAAGCTATATGTGAAAGTGCTATTATAGATATATGTGTGTGTGTGTGTGTGTGTGTGTGTGTGTGTGTGTGTGTGTGTGTGTGTGTGTCTATCCCTCACTGCAGAAAGAATGACAGCATAAACCACTGACAGCTGAAGAGACTGTTGCCATGGAGCAACATCACGAAGAAACCTCACATTCATGTTTGAGATGTAATAAACCACATATAGGCTCTGAAAAATACATAAAGGTAACAGTTTCTGCAGGCAGTTTTCCTTTTTTTGTTAAACTAATACCTCTGTGTTCTCACGCCTGTTATTTTTGAAAGCTTTGCCAAAAATGTCAATCACTGTTAGCGAGCATTTTTTCTTTGCCAAGGGTAATTCATCCAACCACAAGATGCTTAATAAAAGCCAGTTTTACACAGGAAATTTCAATTGTTTGAATAACAGACCATGCAAAATCCTCCTTGCTCATTGTGACAGAATGAGTTACGTGTCACAAGTGAACAGCAATGTGCTAGTTGACATGTTGAGGTTCTGCAGCAGCTGAGCGGATAGCTGCAGCTCTGGGGGATTTCATTGGGAGACACATGCAAGCAAAGGCAGCCAGTCATCTGCAAGATGTGCAAATACATGTGAGACCTGCTATGTGTTGAGGCTCACGGAGCAGAACATTTGCAGGGACTCTTTCTGTTGCAGGAGAAGCTGGCTTTCACACTTTTTGTACCAAAAAGGTCCTGACTTGAGCATGATGGTTAAACATGACGGTTTGTTATTGAGTGGTGTGATTGTGCAATGGTTAGGGCTTCCGCCTGAGTTTGCTCGTTCTCCCCCTTGTCTGCGTTCGGGTTTTCCTTGTTTCCTCCTGCCGCCCAAAAACATGCAGTAGGTTTATTGGAGACCCCAAATTGCCCAGGCAAGGGAAAGAGAGGCTGTTGGTTGGGTGATGGTTGTTCACATTCTCTATATGCAGACCTCTGATCGATTGGCGACTTGTCTCTCTTGCCAGATGTTAGCTGGGATAGGCTCTCGCCCACCTTGTTACCCTGAATGCAGCATAAACTATGTAGATAATAAATGAACAAATGAACATTTGTAATGGACTCCTGGATATTTGAGAAGACATCACTTCATCCATCAATCCTGGATTGCTCTATGTCATGCAGATTTAGACCGTCTGACATTTTATAAACTTGTAAATTTATCCTTTGTCCATCACCTTAAAGTCACTTTCACCATTCTAATGTTTGGCCCCATGCCCCTTAGTTTGTGCACAGTGTCTCTGAGTACTGGACATGCTCAATGTTGAGTTTTTACGGAGGCACATCCACCAACTCTGAATGAATAATCTGATCAACCTATTTAAAGTACATGCACCACTTTGACCAAAGACTGGTTAAGCATTCTAATAAAGAGGATCAGTTGACCTGTGACCCTTCTGTCTTTCCTAGATCCCTTTGGATATTCTAGATTTTGGTCTGCATTTCTTCCATATTGGTTTCATAATCCTGCTTATACAATTTATTGTGAGCTGTTACCGTATGAGCCGCTGTGATTGTTCGTGCGCATACATTTTTGGCCGCATTCTAGCCATAGTGCCATTAAATCCAGGTGGGAGGATATAGCGAGAGAGGGAGGAACATTTACAATCATGCTGTCATATATCACCTACCAAGCAGCAGGTCTCTAACACCGCACAATGTGAGATTATGTTTCAGCATTCTGGTTTTACGAGGCACTGAACAGAACAGGGTGACAGATGTAATGAAAGGGTGCGCAGTAAACTTTTCAGGATTTTAACAGTTATTTGTTAAACTCAAAGACCAGAAATTCATCACAAATACCACTGCCGTTAAGTGATTACAGCTCAGCTGCTTGACTTGTATAATGTCAGCAAAAACAATCAACCTCATGGTAGTTTTAACATAACCCGTGGAGTCAGTGTATTGCGCAAATGCTAAGCACTTGAAAATAGGCCTTGAAATTGTAAACGTTGCAGAAAGAGCAAAAAAGAGAGCTCAGACCTTCATCGACTCTCACACTGATCTCTGCATGAAGTTAATGTAACAGTGCGTTGTTTCCACTCATGGTAAGCAAGAGCAATGATTTTGCGTGGCACCTCGGAAGATGGGGTGAAAGGTCGACTAAAGGTTGGTTAGGAGGTTGATTGTATAAGGGAAAAATTCCATAAGTTTAAGGCACAAAATATAGATGTGATATTTTTGATGGAAGGATATGGAAGTTTTCATGGTCACAGTGCTGTGGTCTTTGTACAGACTCCCACTGATTACATTGTTTCCTCGCATACAGTTGATTAAAGATGGGAGAAAGGAACATGTTGGGGGGAACATGCATTTTTCTCTGAGCTATCATTCCGTGTCAGTGTACTTGGGGATATTTGTGCAGTCAAAAACCAGTCCAGTGAAACGAACGAAGCTGGAAGAAATCCATTGAAACTGCAGAGAAAGGAGGGCACATTTTAGCTAATTGTGTGTTGTTTTGAAAATGGAGGTGACAATAGAGGCTTGCTTTTGGATGCTACCAGCTACAGAGGAAATGAAGCTGCCATCTCCAGAAACCATCGGTGATAACAAAAAGAAAGAGAAGGAGAGAGAAAGAGAGAGAGAGAGCTGTAATGGATGGAGGGTGAAAACAGTAATGGCAATGAAACACAGACTGATCCACGCTGCCAATATCAGCTTGTAGTGCTGTGGTGGGAAAACGCAGAACAAATTGCCGTAGTTGCTACGACTGCCTCTTTTCCCCTGAGTCTGTATCAGCTTACGTCTGCAATCTACTTGGAATGTGTTTAGTCAATGCTTTAATGAATTTATTTCTGTATCAGATATGCACCAAATCCTGTTACCCAGTCCTTACTACACTTGCTAGAAACAACATCTAAACCTGCCGCAAACATGGTAGTTGCATTTTTTTTCTGGGGGTGGGAGGGCAAATATAGAACAGGCTGGTGCAGCAAGTGAGGACAACTCTTAACCGTCTCGGTCAGAAACTTAATATACTGCAAGGTGTTAAGTCCGACAGAAACGCTTGAGCAATAGAGTACCCCGCTTGAATACAAATAGCACGATTAAACACTGCCAAGAGACATTTTTCTTTTGTTCTTTTTACCAATTGTCAGAGATGTAAAACATAAAAAAAATGTCACTATTACATATACTATGCATATAATGTATATACACACACATATATATATGTGCGTGTGTGTGTGTGTGTGTGTGTGTGTGTGTGTGTGCGTGCGCTCATTATTTTTTCATTTTCTCATTTTTGTGGAGAGATGGGGGAGATGTCAAGGCTCTGCATTGTTGCGCAGCCAATAGAGAGCTTGGAGATGGGTTTGAGGTCAGGGTGATATTGTCATAGCACTGGTTTCCTGCCTTGATTACCTTCAGCCTCAATGACTAGAGAGTCTATTGACTGGGAATGTGAATGGGCTATCCCAGATATTTATGACCGCTCTTAGTTCATGCATCCCAGATGCTGTGGAAAAGGCCAGAGATGAATTGTGATTGTTTAGTGAAATGTGTGGACTTTATGCGAATAGATGTGTGTTGCACAGGAAAGAAAACAGAAGTATTTCTTTTTGGATGGGGAAAAGGTCAAGGGCTTTTTTTCTGTTACACAAGAATATTATTGCATCCATCTCATACAGAATGTGGTTATTAACATTTTTCCTCACGTAATGATTTTCCACTCGGGAGAGTATGCTAATTGTATTTTCAAATTGTGGTGTGCAGGTTTGAGGGTGAAAATCAGAGACTGACACAAGGGCCTACTTTGTGGTGCATTTTCTTTTGAATTCCTATTTTTTCACTTATCTAACACCTCTCTCATCAATGTGAGATAATCCTTTTGTTGTTTCAAGCCTGAGGTTTTTCATATAAGTGAAGCAGAGTATGGCCATGTTGCATGACGTGAAGCACAGTTTCTGATGACAGAGGAGGGACACATGCATCCATGTTATTTTGTCTATGTCAGTTGCTAGGTGCAGTGACAGCAATTGGTGGTGTCGGGGAGGGGGAATGGTTGTTGGACCTTGAATTCAAGTAAGCAAGGGACCGGATCCAGCTGAGCAATTGGCTGGCGAGGCAAGAGAAAATAAACAGTGGGTCTGAGGAATCAATTCAGTGTGCCTGTCAAAGGACTGTCAAACTCCTCTCCATGATGGACAGTCTGGATGTTCACAGTCTATTTGCAGCCAGGCTGTGGAGCTGAGAGTAAGTGAACCATGCCCGGCTGAGAACAGACAAAATGAAGAGGGAGCGAGGAGCAATATCTGCTGTTGCCATGCTTGATCAGCATAAATGTCAAGGCCACTCTGGTGTGGCCTCAAGGGTCGAGAAGGGTTACATTTCTGTGCCTGCAGGAGGGTGTGTTTGCAGAGCATGATACATGTATGACAATGTTTGGCTGTAAGGGTTAACTGTAGATATGTTTTCAGATCCATTTGTTTTTCCCCTTCAGCTGAGTACAATCCACAATAGGACTATGTTGAAATGTAAAATAGATGTATGTGTTAAAGGAATAAAATCAGTCCGTAAGCATTTCTTGTGGTGTAAAATGATTACCGAATAAAGTTTTATGCACACACAGGCAAAATGCATATTTGATATGCCCAAAATTATTCATACCTCATGGGTCTTGTGTTTTGTTTGTATGAGTGTGTGTGTGTGTGCGTGTGTGTGTGCGCACGCACTTGTATACATATACATCTTAGAACATAAATATGCATATGTGCTGTATGTGTGTATACACAAATACATATAGTATTAACATCTATTGTGTATTTGTATTAAGGTTCTGATGTATGTATATACTAAATAAAGATACAGACTTCAGCAAGAGTAGGTATAGAGGCACCTGTAATAGAGTGCTGATGGATACTCAAAATTCGGGATAATAAATTTGTTCTTATTCTTATTCTTATTATTCTACAATTGTACCCAAAGCAAGGTCTGTCAAAAGTACAGGAGTGAAGATGATCAGCAGCTACCTCTGAAACAAAGTAGGCTGAAAATTATTTTTCAAAATAAAAGTTACAAGAGCAAACTCGACTCTAATGAAAATGAATTGTCCTCAAGAAGAAATATATAAGCAACACTACCTAATCATGCATGTAAATAAATGTTATAACCATTTATGGCCAAGTAATAATACTATTCTAACTTTGTAAATATATATTTAGCTCATCCACACACAGTTTAATCTAATCGATGTTGCCGATGCATGTTCTTACAGATCCAAAAAATAGTATGTGATATGTAGAAGTATGTGATAAATAACATGGCAACTTTAGTTCAGCATGGATGCCAATACAAAAATGAAAAAGAAATATATTGTGATCATTGGAAAAAAACAACTCCTCTTTCACTAAGACTCAAGAAAAATAGATGATTATAATGATAATAAAATTAGCGCGTTTGTGTTTCTGAAGTTAAATGATCAGCTGTGATGAAACTGAGATGATAATGATGCTGCAGGAAGTAATTAACAGCGTGTGTCTGCTCGTGAAATTATACTGAAAATTTCCCAAAACAAATGCTATCGTCTTTAGTAATCAGTAATGCTGTAACCATGCTGTGACACCAACAGCGATAACATGTTTTTTTCAAAAACTACAACACCGGCTTTTAATAGAATTTTGTACCGCTGCCAAAGTGATAATTGCATTTCTCAAAGTTCTGAATTCCATTTTCATCCCATGAGCACCTCATTGCTCACACTGACTGGATTACAAATTTGAAAACTGGCCACCAGCATTAGTTTTCTCATAGGTTTGTCATGATATGTTTCTTTCACTTGAATTTCACAACGTTTTATCACTGTGAGCCTTAAAAAACAATAATTTACAATAACAGTGTCATATCAACACTACTGTGAGATAATTGGTGATCTGTGAATTTATATTAAACTGATTCACTTCCTGGTTCAAGTTTCCAATTCTTTTTGTACTTCTTTGTCCTCAGTATTGTTCTCCATCATATTTCGTTTTTGTTCTGTTTTTTTTTTCATTTATTTCTTCTTCAGAGGATCAATGTTCTGTAACTTCTGTAATTTTTTGTGGCATTTTTCTGTGAGTTGCTTTAGTTTAGAATTGTATCAGATCCAGTGAGTGTGTTTGGTTCGTCAGCCAGCACACACACCTTTACAAATCTGGAGACAGTGGAAAATTATCTTTTGTCTAAAATATGCTGAATCACAATTTCTTTTTCTTTTCCTTCAGACAAGTGCATGTTTTCTAGACATAAACACAGTTGGGCAGCGACATATATTTTATCTCAAAGGGATTTTGACTTAAATCCCCACTCCTGCATTGACTATCTGTTGCTCCTGCAAAAGCATGTTACCCGTGTCTGAATCGGCTTGTTTCGGATGGTTGGGGTTTTTATCAGAGCCCTGCAGGCCTGAGTTTCCTTGATGCCCCCTACACGTGCACATGTTTGAGTATAAAAACAAAAAGACTTGATTGTAAAGTTAACCCTAAAACCACCGCATATTATTTTTATTACCATTTCAAATGTGCACCGAATTCATTTTCTTTTCAAAAAATGGATCTTCATTTGTATTTTTACCAATCAAGTAACCAGTTATTTATAGCAGTTTTTGAAAATGTGGAATTGCATGTGCAGAGCCCATACATATGTGCATTTCAGAGAATGACATTTTTTGTTATGTTGTAGCCATAAAAGCTATGGTGTAAGAGTAAAGAGATTTAACATATTGATGGCTACATACATCCATTAAATGATTTCACAATCCCTACAGCGAGCGTTCATCACATAAGTTGCATACTTTGTTATCCGCACCTGTTCTAATGGATTAAATATTCAGTTATTAGATTTTCAGAGACTTCCACGGTAACATTTAAATTTTACCATCTCAATGGTCCTGTAATTTAAGCACATAAGATTAAAGAAGAGCTCCTCCGTCTTACATACTTTCAATTTTCCCTTGATAGAAAGAGATATTTTGGCACTGTGTGCTATGCAGTCCATCTGCTTAAGCTACTTAAGTGAATACCCCCAGGAACTGTTACTGCACTGTCTGGCATCATACCTGAATACTGACTTACACTACTAGTGTTTTCACTCAGATTACTATACTGATCGCACCTAATCCAGAGCCCCCTAGCACTACTGCACCACTGAATATCCAAAGTACTCACTGCTCAGTCCTGACTGCATCATACCTCATCTGGGAAAAATTTCAGTGGTCTATTTCCCTACATGCAATGCTGCATTACTTTGTTTTATTACCACCTGTCTGACAGTGAAATAGAATGCAACATGCCGTTTGTTAATATATTGTCAGTAAACCTTGGGCTTACTTTTCTGTGAAATGTCTGAATTATACCCCACTGAGCTGACCGCTTTCAGAAGAAGATGGGTGATTGTGAAAATTAATGGAGTAATATATGAGATTTCTACCTATTCCTTACACGTGGCTTTATATGTTGTGCATGTGTGTGTAGTGATCTGTTACAGTATTCTTTGTTGGGTTTTGCTTGCGATACACAATGTTCACTGTGAAAAAAAGGCTATCCATTCCATCTGGCATTCAACTGTAGCACTGAGGTTGATAATACTTGCAGGTTTGACATTTGACAAGGAAACCTGAATGTGTACATATTGGACAAAATAAGCAAAAAATTGTCAATCGCAAACCTGAGACATGCAACACAAACTGAAATTATTGTTTACAGAAATCTTACCAACCTTCCTTTGATTCCTCTGTGGATTCCTCACCCTCTTTGTTGAACACTGCATCTATGCACTTGAGCATTCATGCACTATTGCTCTGGTCTGAGTGCTTGTCTTGCCTTGGGTTGTCTGGGTCCTGCAGCACAAGACCATAAATCTACCCAAGTCCCGCTGGCTATTGATCAGGTATTCACATCCTGCCTCAGCCTCGGAAAAGAAAAAAAAGGCTCTGGCCTCGACTCACTTCTTCTTGCCATCCTGGCTCTTGCCCTTTTTTTCTACATTCACAGTTTTACCGATACTAAACCCTGAGATATGAAAGCACATAGTATAAAACTGAAGGATACTGGCACAGCTTCTGCGCTCTTTCTCATCATCTCGCCCACTCAGCAAACATCTTGCCTACATCCTTTATTTACCTGGCAATAAGACTTCCTCTCCCTCTCTAATTCATTCTGAGTCCTGTTTATTTTGAGTCCTGTTGTCCATTACTTTCCGTCCATCAGTCTATCTTCCACAAGAGCCTCCAACCAGTCGCCGACATCAGGTCATTTTAGGATATCTGCTCTGCCCGTGCCAAGGGAGTGTGATTTTGTGTCATGCTTAATCATCATAATATATGCAAGTGTGCCTGTGGATGAGAATCGGGAGTTTCCCTTGGTAGACAGCCCAAGCTAACCCGACTATTTATCTCAGTTGTTCGTCATTTGGGCGGAAAGTGCTGAGCGAGCAGCTCTGCTGAACAGTAAAACCCTCAGTGTACCAATACATATAGACCCAAAATATAGACCTCAAAGAAGAGGATGACTGGTTGGAGTAAAGCTCCCTGAAAAAACCCTGGTAATACGTATTGACTTTGTGCTCATTCTGCCCTGAAACTATGTTCCTCAACCATGAGAATGCCACTGACACATGACACTAATCTTAATTTACCTGAAAAGTTTGCAGCGACACAATTTATAGCGGGCAACACGGTACAACAGCAAGTTACAATCAAAACTCCAGTACATCATTTTTATAGGCTTAGTAGATCTTCCTGCTCCAGTGCACATGGATTTACTACCAAGCAAGGCAAAACTTTTACCTAAAAATATGAGTATGATTTAGTCTCCAGATAAAAATATTTAAAGATATTTTCTATACTTCACTGACCTATTCTCAGGGGTTTTCGTTAATGTTAAAATGGATGAGGTGATGGTGAGTGTGTGTGTGTGTGCCTGTTCCCAAATTTTATGTGGTTACATGCTCTGTGTGTGTGTGTGTGTGTGTGTGTGTGTGTGTGCGTGAGCATCTATCAACTGGTGAGCAGCAGAGAAAAAGATAGTCAGGAGGTTTTGTTCCTGTTGTTTATTCATCATGATTTTGTGAGGAAGTGAGAGGCTGCGTGTTGCCTTTATACGTATTGCAGAAAAAAATATGCCTTCAGGATTTATGTCGGGAATGTCACTTTGTTTGCGTGCATTTGTATATGTGACAGGAATTGTGATGGCATAAGACTTTTTTTTTCCATTATTATTATTATTTTTTTTTTGTCAGAGTATGAGTTATTGCGAGGGGGAGAAAAGGGTGTGCGTTATCGCCTTGTATGTGGGCTAATGTTTACTTTAGAGACATGAAGATGGAGTGTGTTGGAGAAGCAGAAGCTCCATAAACTGCCCTTCCCTGAACCAGAGGCGGCCCAGGAGCCTCTGCGAAACACCTCAGGTGATTCAGGAAGTGATCGATTTCATAGTCCTACTTTGTTTCCCTGCTTTCTCATAAATAGCAGATCAACTTGCCATCACCCTTGTTTGTTTTGTTTTGTTTTGTTTTGTTCCGCCTTTGGGCTATTTTCTCTGACATTTCCTCTACTAACCCTGTTGATGCCGGGAAATCATTTTACTTATCTGTACCTGCCTTATCTATTGAGGCAATGATGATGATGGCAATTATGATGAAAAGCCTGAGGGTAATCATACAAATGGCTTTTGATGGTTGTGATGCTGACAGAGAATGTGAGATGCTTGGGCTCAGAAAATAAAGAAAAAAAACTAAAACCTCATTTATAAGATTTGAGAATGAATGAAGTCATCAGTTAATGACATAGACGTGTGTCCTATTTGGGAGGTCAAGGCAAATCACGCATGAACTGAAACAGGCATTGTTTCTGAAAGCTTTATAAAAGAAAAGTTAATGAAAAAAAAGTCAAAGTTAAAATTAAGTCTATGACTTGTATTGTAGATGATTCTTATCTTAGATTTGTCTGACACCAAACAAGGGAAGGTCTTAAAGCAAGTCAATGATATGATAATAAACCACGAAAAGAGGAAACTGCTGAATCATTTGGCTTGAGAGTAACTAAATCCTGACTGGAGCTAACTCCAGCAGAATGTAGACACACAGCTAATATTAATTCAGCAAATGTATGAAGTGAACCAACAGAAACCTGAGTTTGAAAGTAATGCTGACGTGTTGCATGACGGGTCAGTTGCTGTTAATGTGTAAACAAATGAAGCCCATGTTCTGATTGAGTAAAATTAAAGCAGGAAAAATGTATAAAATGTGTGTACAAGTATAGGTTTCAGACAGCCATTATGATCATTTCAATCTTCTCCTTCCTACTTTGACTCCATTCTGCAACTTCCTGTCATATCCCAGCTTTGATTGTCTGAGTGACCCGCTGAGAGGTGTTATTATTCAAACTAGTAAGTTCCTTACGGATTTCATAAATTCCATTAAATTTGAACCCTTCTAACCACCCTGTGACTAATTTCATTTCATTCTGTCAGAGTGGAATGTCAATAAAAACCCTTGAATCCCTCAAGTAAATAGTGACCCCATTGAGTGTCTAATGAGTTGTCTGTCATTATTTTATTCACAATCATTTTTCAGAGGACCAAATCAGCATGATTTCATATTTTCTTTCATTGTGTTGTCTTTTCCCTGCACGCCATTCTCTCTTCTCTAATGCAATTGTTAATGCAACCCCTGCTACTAACACCACTACTGAAACTATCACTACTACGCTTCTTCTTTTCATTTTGTCTTTTACTTTCAGGGTTCGCCACAACGAATCAACCTTCTCCATCTGACCCTATTCTCTGTATCCTCCTTTCCACTCTCACTACGTCCATAAATTTTCTCTTTGGTTGTCCTTGAGACCTCCTGTCTGGCTTCTCTGACCTTCTCTCCAAAACATCTAACATGAGCCGTCCCTCTGATAGACTCATTCCTGACCCTACCCATCCTTGTCATTCCCAAAGAGAACCTCAACATCTTCATCTCTGCGACTTCCAGCTCTGCCTCCTGTCTTTTTGTCAATGTCCGTGTTTCTAGATCGTACAGCATCCCTGGTGTCACCACTGCTCTGTACACCTTTCCTTTCACTCTGGCTGATTGCATAGTACCCCTGATACTTTTCTCCACCCGTTCCAACCTGCTTGAATCCACCTCATATCACAATGTCATCTGCAAACAACAACAACAACAACAACAACCACTACTACTACTACTACTACTACTACTACTACTAATAATAATAATAATAATAATAGTAAATAACAGTAAATGCAGCCTCTGGGGGCACAAGCCACTGCCATTTTGAGCCAGTTCCAAGACCAGATAAATGCAGAGGGTTGCGCCAGGATGGGCATCTGGTGTAAAAACTATGCCAAAAAACAACTATGCAAATCAAACCGATGACTTCCATACAGCTCGATCTAGGTCCGAGTTAACAGCCACCATTGTTGCCGATACCCTACAGGGTGCCAGTGGAAATTGGGGTTACTGTGGGGTCACCCACAAAAATGTGGACCAAAGAAGGAGAAGAGGAGTGTGTGTTCAAAAGCAGAGAGAAAAGAGAAAAGGAAAGAGTCTGTGACTTAGAATAGGGACTTTGAATGTTGCGACAATGACAGTAAACGCTAGAGAGTTGGCTGACATAATGCAGGGAAGGAAAGTTGATTTATTTTGTGTCCAGGAGACCAGGTAAAGGGAGTAAGGCTGGAAGCTTAGAAGCAGGTTTTGAGATGTACTATCAGGGTATTGACAAGTAGAGAAATGGAGTAGGAGTTATTTTGAAGGACAGTTTTTTTAGGAATCCTCTGGAGGTGCAAAGATTGTCTGATAGACTGATGAGTCTGAAGCAAGAAATTTAAGTTTTAATGCTAAATGTTGTAAGTGATTATTCCCCACAGGTGGGATGTGAGTTAGAGAAGGACAAATTCTGAAGTGGATTAGATGAAGTGATGTAAATATTCCCAGAGGTGAGAGAGTGGGAATTGGTTCAGACTTCAATGGACATCTTGGTGCAAGAAATAGAGGTTATGAAGAAGTTATGAAGCAAAAAAGTTTGCTATAGTGAATAATTTTACTGTGAAGAGACATAGGACAACTAGTGAAGTAGGAGAACACAGGTAGATTACATCTTGTATCGATGATGTAATCTGAACGAGATCAGCTACTGCAATGTAGTGGTAGGTGAGAGTGTAGCCAAACAGCATATGATGGTTGTTTGTAGGATGACTCTGGTGGCATGGAAGACGAAGAGGACAAAGGCAGAGCAGAGGATGAAGAGGTGAAAGCTAAAAAAGGGAGGAGAGTTGTATGGTTTGCAGAAAGGAGTTAAGTAAGACTCTCGGTGGTCAGGGAGAGTTTCCAGATGACTGGACAACTGACGCTAATGTGTTCGGGAAGGCAGGTAGGAGAATACTTGGTGTGCCGTCTTCAAGGAAAGTAGATTAGGAGACTTAGTATTGGAATGACGAAGTTCAGGAGTATATACAGAGAAAAGGATGCAGTGGGACATTGAGAGGACTGAAGAGAGCTGACAGGAGTACAGGGAGATGCAGTACAAGGTAAAGGTAGTCCAAATAAAGGGTACAGGATGACTTGTGAAGGTTGAAAAGTAAGGGGCGAGAGAATGATTTATGCACGTTAGCAAAACCGAGCAATAGAGATGGGAAGGACCTGTAATAGGTTAAGGTGATTGAGGAAGGAGAGAAAAATGTATTTACAGATGCTAGGAGAGTGATGGGAAGATGGAAAGAATACTTAGGTTAAATAGAGCAATAGAAGAGGTGACTATTGTGGACCATGAAGTAACAGAAATTAGTAAAGGTGAAGTGAGGAGGGCATTGAAGAGGATGAAGAATGGAAAGGAAGTTAGTCCTGATGATATATAGTCATGGCCAAAAGTTTTGAGAATGACACAACCATAGAAACATCTGGCAAACACCTAAAAACCCTGAAGGAACAGACTTTGTGAAAGTGTCATTCTCAAAACTTTTGGCCATGACTGTACTTATGGAAGTACGGAATTGTCTGGCAGAGGCAGCCGTAGAATTTCTGGTTAGATTATTCAACATTATCTTAGAGAGAGAGAGAGGATGCCTGAGGAACAGAGAGGAATTGTGATGATGCCCATTTTTAAGAATAAGGGGGATGTGCAGAATTGCGACAACTATAGAGGGATAAAGTTGATGAGCCATAAAATGAAATTATGGGAAAGAGTAGATGAAACTAGGCTGAGAGTAGGTGTTTGTTAGCAACAGTATGGTTTTATGCCTAGAAAGGGTGCGACAGATGCAGTACTTGCTTTAAGGATGCTGGAAGAGAAATACAGAGGTCAGCGGGAGCTGCGCTGTGCCTTTTGTAGATCTCGAAAAGGCATGCGGCAGGCTGCAAAGAGAAGAACTATGATACTGTATGAGGAAGTCTGGAGTAGCAGAGAAGTATGTTAGACTGGTGCAGGACATGTATACAAACTGTGAGACGGTGGTGAGGTGTAATCGAGATGTGACAGAGAAGTTCAAGGTAGAGGTGAGACTTCAGGGGTCAGCCCTGAGCCCCTTTTTGTTTGCAGCGGTAATGGACAGGCTGACAGATGAGGTTAGGCAAGAATCTCCATGGACCATGATGTTTGCAGACAATATTGTGATCTGTAGTGAGAGCAGGGATTAGGTGGAGGAAAATGCTTTGGAGAGGTGAGGAATGAAGGTTAGTTGCAGCAAGACAGAATACATGCGTTGGAATGAGAGATCGGTGGGGCTACCAAAGTAGAGCAGTGGGGCTACAGGGAGTAGGGCTAAAGAAGATGAAGGATTTACTCAGGGTCAAAAGTCCAGAGCAACGGAGAGTGTGAAAAGCAGGGAAGAAACAGGTTCAAGCATGTTGGAATGGCTGGAAAAAAGTGTCAGGGGTAAAGTGTGATAAGAGTATCAGCCAGAATGAAGGTAAAGTTATACAAGACAGTGGTGAGACCACCAATGTTGGATGGTTTATAGAACTGCAAGGCAGAGGGCATAAAGGGAGACTGAAAAGGAGATTTACGAATGTTGTGAAAGAAGATATGAAATAAGGTGGTGTGAGAGTTTAACTTTAATAATGCAGGGTTTAGCACTTCCACCTCACAGCAAGAAGGTTCCTGGTTCAATCCTGAAAAGGGGGCATTCTGTGTGGAATAAGCATGTTCTCCCTGTGTCTGTGTCGTTTTCCTCCGGGTTGTCCATTTCCCTTCCACAGTCCAAAAACATTAAGTAGACTGTAACTTGCCCAGAATTTTGATTTTTTTATTTTCTCAATTTGTGGCCTTGAAATCGACTGCCACCCAGTCCAGGGTGATCCGGCCTACGCCAAGTGACATCTGGGATAGCCTCTTGCCCGCACAACCACTAGTGCAGGATGATAGTTATTGTAATAACAGTAATAATAACAGTAATAATAATATTATAAATAAGAAAAATATTTGGATACTGAGAGTAGCCTCGGGGAGCTGAGCGTCAGCCCCCAAATCGAAGGTCATGTCATTGAGATCGTGATGATAATGTCATGACGCGGTAGAGATATTTATGGCGGCGATCATGATGGCAAATGGGCTGGTAAAAATTATAAGTTCAACAAAGAAGATGAAATTAGTCATAATGATTATCGCAGAGATGATAATGAAGAAAATGAAAGGGTAAATGTTACAGTTTTATACCCAATCATAACACCCACATTTTTGGAGGAATCACAGTTTAATCTCCATGATTTAAATACAAACTTGCATGCAGCTCATAGGCTGCAGCACACACATTAAAATGTGGATGTAATTAAATATATTATCTGTCTCAAAAATTATCCCTTTCCAAAAATAGCAATGTTCTGTGTTTCTACTCTACAACCACATACGTGGTAGGTGGGTTTTACATGACTCCCCTTCCACCGATTTTTACCTTGATAACACATCAAGTAGATTTATTATGTTTAATCTTTATGTAAATAAAAAAAATCTGTAAAAAAGTGTCCAGTTACCATTTGTCAAAATCTAGTGATCTAGATCGTTTTTTTTTAAACCTTGGAGACAGCATTACACAGAACATAAAGATAACTTTGTCTAATCTGTATTGTTTATTGTTCTATCAAAGTGAATGAAACAACTAGTTGTTTAAATTTTTTTCAACACATTTAATAACCCCTATGACGGAAATTATGTTACTGTATTTTCATTACTTTGAAGGGAAATAACAAATCCGCAGAATAAATTACTCAGATAGAATACGACTACTGGATTTAATGTGTATTTAATACGTCCCATTTACTTGTATATGTCACTTTGACATGTATTTGAGGAAAAAATAAAATATTGTATCTTATCTAGCACTGAATGAAAGCACTGTGTGACCAAACTCTAGGCAGTACTCTCTTTACAACCAAATGAAACTGATTAATGGTTCATTGAGAAAAAAAAACATGATTTTTTTTTCTTTTTTCTTTGTGGACAGGAAAGCCTTCCTATTTATGGAAGTAATTGGTTTCTCACAGAGCTGAGATTTCATGGAAATGAACATCTGTTCAATGAAAATAACTTATATTTAACAAAAGTCCAAGAGAAACTTTCTCTTCCCAATGAAAGTTTTCATTCATCGGTATTCACCAACTGCCAGGCTGTGATAACATGACAACCGGTGGACTGACGACAGTGTTTTGATTACCTCTGTTTACAGCCTTTGAGTTGGAGATGTGATCAGTTATTTGCGTGACAGAATGAAGACCGGATCCGATTGGAACCGAATAGCATCTGTTGTTGAGAACGCCACTTATTATACCTTGATGTAATATTGAGTGTTTTCCTTTTCAAAAACTCTTGATTTATTGTCCTTAGATAGCGGAGATAGAAATGAGGACCTTTTAAGACATGTTGCAATGAGTTCCTGGTACTTGTGTGTATGTGTGTGTGTGTGTGTGAGTGTTCACTTCCGAAATGGAGTAGATGATTTATGACCTTTTTTTCTTTTGCCTGTGAGCAAATACCACAAACATACCATGGAATAGAAGTTGTGTCGCATCAGGAAGGGAAGACCAACCAGAATAGTATTTCTGCTCTGTATGGAGTGTGTGTTCATCACATCCACATACTGGTGAGAAGAGATTAGCTGACAACTTGGGATAGACCTTGTAATAACGGCAAAAAAAAAATAGCTGACCTGGAGGAAATCACCCCATCCAATGGTTAGCCACCCATGCCACCAGGCTCAAACAGCATGCAGTATTTCAGAGACACACAGATATATCTACAAAAACAGCTCAGGAAAATTCAAGCTGTGACCCCAGAATGTGGATTTTGCTGTGATCGGTACTTTAAGTTGAGTCAAGTCAGGGGAGTGAGGCCTCGTGGCTGGAGTCAAACCAACTTTCACAGGACATTGGGCCCGCAGTATCAACTCCTTGACAAAGACGAAGCTTCATCCTCTTCTTCAGTGAGGGGTCTTATGGCAGTCAACATCCATGGATTTGCATTGGGACTACTTTTTCTCAGTTCTCAATCACTGAAGGATCTGAACTTGTGCCTCACTTGTTCTGATGTAACAAGTTCATGAGTTCACCACGCAAACCTGACTAGAATTTACGATGCCATTTATGTTTGGTGATTAAGTCACAAGGTTTGAATGTTTTGGGTTGAGGTCCCTTTTTTAATGATTCACCTACGCTGGGAGAATTGATAACCAGCTTAGTGAGCTCAGAGATATATCTCTAAGAGACAACCCAGATGTCCCGAGGCAAATTGCTGACCTATATAACCTGGTGTGATACACAGATGAGGAGTAGCATTTACATTTGCTGAATGCTGACCAGGCAGCCATGGTCCCTGTTTGATGCAGCGCTTTTTAAATAGAATATTTTTATATAATTAAGACGGTGTCAATGGAATCTTGACAATCATCTTAAGTACCGTCTCTTCTTGGTAAATGACATCATCCTTCAAGATTCCGTTAAAAAAATAAATAGTGTTGCAGGAGTAGCATAGTCCTGCCTACAAGTGTGCAGGAAGTTTGCCAGAGGTGTGCACGTGAGGTGTGTGCATTGATGTGGGTGTGTCTAAGCAGATTTCCTCTCTCTAAAAGTGAGCATCGTGTTGTCGTTAGTGTCATGAGCGAGCATCGAGTTGTTGTTTATCCTCCATAACAGTCACATTAAATGTTGATGTTTGAGCTAACTGTCGTTGGAAATAAAATAGCTTTCTTGTGCTCCACCATCACTGTTTAAACATTTACATTTAATTCTCCGTGAACCAGGAGCAGTTAGCAGCCACTTAGCAGCGCCAGGGGAGCAGTGTCTTGCTCAACAACACTTCAGCAGGCTCGGAGGAGCGCGGGAATCAAAACAGGAATGTTCGGTTATAAGGACAACCGTTCTGACTTTCAAAACTATGCCACCCCGCAAGGGGCTGACGCAGTGAATAAAATATAGTGAATGATTGATTTACTGTAAGTGTGTTATTCATTCATAATCTATGCCCATTATCCTGCGGTCAGGGTCCTAATGTTGCCTGGATTTGGTGAGAGGTGCCAATGACTGGTTACAAGTCAAGTCGGTGACTGATCATATAAAAACGTTCAATCTCTCATTAACAAGTCTGTGCAATTTCAGCTCTCAAGCTGGATTTGGAGTTTGGAAGGCAACTGGAAAACCAGGAGAAAACACATGCAGACACAGGGAAACATGAAAACCCCACACAGAAAGGCCCCCAGTCACACTCAAACCAGGGATCTTCTTCCTCTAACTACTGTCCAACTATGCTGCCTGATTTGAGTGTATGCAATTAAGATATTCATAGATATTGAAAAGCAGTGACAGTAAAAATAGAGCTTTATACGAAGTGATTCTTATTTAAGCACATAGAACCCTTAAACGCAAGCATTAGGATCTGCTCTTTGAGCCGTTTTCCACCAACTCAAATAAGATCTTTTCCTAATCTTGGGCCTACGACAACAGCAAACGTGTTTGATATTATCTCAAGTCTTAACAGCGACGTAATACAATCAACAACAAACAGATGAGCTCCAACATAACCAGAAAAAAGGAAACATGTTAGACAAACGGTTTTGGTGGCAGAGACTGTATTTCTTTGCGGTATGGATGAAGGGGAATGGTGAAGGACATTCTGATCAGTATGGATCATCCAGAAAGAGAAGTGGATGGTGGAGTTGTGGGCCAAACAGCCCAGCTTGTACGATATCATTGTGTTATGACCATTGGGGGAAAAGCAAAAATGATTGACTGAAGTAGCAGAGGCTCTTCAAATACCCAGTGAAAACATTGCATGGTGAGGAAAAATTTGCAGAAAAAATCTAATTGTATTATTGTGGAAATATTCTTGTCTTGGCAACTGGACTTGAATTTCTAGTTTGAGACTAAGCAGAGACTTAAAACTAGTCATTAGATGTCAACTGGTGTGCAATGACAGTTTGATGCGAGTCTTTTCCTAACCTTATCAGAGTCTTATGATGACTTTGCATAAAAGAGCAGAAAAATTGGCAAAATAAATGGATGCCAACAAAGGATGACATTTGCATTCAGTCCAGAGAAGGAAATATGAGAGGTGATGGAAAAAAAATTCAGACCATAATGAGCAGGCTGAGGATCAGCGCAGCAGGAAAGGGCTCAATGGTAAATTGTTTATTTCAGCTAATCACCCCGTGAGTCTTACCTCTTTCAGCCACGTCCCAACTATCACAGAGTATTTCTTTTTTCTCATACGGGGAATATCTAATAATCATCCAGTAATGATAAGATGTGGATTGGTTGTCTCAGCATGAAAATATTTTGGCGCTTAGGTAGATACATTAAAAAATACAGAAAGCAAGATAAAGAGACATGTAACAAAACCAGGCCATTTTGCGAAGAAATATTTCCAAGAGAAAAATGTCATCAGATTAATTTGTTGACTGCCCTGCATTCTGACTGCACATGCTGAGAAATGAAGAACTTTGCGATAAGATCTTTCTCTCACTGCTGCCCACAACCTAAACTAGTCGGCACAGTAGAAACCAGTGGATTTGTTTATCTTTTAAGATCTTCAGACAGCACCGTATTTTATCTTCATCATGAATGAACCAGGAAAATTCTCCAAAAACACTACAGTGTCTTTTTTTTTTCTTTTTTTCCATTACCCATCCATAAATTGACTGTGTTAATGATTACAAATTGGCTGATGCTGATGAAGAGGAGGATGCAAATGCGCGATGCAAAACATTATAGTGGGGAATATTATAGTGATTATGCTAATGATGAGAATGTCATGATAATAAATAAGAATAAAGTACCAAACACTGGCAAGGAATAAAAAATCAGAGTTAGTCTTAATCCAGGAGGTGATTTCCATGTCAGGGTGACAGCTCAAAAAAAAAAGTTGCCGTGTGATGAAATAAACATTAGAAAGAGATGAAATGCGGCCATTTATCTCAGTCTAACACTACAAGGGTCCAGATTAGTTACAAAGGCAGATTTCAGCCTTTATTTGTTTAATTTGCCGGTGAATTATTCATCCAAAAGTACAAATTGAATTCCAGTCCTTCTCTCTCCTTGGCCTTTATTGGACTTTGGAAAGAGGGTTCGTTCATTGTGGATATTCTTTTCCAAAAACACTGCTTCGTTGTTTGTTTTGCTGACAGCCTTGAACCCCTTGCAGGCGTTTTCATTTCCTTGCCTGAGGGAAATGACATGCCTGTGTGCAAAATTTGAAATAATGTCATTAAGCGGTGAGATAAAATAAAACCGCTTTGCTGGAGTCAAATTCCTTCTCATTGGGAAGGACGGTTGTCTATATGTGCGTCTCTGTGATTCAGCTCATGTCGGTTTCAAGTACCATTTAGTTATGAATAAAAGTGACATCTCAAGGGCGTTTAAAAGGGTTTGAAAAGTAAGTATCAGTACTTATAAAGTGATTTGAGTGAAATTACAAAGAATTAGTCTCCAAAGCACCAACAGGCAATTGATTGTAGTTATTCCAACTGCCTGTCCTATTTTTGTATTTATTGGTTTACGCTGCAGAGAACTAATGACCACTGGGGATAGGCCACTCAATATAAATAAGACACAGCAGAATGCATGTATAACATTGATTGAAAATTATATCCGAATAGATGAAAGCAGTGTCTCTGAGATCAGGGGCGTTTCGATTCCAATAATAAAAAAAGAAGCAGTATGACCCAAACTACGGTTTGTGTTCACTGTGTTGATTGGCCGGGCCAGGCCAGAATGAGCCACTGGACTGAGCTCTGGGGATAAGTCCAAGGATTAAATGGGGAGTATGAGGGAAAATGGAGAGAAGTTTGGAAAGAGGAGGTGGTGGTGAGAAACGAAGATGAAGTGAGGCAGAGAGAAAAAGGGAAATTGTCTTGAATGTGTTGGAACAGAGGATAAATCTTTGAGGCTGTGGCTTTTAAAAACTTGAATAAAACCAACTGGCTCACGGCAGCACTGGAAAATGGAAGAAGAAGGCACTGAGTGGCCAGTCCAAGGGCCAGTGGAGCGAAGAGGGGTCCGATGAGGCTTGGTAAAAGGACAGTGGGCAAAAAGGATTTCGCAATAGTTAAGGCAGAGTGCACCACATTTAGCTAAACCGCAGATGGTTCTGAGGCATTCCTCCTCAGCCCTTGACCGAACTCTAATTCATATGTCTGCACTGAAACTCCGGGTATTCACAATATACTGCTTAGAACACGGCTATCATTTCTTTCTGCATGTGTAACTCCCTATGAAGCATTAGCAGCTGGAGTTAAAGTTAACTGTTGCACTGTAATATGACACGCAAGGTCTTTTAATTATATTATATTATATAATATAATTGCACGTTATATTAACGGTCAGTCATATTGACAGAAACACCGATATAATCTGTCAGGAAAGATAATGAAAAGAAGGACTTGATTTATATTAAAGACTCAAAGCTGCAGTGACTGATTCTAAACTTTTTTTAAAGACGTCTACAATCTGTCATGATAAACTTGACCGTATACTTGGCCACCTGGATGAGGACAGAGAGCTGAACACCTGCCAGTTCTGCATCGGCAGGGACAGCGATGGTGCCTCTGGAGCAGGTACGGGAACAGGCTGGACATCTGTAACGCTCAGCAAAATCTCTGGCATCAGACAGCATCGAGGACTGGTTATGTTAGGGCCCTTTATGACCTTACCATCTGCCAGATCCACCTGAGAGAGTACAAGGGTAAATCATCAGGGAACAAGGGAACCCTTTCAAAACTGGATGACTAGGACTCCTTGACTGGTGGCTAAGGGGAAGCAGGAAGGCTGGCTGGTTGTTGGCTCACTGTGGCATAAACTGCTGCTCATAATGTGGTTTTGCATCACCTCTCCAGAGACAGAAATTTCTGTAAAAAGCAGGTGTCCTCATAAAATAATCTACTTTGACACACCAAAGTCCTGCCTGCAAATAAAAAAAGGGTTTGGATTTGTGTACCATGTCTTTGCACAATGCCATGGTTTGTGTTCAGCAAACTAGAACTGGAGGCAAATGTAGAATTAGACACTAAAACTGGTATGGGGTTATAAGGAAATAAATCCAAAAGTGGTAATTGGTCTCTACTACTATAGCGCACCTTGTGGATTTAAAACACTTTGCACTATATTGCATTCACCCATTCACACACACACCATTGACAGCAGTGCTAACATGCAAAGCTCTAACCCAGCCATTAGGAGCAATGTCAGCTTCAGTGTGTTTCCCAAGGGCACGTCAACATGCAGGCAGGAGGAGTCAGGGACTGAACCGTCGCTGTTCTACCAATCCAGCTACACCTTGAAAATCAAGATAATCCAAACAAAAAAAAGACTTGAAGTATGATGGTACAAACTACACCGTTTATCACCGAATGGGTAACTAAGAATGGTTAATACATAGGCTACATTCTGAAGTGCAATCTGTTGAGCAGGAGAGTGTCTGGTTTTCAGAGGAAACCAGGGCACACAGATAGAACCCACAAAAACACACAGAGCTCGAGTCCCCAAGAAGATCAGTGTTATGCATGGTTGATATATGTAGTCCCATATATACTGAGAACGTTGTAAAACAACCCATTAGAAAAGTCCTTCATCTGTGGCTGGGCCAATTGAAAAATAGCAACATGTTTCCTTTCATCGGCCCAAAATAGAATATGAAGGTCACCAGAGCAAGAGAAGTGTGACTTTACGCATTGTTAGAGGGGATAGGTAGAAGTGTCAGGCAAATGAGACAGCATATCTTTTTGTGACAACAATGAATTCTTGTAACAAAATCAATTGGAGTTAAAAAGAGTGTAGCCTGTAGAATCCAAATAAGATGCACTGTGTTCATCCAGTAATATATCGAACTGTGAGAGACAGAAAGCAAGAATGGTCAAAGTCTTGAACAGCTCTTTCAAAAACATACACTCCTTGTCTTTTTTTCACATAATGACTTTGTTTGCATATACTAGCATTTGTTTTCAGATATTATACCAGTGGCCTTCAGATTTAGCTTTCCGCTCCTTTGGGGGATTTGACCCACAGCTTAGGAAGCAAGCAGTGAGACATGCTGTGTCCCGTATTTGCTCATTTACCATTATGCATTATTGAGCTATCAATTCTTTCACAAGACAGATTCACATTTTTGAGAGTAAAAGAGCATTAATAGCAGACTTAAAGAATTTCCTTTCAGTATAATGTGCTATTTGCATGTAGTTTCTGTATAATTGCTCATCACTTTCATTCTTCTGAAGTTTGCGGTAAAAAAGGAACGTTTTCCTCTCAAGATCTTGGCAAAAGAGCTCTCAAATTCTGATCTGTAACTTGGGCCTTGACAGGCTGCAGTGGGATTGCCATCAATTGCCATCTCGCTTCTTTTTTTAGAGGGAGGAGATAGCCGTGCCAAAAGAAGCCGGTGCGCTGACAGCCAAAACTGACATCTTTACAGGCCTGTCCTCCAGTTTGCATATGCTGACACCACATACACAGTCCTAGCTGACCATGCAAGGAGTATGTTGTTATATGTATCTCATGTCCTTCTTTCATGTCAATTTACTGAGGGTTTTGTTTTCATTGTGTTTTGAAATTTGACGAAGCAAACAAAAAGTTCCCATGTCAGTTTTCATATCATCACCCTCTTAAAATAATCGCCTAAGTCATTTTTTTACAAAAATGTTTTTTTTTTTGCCTAAATCATCCCCTCATGATGCTGAACACCTCTGGCAGAATTGCCAGCATCCTCAGTTAAACAGATTATGCCATTCTACCCCTTTTAGTAGAAATTGCCTATGTCAAGAGTGCATCAAACGGTTTAGTTTTTTATGTTTCCTGAAAAATCAGAAAAAATGACTTTAGCGATTATTTTAAGAGGGTGACAATATGTTACTCATTGTAATTTCCTCCACAAATATAAAAGAATGGGTGAGCTTTTTGCTTTGTGTCTCCGTAAACATCAGAATGGGATCTCCCATCCTGCTGGTTAAGACACTGACGCCGGAAGGACATAACCAGTGTCGATGCTTAACTCTGTTAGTGTTATCGCCGACAGCGAGACAGAGGTCAGCTAGTAAATAACAATGTGACCACTCAGCCATCCAGATGGCAGCTGTCTCTCCCTCTTGCTATGCGCAAGAAATCAAAAAGCCTGTTTTTCTGTAGTGTCACCTCCTCAAGTGTATTTCAGGGCTGATGACTTGTTTGTGTGATAAGCTGGAGGAGGATTTCTTCGTGACTGCATTTTCTTTGGATTTGTGTACTCTGCTAGAAGAAAATCAATTGCCATTTTTATTAATTTTCTGTTTGTTCAGGGAAGAGAGAAGGGAGGGACAAAAATATAATGGTTTTTGCTTTGAATTATGCCAGACTTTCTCTAGTGGGTGCTGTATATAGGCAACAGGACATGCTTGAGGTTCTTACAGTAATTTAAATACTTTTTAGACATACTTTCTGGGTTCTAAATGGATCCCCAGAAGTCATTTAGAGAGCTCTCAAAGTTGCTTTATGGGAAATAGGATGCACCATTAATTACAATTTCAAAACAACTATTCTTTTTGTAAGATGGGGTATGAGTGGGAGCCTGTGCCTATTATTTAGAGGTAAATCATAGTTGTGTAACTCTGGGATTTCCATCCATGCATGAAGAAAATATTCAGTATTGGGCAGATCCCTGATCTTAAAAACAGAATTTTGAGTAGCACACAAGATGATATGGACGGACAGTGTTGAAGCATACTAATTATTGTGTTTACTTTTCAAATATTTATACGATTTTGAAATATCTTATGGGCTGAGAGGCTAAAGAAAAGAAACTACAATGCAAGTCATGAATTTACTATTAGAAAGAAAATATAATTCCCTCTTATTGGACACACAGTGAGCAAAACCTTCATCCAATAAAAGGCTGAGGTCTGTTTTCAAATATGTTCTGGTGTGGACAATCCACCAATAACACAATCAAAGATTCAATGATGTTAGAAAAAAGAATTTTTGAGAATTCTTAACAGGGTATCTGTCACCGAGAGCTAGATTAGGTGTCATCAGCTCAGCCTCCTCTCCATCCAGATGTGGAAGTTTTGACATTAAATTCAGCTGTGAGGTGACAGATGGCTTTGCTCATCTTCCTCACATATGAAACTAGCGGTGGAGATGGTTGGTGGACTCAGGATAAGATAAAAGCAAAAGGTTCAATTTAAAGAACTAATACTTAATTTGACCTGTGTATTTTCCACAGTTTGGTTGGTAATATTTGGCGGATTGTTTTCTTTCAGCACAAGTTTGCTAAAGCTCACAGGAAATATTAATTATTAACCCCTTGTGTGTAGGCCTGCAGAATTGATGATTTATGGTGCCTCATCAATGACCTTGCAGGAAAACATTCTGGCCTCCTTGCTGTATGTGTGCAGCCTGCTGACATCGGGTACTAATCAAGGAATAATTCAAAATACAGCTCCCAGAATCAATAGGAAACACAATCTTCAAATCATCAGATATTAGAAAGCAATGTCTATGCTAATAGAATCCATGGCACAAGGTTCACCAGGTTTAAACACTGATAGAAAGAGCATCACAATAAATACATTTGGCTGTTCGCCTCTGATGCAGTCATTCAGTTATTTGGTGATTATAAGCAAGACAATGCGGTCGCGATGCAACGGGGGTGAGACTAAAGCAGAGAATGTGTGGCTCACATCAAAAGCGTGAAAGTCAGTCCTGGCTATGACCTGGTTGACTAAGAATCTCCACAGGCAGATGTTGTTTGTGGCTGTAATTGTTTTTCATGCTGTGAAAGCAGATGGTCTCTATATCTCCTTTAAAACATGTCCTGGAGTTTTCCTGCGGAGAAACCGCAGTCCCCTCACTGCCTCCCATCAAATATAAAATGCAATGGAAAACTACATGGGGCCTAAACATGTGTTTCAACGCTCATTATGAAACATTTTCAAAGCTGACTTGTTTATATTTTGAAAACTGTGGCCTGTCTCAATCGATGTGTGTACTTTTTTTTATTTAATACATTTCAATAAATCTCCAGCTAATATTACTATCGCACAGAATGTTATAATGAGGGCAAAGCTTCAATTGTTGTTTTTTTCCTGATACAAGAACATTAATAAAATATTATGCTATGTTGGTTTTCAGTCATTTTTATTTGTATGAACAGCAGCAAAGGAATAATGACAGGAACCCAATCACTGTATCTGTGGAGATTCTCAGTCATCCAGGTCATGGTGAGTTCTTGTCGAAATCTTCTTGTCATGGCAACTGGACTTGAATTTCTTCACTTAAAGATGTTCCGTTCCTCATCCAAGAAGCTTCTTTAGTTTTAATGACCTGTGGGGAGTTTTACAATATAACTGCCAGAGTTTTGGACAGGTCTAGATTATGGTGGTTGTTATATAAATGTAAGAGAAGAAAGATCTAAGGGGGTTGTTATGCTAATGGCGTTGTTGTTTGTTGGGGACAAAAGAGCAACTTTTGTGGGATTGCGTGGATCGGAATATGAAAAGATAGAGCTAAAAAAAGGAGTGAAACCTATTAATAAACTGAGGCTCATGTGGAAGTTACCAGGGGCTGGTTCTGGTGGTGAATCTTTCCTGGTTTGTTTGGAGGATGCGGACGGGCCTGGTTCATGTATGCAAATGCATCTTGGTATTGATCCAAGTACAGTGTTAAAAATTTGTGAAAGGTTGGTCCGAGACTCCGCCCCCCTTTTCACATTCTGATCCAGGTAATCCCACAAAAGTTGCTCTTTTGTCCCCAACGAACAACACCCCAGGATTCCAACCCCCTTGGACCGAGTTTGTGCCGATCAACTCTTACATTCACGTAACAAGCCACCATAACCTAGACCCGCCCAAAAGGAAAGTACCCACAGGTCATTAGAACTGAAGAAGCTTCTCAAACGATGGGTGAAACATCTTCGAGAGAATAAGTTCAATTCCAGTTGCCCCAACAAGAAGATTTCAACAAGAATTCAATTAATGTACAGTATCTGAATTAAGAGCTTGAGTTGAATATCTATGGGTTTCAAAACCATATCAGTGAACAAAATGATAATACTTGCAAGAATAATCAAGGTGGGAATGATTGATTTAACAGTCTTTTTTTTTTTTTTTTTTTTTCACGAACAATATGTTTCACCAAATTTGAGGTGCATCATAACACACTGCACTTTCCACACCATTTGTTACCGGCAAACATGCATGCAGTTACCTGACACACACGCCAAAGACACAGTTTGACCTGTCCATTCACTGCATCTGCCCCTCCCATGTACATTGAGAGACTCCCCAGATAACCTACTATCCCACAAATTAGAAGTCACTCAGCTCACTCCTTGTCGGCAGATTCTTCAACAGTTTCAGTTTTGTGACAGTCTCGACATACAGATTCAATTTAAATCTCCTCTCGGCGTGATGCATGGTGGAAAGTTGTGCTTTAGCATCATCTTGCTTCTGGAGGTGACAGGAATTTTCCCTGAAGGCTTGTCTTAGTGCTGAGGCAAGTGTCTGATGTGGGAATACCCCTAATAATGGAGCTCCACCTTGTCTGCCTGTGGTCAAATATATAACCTTCAAACTTTCCTATGACGTATGCTCATTTTTTCAGAGCCACCAATCGCTCACAAAAAGCTATGAATTTGTAAGAGCCGAGCTGGTGCCACTTCAGTGCAGAGTCAAATTTGCTGGCATACAGCAAGCTTTGAAATCTCTTTTAATTGTATGTACTGCTTGACTTCAAAGTTTGGGGGTGACAGTGGTGCAATAATTCCCTTCATATATGATGTGCTGCAGGAATTCCCATCGGACTCAGCTTTTATGAGAAATAAAGGTATGAATCACATCGAGCCAGGAGTAAACAGTTGCCTGTCATAAGTCTGTGATGTAAGTGATTGAAGAAAACGCCTGACAGGCAAGTGTTTATAGTTCTCTCTCATTGTCCAGGGGGATTTGTTTCTAATAAGATATTGTTTTTTTTATCATTTCTTGTTGAATGCTAAATTGGCTTCAGGGAAATTGATCATGAATGTCACTGTCAGATTTCACAGACGCTACCACCATCAACCCCTCCCCCCACTGAATCTGGAAATAGATGCACTGTTCTTATAGGAAGCTTGGATGGATTTGCTCCACTGAGAATCATGACACTTTATTGCAAAGGAAGGAAATTCAAAAATGCGCAAAGAAATATCTTTGACGATTAAAAATAAGGAAATTCAAAAATGCGCAAAGAAATATCTTTGACGATTAAAAATATTTAAGATCTTTCACCACCTGTAACTTTCAACACCACACAAAATTATAAATTCCAGTGGCCCAGATCTTACAGGATGGAAGGAAAGTTATTCTTTCCTTGATTCAATGTAGCGACCCCTGAAAGGAAAATAGAAAGAAGGAGGTGTAATCTATTTGCAGGAAGTCACAAGAATGTACATTTCCTGTGTGTGTGTGTGTGTGTGTGTGTGTGTGTGTCTGTGGGTAGGTTTTAATTTCGCCTTTGTCTTTTGTTAGTAATGAGTTTTCTCTGGTTTTCTCAGTCTTTCCGTCTTTTGTGTTTGCCCAGTTTTCCTTTGTCTCCTCCTATAATTATAGACAAATTAGTCGACATAGTTTTGCATCTTTAGAAGCCAGCCTCTTTTTCAATTTTCAATGGATGTCCAAAACCAATTGCTACCTAATCTAAAGTGGCCTTTAATAAAGAAGTTCCTGTGGCCAATAATGAGGAGAGACATGGTTTCACTGAAGCTTAGCGGAACCATCACCACAATGTGTTCCAAGTTCTCGAGAAGCCAAACCTCGAACACCATGAATATTGGATCAGGAATTCTCCTGTTCTGCCTCCTCATGACTAGACTTTAAAGTAGAACATTATTCCTTATTCAGATTTTATTTAACCTTCAGACATTTGAAAATGGTTGGCCAGTTATTCAGTTTTAGAATGTCTACATTCACCACTACTAAAATAACTGGAATGCAAGTAATCAATAACATAAATCAACTTATTAGCATTTTGTTTGAATCCCCATTTGAAACACGTACTGTATCAAATCATAATAACTGAAGTGATATGTTTCCAAGGTTACCAGCATTTTTCACATTAATGGGTCTCCATCAAATCTGTCACTTAATCTTTGGAAATGTGATCGGACTATTGCTCATTTGATCATCAGTAGCAGATTTATTGAAAGGAATGAAACACATTTCCGGACCCTGTGTTTATTAACAAAAGAAACGTCTGGCTTCATGAAATATGAATTATCATTTAATTGTCACTTAACAGCCATATTGATTTGTAAGAAAACTTTGCGTGTCTGTTTGTGTGTGTGTGTGTGTGTGTGTGTGTCTCCTCAAACAACGTAGAACATTCTTTGCAACAGTTAACCCTTCTCTTTATCAAGCTTCAGCCTCATAGGAACAGTTTACTTCTTCCAGGTACATGCTGCATATTGCTTAGAGACCCTAAATTGTCTACATAAATGAATGAGAGTTTATTTGCACAAGCGTATGAGAGTGTGAATGGTCGTATGTCTCGGCATGTGGCCTTGTGATCAACTGGCGACAGATCCAAGCTGAGCCTTGCTTCTCATCCAACGGCAGCTGGGATGGGCTCTTGGCCGGCCATGACCATTCGTCCTAGATAGGGTATATAGATAATTAATGATTTAATTAATTAACCCTTGTCACCCCTAGACATCTTGAAAGGTTAGAATAAATGTAACAAAATGAATATTACATCCTCATTCAACCCCTAATGTGACATAGTTTGCCCAGGGCTGTGTGAGACTGGATGATTTCTCAAGCACACAAATACTAATGTAGTAATTGTTTTCTTCTCTATTTCTCCTCTCTGATTTTTGCCCACTGTGGGACGATTAAAGGAATATTCTATTCTATTCTATTCTATTCTATTCTATTCTATTCTATTCTATTCTATTCTATTCCTCATTATTTCCACTTGATGCATTCTTGGCCTCTGGGTTGCTTCTATGAAACTAATTTAGACTCTGGATTTCTAGTCAGGCGGTTCGGAAATGTAAAAAATATTTTCAAAAGAAAACCTTCGGCCCTCTGCCAGTCCCTTTCATTTCTAGATTTGCTAAACCTTATTCATTTATTTTACATACTTATCAAATAGCCAAATAATCTCATTTGTTTTTTGAGTTTATTCATGTCTTTGCTGAACTTACGGGTCACCAAATTTGGAGAAAATATACCTGTGCAATGAAAACAATAAAAAACTGACTGAATTCAACAAAATCAAATCTACATAACTGAACAAATAATATGGTGGTGGATGAAGTCTAAACTTCTCAAGAGGTAATGCATACACACCCTAACTTCTTCTTTCGGCTTTTCCCTTCAGGGGTTGCCACAGCGAATCAACTTTCTCCATCTAACCCTATTCTCTGTATCCTCCTCTCTCACACCAACTACCTTCATATCCTCTCTCACTACGTCCATATATCTTCTCTTTGGTCTTCCTTGAGACCTCCTGCCTGGCAGCTCCCATTCCAGCATCCGTTTACCAATATATTCACTATCCCTCCTTTGTGCTTGACCCACACTGGTTTTGCAAAAAAAAAAGAAAAAAAAGAAAAAAAAAGAAAATGGATAATCAAATAATGGGAAAATGAAAGAAATTTCAAATATCAAAAATCGATATATTATCCTCCAATATGTCAGATTTGTGTGAAGCAGCTATGATTCAAAATGTCATGCTTAACCTGGATCACTCTGGAAATGTAATGGCGCCTTCCCTGCTCAAGATACAACACTAGATTAAAAGAAATGTCAAAATCTGTCTATGCTGTTATTCGTAATCTTTGAAATCGACAAAAGATGGGGGTCGTACAACTAATATATAAAAGAAACATAACATTTCACTGCCATCTAGCGTTGTAAAGGGGTAACTAGTTTTATGGACATTGAACAGTTTGGCCACACGGGTTCCAGCCTGATGACTGGAATATGAGCCAGATGACCCGGAGTGGGAATATCTAAATTTCACTTGACTTTGCAAGAGACAATGTATCGGATTGTAAAAGTACTGTGTCTAGTATGATTTGTAGTCTTGTTGAAATTGGTCAAACTGACAGCAGCTGCTTTGCCTGTGTTAAAGCACAGCGGAACAAATTATGATGAACATATAGCACATACTGGTAGTAATCCATCCAAATTGCAACCAAGCAAATGACATAACTTGATGAAGGCGGGGGGGGGGGGGGGGGTGTAATCTCTAATCTAACCACTGGATGTCACAAGGTCCCACATGCTCATCCTCAAAGTTTTTGATTAATAATCTAAACATCATAATGCAAATTCCTTTTAGTATATCAGCTCCGGTTGTAGAGATGTATCCTAATTTTCTCTCTTTTTTCAGTTTCAAATAAAATCATCTCAACTGAACAAAAGTAATTTGTAAATATCTTTGTCTTTCAACTGTTCCCTTCAGGGGTCACAACAGTGAATCATATTCCTCCATCTAACCCTCTCCTTTGCGTCCTCCTCTCACACCAAATGACTTCTTGTCCTTTTTAACTCCATCCATAAAACTTCCTCTAGGCCTCCAGCCTGGCAGTTACAACCTCAGCATCCTTCTAGCAATATATTCACTATCCCTACTCTGTACATGTCTAAACCATCTTGATGCAGCCGCTCTGTTTTTATCTCCAAAGTACCTTATATGTGCTTTCCCTCTGATGGACTAATTCCTGATCCTATCCATACTTGTCACTGCCATAAAGAACCTCAACATTTCCATTTCTGCTACCTTTTCCTAAATGTCACCCTCTCTAAAACAAAAACAAAAAAAGACATAGCTGGTTTCAGCACAGTCTTTTACACCTTTGCTCTTTTATCACACACCACTCCTGACACTTTTCTACAACCTGTTTCAACCTGCTTGTGCACATTTACTCACCTCTCATCCACATTCTCTTTTGCACTGGACTGTTGACCTTAAGTATTTAAAATCCTTCACCTTCTTTATCTCAACTCCCTGTATCCTCAATGTTCCTTCTCATTTACACACATGAATTCTGCCTTGTAGCAGCTAACATTTATTCCTCTAGATTTTCCTCAGCCTGTTCTCCATGCAGATCACAATGTCGTCTGCAAACATCGCAGTCGATGGAGATTCCTGTCTAACCTCAAATGTAAGCCTGTCCATCACCACTGCAAACAAGAAGGGATTCAGAGCTGATCCCTAATGTAGACTCACCTCCACCTTAAGCTCCTCTGCCCCCCAACGCCACACCTCAACACTGCCTTCCAACTGGAACCCAAAAAGCAAAAAACAAAGAAATGAATGTATGTATGGATGTGGTTTTGAGATGGCTATTTGGTAGAGTGGTCACTTCTGACTTCCGACTACTAGTACTTTGGATCCTCGGTGACTGAATTGCACTTTTTTTAAGTCGCTTTGAATAAAAGCGTCTGCCAAATGACTGTAATGTAATGTAATGTAACATATGTCCTGCACCACACGGAACATACTTTTCTCCCACTCAAGACTTCCTCATACATTACCACAGTTTGTCTTTTGGCCCCCCAGTTGTATGCTTTTTCTAGATCTATAAAGGCACAATGCAGGTCCCTCTGACCTTTTATGATCTTCTCTATCGACGGTCTCAAAGCAAATACTGCATCTGTAGTGCTCTTTCTTGGCATAAAACGACAAACCTGCTCACAAATGCTCACTTCTGCCCTCAGTCTAACTTCCACTTCTTTTTCTTGTAAATTCATCGAATGACCCATCAATGAATCATCATTTTCTTCTTCTTCTTCTTCTTCTTCTTCTTCTTCTTCTTCTTCTTCTTCTTCTTCTTCTTCTTCTTCTTCTTCACCTCCTTTTGGCTTTTCCTTTCAGGGGTCGCCACAGCGAATCAACTTTCTCCATCTAACCCTATTCTCTGTATCCTCCTCTCTCACACCAACTACCTTCATATCCTCTCTCACTACGTCCATAAATCTTCTCTTTGGTCTTCCAGCTCCCATTCCAGCATCCGTCTACCAATATGCTGTATTCACTTTCACTCTCCCCAACCATGTCAGTCTGGCTTCTCTGACCTTCTCTCCAAAACATCTATCATGAGCCGTCCCTCTGACAGACTCATCTCTGATCCTATCCATCCTGGTCACTCCCAAAGAGAACCATAGCATTTTCATCTCTGTGACCTCTAGCTCTGCCTCCTGTCTTTTTGTCGTTGGAACTGTTTCTAGTCCACACAGCATCACTGGTCTCACCACTGTCTTGTACACCTTTCCTTTCATTCTGGCTGATAGTCTTCTACCGCATAATACCCCAGACACTTTTCTCCACCCATCCCAACCTGGTTGACCCCGTCTCTTCATCTCTTTTCCACACTCTCCGTTGCTGTGGACTGTTGACCGCAAGTACCTGAAATCCTCCAACGTCTTGATCTCCACTCCCTGTAGCCTCACCGTTCCACACGAGTTCCTGTAATTCACACACATATACTTTGTCTTGTTACGACCAACTTTCCTCTCCTTTCCAGCGCATACCTCCACCTCTCTAGATTTTCCCCAACCTGTTCTCTGCTCTCAGTGCAGATCACAATATCATCTGCAAACAAAATTTATGAACTCTTATTATTAAAAGCGAAAACACTTAATTGTACGTCATTTGCATAATTGTTATAACCCCCTGGGCAGTTAATCCAAACACTTTCCCACAGCCAATAAAGTAAGTGGGTGTTTAACATTTACACACCCAGCAGCAGGCTCAAAATGTAATTTGCCTGTAAAATAGTTTGTTCTCTCTTCAGCCCTGATAATGACTCAGTGCTTCAAATATCCCTCACCCACATAAGTCCAGCTTTGCAGCGGGTACCTTTCTCACAGATTGAGTTCACGAGTATTCCTTTAGAAACACTTGCCAGTGTCTCAATCTGAAAAGGTCAGCAATGACATGAAGGTCATGCGTGATCGACCCGCCTCTGCACCGCTGAAAACAGCAGTGGTGATGATAGTA
This sequence comes from Fistularia commersonii, assembly GCF_037954325.1. Lineage (NCBI taxonomy): Eukaryota > Metazoa > Chordata > Actinopteri > Syngnathiformes > Fistulariidae > Fistularia > Fistularia commersonii. The sequence goes on along the minus strand of NC_141303.1, from coordinate 11,439,330 downwards.
AAGCTGACCGACAAAATTCTGCAGTGTGTCTGGTGGTGGAATGATAGGGTAGTGAAAAAGATGCGCAAGTAGTGCCTGTGTGTGTGTGGAATAAACAGAACCACATCTTAAATATAAATAAAGTAGCTATTAAGATCAGGCTTTGTCTGTAAACTGGTGTCTGCTGTGATATCATATTTTCCTCTCCATGATGTTCAGGTTTCCAATGTCTTTTAAGAACATGTAATATAGCTTTTCATCCACAAGATGACAGTAGAACATCAGCTTTAGCGCTCAATAAAGTGGAATCTGTGTGTTGAATGTAGACAAGGGTAGGTTTTGTGATTCAGCTCCTTACCGCAGGAGTGAGACACTGAGAGGGTGACTGCACATGTTTTATACATTTAAGAGAAATAAATAACAAATGAGACCCTGTGGACATCCATGGACACACTCTCACATTTCATCTGTGTGCTTGTGCCTGCAAGTGTGTTTACACAACTAGGATCATCTACTATAATAAGAAACATCCTTAACCAAAACAAAGCAATATTAAATAAGAAAAACCTGATTATTTATATTTTTACAGATAACATTTTAGAGGTTCATTTAGATCTCAGAAAGAAGAAGCTGACACACAGGTGCAAATCTGGCTCGCTCACTTTACGATCTTTATTAAAGTCAGTTGGTCAGAAATTTTGGTGCCATCTTTGATCAGGAGCTCAACTGCAAAGTCGAACTTCAAACATAAGCGTAACAGCTGCGATCAAATGATTTCCACATATAGATCCACCTTGTCCAAAACATACGGCTCCAAATTGGTCCATGGATTAATCTCATGTAAGTTAGACAGTTGTAACCTCATTACTGCTAAGATGGTCAGATAGAACCATTACTGCACTACAGAACTGACTTCAGGTAATTCTGATCTTTTAAAGGTCACTCAATAATCTCACTCCTAAATACTCTGACCTGCTCACTGCTTCCCCACCATTCGGATATTCAAAGGGAATTTATGTCTTTTTTTTCATGTCTTGAAAAATAGTGGTCTCATTTCTGTCATATGAAAAAAATTACAAGGGCAAGAAAAAAAGAGAACGGTTATAAATACATCCATCCCAAATAGTAGACAATTTCTGCTGTTAAGTCAGCCGTCCCAAATTAAAATGATTGTCATGAAATCTGAGCCACCTCTTGGAAAGACTGAATAAGCAGATCTCCACAGGAAGACTGCTGAGTCTGATAACACTCAGCGTTTATAGCTGTGGTTATAGCTGTGTGACTGATGACTTGTCCATAAGGCCTGTCTAATCTAGAAATGCTATATACAAGGTTAAATGGACAACCTTTGCACGAGCATTATGTCATTCTGGAGCACACATAAAGAATCTTCTCTCAAAGCTAACTTTGTGGCAGACCTGTAAATTTATTCATTATTTTCAACATCTTCTTTTGATTCTCGCTGAAACCACATATATTATGTCTGTGTATGATGTTTTATTAGAATTGCGTTGCTCTTTTGTTGCCCGTAAATCACAATCTGCACTACTGGCTTCTCATCTCACTATAATTCTGCGGTACCTTCATCACCTCAATACATTGCTTCTCTAATATTGCGGGGGAGGGGGGGGACCCCGGGACGTGACCACAGGGTACATGCGTACATGCTTATGGTGTAGTATTAGCTCTTGAGTGTTTTTTTTTTTTTTGCACCAAGCTTGCGCACACACAACACACAGCAGGAAAAATGAAGTGCAGTGAACAAGCCCGAAAGAGACACCATGAAAAATATTTAACAGGGATGATAAGAAAGGTGGTGAGAGACAGAGATAGTGAGACAAACGAAAGTCACCCGAAAGCTTAGATGAGGGAATATGACGAAGCGTATGTAGTGCTTGGCTTCTCTGTGACAGCGGTGGAAAGACCAGTGTTTACTGTGTGGCAGGCAAATGTTGGCAGCTGACAGCAAGAAGCCAAATAAATTAAGGCGGCTCCTAAAGACGTTACACCCCTATTACGCTGATAAGCCACTTGAGTTTTTTCAGCAAAAACGTGCCGAATATTGGCAACAATCGTCGCGCTTTGTGAAAGCTGCTTTAGTAAAACAGTGAGCACTGTTATGTTAATAAATGTTAGTAAAGTTATTCTTTGTTGCAAGTTGATTATATTTCTTTCTTTTTTCTTTTCTTTAATTTTAATAAGGACACAATGTCGTGTAGAGGTGTCCATGTAACCATTTTATAGACAAATTATACTATTTACAGTTGCGGTGGAGAGAGGTGGTGGGGGCATGCGAAATATTTTCTTCTTCCTTGGGGGACATAACGGAAAATAATGGAGAAGCACTACCACTGTGCAAACTGGTACTTAAAGCCTTCAAATGTTGTATATCCTGAAAAAATATATCAGCAAATCTTGCTAATCCACAGACAGTTCTTTGGAAGATTTCCTTTGAAACCACCCTGTAAAGAAATCATAAATGTGAAAACAAGTTTGGCATCTTTCATCTCACCCGCTACTTTTGGTCATTGAGACGAGCAGTATAATGACTACACATTCATTTAATGGTAATTGAATGCTAAATTTCAGACAACGGTCTTTGTTCAACCCTTTTCAAATATACTGCTCAAAAAAATAAAGAGAACACTTAAACGAAACAATGTAACTCCAAGTCAGTCACACTTCTGTGAAATCAAACTCCCCATTTAGGAAGCGACACTGATTCATTTTGACTTGTTTTAAGGACATTACATCAAAGTTGGATCAGTCTGAAGTGTGTTTTTCCAATTTTATTTTAGTGTGACTGCAAATCCAGACATCAATGGGTTAATAATTTTTGATTTCCATTGATAATTTTTGTGTGATTTTAGTGTCAGCACATTCAACTATGCAAAGAATAAAGTATTTAATAAGAATATTTAATTCATTCAGATCTAGGATGTGGTATTTTCATTTTCCCTTTAATTTTTTTGAGCAGTGTAGTTAATTTAATGTTTTTTAGTCTAATACTTTCTGTCAAATATAAGGCAAGTTCTGTGTCTTGGCTGTGCAAATTGATTTGCAATGTTATCATTTCCAAAACACGAAACACCCAGCTGCTAATTCAAGTTATGCAGAAAAGCAATAAAGCTTTTTTGTGTACCCTCTGCCTGACCTGGCTGACAGACAAATAGCAGACACTAACTCCTCAATTTGGCTAAATCTATTTCTACTAAGCAGTGAATCTCCACCGTGTGGATAAACCCTTACAAACACTCCCCTTGCCTTTCTGCATTTCCCACTCTACTAAATACCTCAATAAAGATAAAATCATTGGATATCACACTTTCATTTTATCACTGAAATGTAAATGAATCACACTATGGTTTTGTTGAAGATAAGTAACAGGGCAGAGGAGGGCGTTTGTGAGATTTTCCATATGTGTGAGGTCAAGAAGATACTTTATAGATCTGAGCAGGGCCTGTCTAAAGGGTTTACTCTCCAATGTAGCCTTTGCAAGGTTGTGGCTGGGTGGGTGGGTGGTAGGTGTGGGAGTTTGAGTGGGTGTGTGGGTGGGGAAGGTGGGGGTGCTTCTCGCCCTCCGATCCGGTCAGTCATCCACCGTATCAGCCAGGCTGCACTACATCGACCTGACGCTTGTGTGCGCACTGCAGCTTCCACTGCAAACAACACCCGACAGGACCTACATCAACAAGTCAAGGTTGCCATCGAGAGCGAGAATAAGACGAGAAGCCGACTCTCGGTGCCTTCAAAATAAAACAAATAAGAAAGCTTAAAAAGAAGGAAGAAAAAAAAAAACTAAGCGCAACTGCCATGATAAGATTTGGCACAGTTTGCGCATGACCTAGAGGATTGAGAACCTGCACGGACACATTATAAAGGAAGAAATTAACCCGTTTGAAAAAGGGCATCTGCATTATTTCTGAAGGAATAGCAAAAAAAGATGCAAAGATTTGCAACGCTTGATATGAATCCGTCACCTGGAGTACCGATGTTAAACACCATCCAGCCAAAATAAGCGTGCGGGCGAGGGTTGGGTTAATTCGTCTAATTGTACGTGATTGAGGCTTAAATTTTGAAAGGGTAAAAGCGGATGCTCGTTTCCCCTCCATTCTCATTTACTTCACACCGGCCACCCAGCAGATCCCCACAGTACAGCCGAGACTGTCTTACGCGAAATCCCCGTTTCCCTCAGTTCCTGTTTCCGCCACAGCCCCGCACTCAATTTCGGTATCAACAACTGTTTGCTGCCCCCGCGTCAGAACCAGCGTCCGCAGCCCCGCTCGGATGCCGCTGGAAGCCGGCGTTTTCCCGTTAAGGTAGGTGATAATACGCTCGGTACATGGCGGAAATGTTGCGGCTACGAGGGGGGAACCGTTCAACCCGGAGACATCCCTGCTCCATCCCGGCCTGCTGACTGCGTCGCGGCGAGCAAACGTCGGCGGAGGGCAGGAATCCGCGGTCCGTTATGCGGACGCCTTCACGCCAGCGTGTCGTCGCTCCACTTCTAACGGATGTTTCGTTGATACGTCGGTATTTCAACGCGGCCAACCCCCTCTACTCTTCGCCGTCTTAGACAGAATTCCTTTGTTGCTTATTCAAGAAAAAGTGGGCTTGTTCCGAAGCGATTCCGTTTACGGTTGATCGCCATCTGCGGCGGCAGTTAGCCGAGCCGTCATCTAGCGGCGCGGCGTCACCTGGCCGCGGGCATCCCGGGTGGAAAATCAGCGCAAAGTGTTTTTATTTCGCACAGCTGCGACGTTTTTTTTTTACACGACAAATGCGCGAAAGCGTGCCAGAACATTCTAGCCTTTTTAAGCTAGTCGTCTTGTTTACAGTTTGTCCCGGGCATGTATGCTATCTTAACGTTAAACCGTGACCTCCACCCTCACGGCATTAAAAATAAAGACATGACAGGAAAGAAGGGGGGGTTCACGAGTGGGTGCATCCTCCTCTGTCTTCCCTCGCCGCCGAGCAGACAAAGCAGCTGCATGTGTTCGGGCTGCGCCGCCGACGGTGACACGATTGGAACCACACGCACGGGCGTGCGTTTGTTTTGGCAGCGCCGGGGGTGTGGGGAAACGGCGATCGTGGAAAATAAGGCGAACTCGGGGCAGTTGGATGCAGCTTGCATGTGGGATGTCCACCGACCCCCCCCCTCCCCTCCCCTACGGAAACCACACACGCACAACCCCGCGCATGAAGATGCGTGTACCTGTGCGTTGACCCTGCGGGAGCGCGGCTCTGCCTCCGGCCGGCCGATGCAGTGAAGGGGCGGCCAGGCTCGGGGTCCCTTTCTCGTCCCAGATGAAGCAGCTGTTGATGTGAAAGAGCCACCTAATGGCTTGTGGGGAGCAGGCAGCTGACATGTTGGACCCAGGTTGCAATATTTTCTTATGATTCATCTGTAAGAATGGAAACAAGAGGGTGTATTCTCGGAGTTTCACATATACGATTATAAATGACTTAATAGAGTGCAACTGCTTTTTCTCATGAAACTGTCTTGTGATTTTAATTAGTTTGGGCTTTTGTGGCCGAAATCCATCAAATCTCAAATTCATTTCTGCAAGATACAAGATACATTTCGAGTCCGCTTCGACGACTGATCTTTATTTCTTTGCTTGGATATTATGTGTCAACAAACTATTCGGATCCGTATTGTATAGCGGCACAATTATCCCAAGGTTTGGCTGCGTTTGTGTACGATGAGCATTGTGTTGTTTCCAATAGCAGTTGCTGACAAGGGAGAAACTCATCAGCCATGGACAACTAATGCATGATTAATGTTATCTAATAAAGTCAGTCTTGGTAACTGGAAGTAGATTGATTGAGTTAGCTGCCCTAATCCATTCATGAATAAGTAAACAGCCATATATATTGCAGTGACAGCAGTCTAAGCCTTGGCAGGGGGAGTCCATCTAGGATTTCAGTTGTGACTGTTTCTGCACAGACTCAAGTTTGAACTTTCTGATCGCGGCGCTGTTTTCGTTTTTGAGGAAAGTGAGTCAACCTCAGTCAATATATTTTCCCCTCGTGTCATTTTCACAGTTATGGGTAAACCCATCTGAATCACCAAAATGCAGATTTTCTTTTAATTTACGTGAAAGTTCTGTTCACTCTGTCCATGTGAAAGCGTGCCTCGAACAGTGTTTTGCTTCTGCGTGTTTCTGTGATGTACATCAGCTACTGTAATACATGATGTCGCTTGTATAATACAAAAGGATGTGCTTTCCAGAGAGCGCAATGTGTTGACTCACCATCTTCCCCCTCCTCACCCCTCTTGTCCTCTACTACAAACTATCATGACCCATGCCCCTGTCTGTCCTCATTCTAGCTAATGAGTTCATTAAATATATTAGCATTGCTCCGCTTTAGAGGTTAGATGTGATGCGGTGAGCAAAAAAAAAACATGGGGGGAGAGAGGGGGTGACTCATGTCATAGTTTTATATTTAACACTTTGAACATTCGTCACATTGCAAGAGCCAGTTGTTTGTTGAGTTTGGTGCAGTAGGCCACTGCCAAGCGGAGTTTTATTTGAAATAGAGGTTGGATTTGTTTTTCATTTGGGTTCTGACTATAATACCAGCCTGTCACCTGCACAGCAGGCGCCTGTGTTTGCATGAAAAGCCATTCTAATTTCAAGCATCACAGTGTTTTGGCTCAGTTTACAGTGTGTGTATAATGCTTGATATTGGCTTCCATGTGCCGTGTGTGTGTGTACATCCCCCTTTCTTGCTCTCCTGTTGTCCCAGATATATGCCTTTTTTTTGTTTGTGAAATCATCAGGCAGATGAGAAGAAGAGGCTGAATAGAGCTATGGAGGGAACCAAACAACACATTTTAAAGATATGTTCCTGTTTGCAGGACTCATACTACAAACAGAGCGCAATGAGTCTATCCAAGATGCAGGCCATTCGTGTAGCAAGTTCTAGTAACAAAACGACCGAAGGAGAAGGGCTCATCTGATAGCATTGTTTTGTGGATATAGTTAATCTCTGTGCAGGGTGTTTCTGCTCAAGTTCCAACACTGCACTGTACATAGCTGTTGGTGTTCCGCCTTTGAGGACAGGAAATAATGCTTGCACAGAACACAATGATTTCTGACTGGGTTTGGTGAGAAGTTTCTGTGTGGTCAGTAGCATTTATTATGTCACACTAGTTTGTGATGCCATGAAAGCTTGTTATTGTGGAGCTACAAGTGAATGTGGTGACAGTCTAAGACTTTTAGCTGTCTTTTAATTTGTCAGAAAAAAAAGGACCCTTTTTCCATCACTCCCCTCCTGCTCACATCCTGCCAGAGGGCTATTGTTATGTGTATTGTGTGAGAGTCTGTCTATTGATGGCAAGAGCCAATCACAGTACGATTGTGGTACAGGTTTCCATGGAGAAAAGCAGGCCGGTCAGGGTGGCAGCTGAATATCAGCCTGAGCAGGCTAGCCTGATCTAAGCTGATAGTATTTTCTATAAAAAGGTTTCGATAGGACTTCCCCTCTGTCTGTCTGTTGGAACGTCAACCTGTCTTACTTCCTCCCACTGAGAGCGCAGTGTGAAACACATTGTCTATGTTTCAAATTTTGCTGTACTTTATGCAGGGCTTTTTATAAAACTGTGATGAGTGAGAGATGTTTTCTGTCGAGAGTTGGTTCATCTCAATATTTGCTTGTCGGAGGTCTTACTTGGAGGCACACTTCTATCCAAATACTCTGCAGTAGCGTCATAGAAATGCAAGTTGTTTTTTTATTCAGATGCAATGCTGTAGCAGCGTTGCCCCAGTGTAAATACATGGAATTCTAGCATTCCGTAATAGAGCTACGGAGAGCATCTGTGCCTTGTATGAGTGGTTCTGCTGTCGGGGCTGTTACACAGATGTCGATTCAGTGCTGTAACAGCCTTCGCTGCTGGCTTAGTGGCAGAGCGTTCAATATTCCCAACTTGAACAGCCTGTAAAAAAGAAGCTTCTGACTGGCCCCCCTCGAACAGTGTGCTGCTCCAGTACTGTTTGGCTCGACAGGAAGCTGCTGCCCAGCCCGTACTGTCTTTTTATCTCTGTAGATGTGCTAATGTGAAAATTCGTTCTTGCCTTTGCTTTCTCTAGAGAAGTGAATGGATCTGTTGCCTGAGCTGAGAAGTAGGTCTTGCAACATTTTCAACTTTGCTCATTCAAACTGCCTGGAAACAGGCATGTAAACATCCAGATGTATTGCTTAAATACTTTTCCCTTTTTGAGCCTTCTCAAGCAAGAGCACTTACAGTAACTATATCTTGATTTCCTTTGCGTTTGTGCCTTTGCTCTTTTTTTTTTTTTTTTGCTAAAGAATAATCACTTTCGGCATATTCGTTCTACATTTTTCCCGTTTTGAGAACTTTCAAGGTAAAACAAATAAAATGTGTTGAATGCTTGTGGTGCCACCCCTGAATTCACACGGACATGACAGACAGGGAAATATTTAGCTCTGTATAAGTTGCTGACGGACTTACTGCGGGACCCAAGTATCCCCTTAACACTCAGCCATTGTCCAGTCCACCAATTCCCCTGTTCCGGAGTGCCAGAGACCCGTCAGACAACCTTGACAGCCCCTTGTGAGTCCACAACTCTGGCTAGGATCATAGCAGATATTGGTGGGCTGCTGTTCAAAGAGCTCGCTAAATATTTCGGTCACCTGACAAGAAACTGCGCTGTCGAGGTTTTATGCAACTGAACTCTTCTTCAAAGGGCTTTCTCTAGCATGGTAGTCTCTTGAAAGTGCAAACCCACACAGGTAGTATCCTTGGATGGGTGTGACATAGATTTGGAGTGAAGACAAGGCAGATGGGTATGAAGGGGGAATTAGGGAGGGGAAATGTAGTAATTGGGACAGCTGCGCTGCTCCGGGCGCAAGCAGTCAGATCACCCAGCTTGCCCCCAACCCCTCGCCCCCAATAAAATGGGAGCCAGAGACCCAGATGCTGACCATTAGGATCATGGTGACAATAGCCCAGATTCAGTCCACAGCCAGAACAGAGAACGCTCGCACAACACCACAAAGACACAAACATAACAACAGAAAAGAACAAGACTCTGAGCTCAGATGACAGAATGGGTTCATTTCACACACTTGGGTGGAAAGGTTGTGTGACAGGCTTGCCTTTGCACCAGGGCTTGTGGATATTATACTGTTTTCAACAGGAAGCCTAAATTCTCAGCACTCACTCCACAAACAACCCACATGAGAAGTATTGAATAGCCTCTATTTATCAGTGGTATCTGATCCTGCATTGGCCAGTCTTTGGTGGCCTACAACTCCAGGCTCAAGAGGAGAAGAAAGAGGGACCTTGAACATGATGAAAGGTGTGCATTATTTTTTTTTCTCTCACTGGAAAGGACTGTTTATAACACTGGTACCAGTCCAGTTTTCTGGAGGCAGGAAGAGTGCGTGTGGATTTTAGTTGCACTATTGATCCCCAAGGGGATAATTTTTCATGGTGACCTCCACTGAGAGGACAGAATTTTGGGTCAGCCAGACTGTGTAACCCCCCAAGCTGTTAGGGAGTATTTCAGTCAGCACTGAGGCCCTTGATGTCTCTGCCAAGTTCACAGGAGGTGAGGTGGGTAATGTGCTTTTGTCCATCTACATATCTATCACACAGTTCATTGTGAGTATGTGTGTGTGGCATGTGCTGTTACTAATGACTGGCAGTGCAGGGCAGTGGGTGGAGGGATTGTCAGGGATCGTGGAGGATTGGCCTGATTGGATTGCTGTGGCAGGACTCCTGTCACCTGCTCCAGACTGGGTGTGTGTAAAACGGCAGGAATAGCAGTCATTCATCCAACCGTACTGCAAATTCAGCCAAATCAGTAATCATGCATGCTAGATGGAAATATTGACCGAACATAAGTGTGAACCGGTTTCTCCCCATCCACACCAACACCACCATCATTTTATATCTTCCTATTAACAGAGCTCTTTACGAGTTGAGTAAATCGTTCAAATACTGTTTTTTGACAATGATGCCATATACCATCAGTATTGATTATTTCCGGTGTCACTAAGACTATTTTGTTTTCGGAAATTTAAGAGTATCAACATTATGTTGACAGAAATCACTTATTGACCCCACACTGGGCAGTCGCTTTTATTGCTAACTTGTGCGTACCACCACCTGTACTAAAGAGATAAAGTTCTGAAATACCTACTTTTCTCCTTCAGACACAGCGGAATAAAACGGTTTGTTCTGTCATGCTTGTCAGGCCATTCTCAAGAGATTCTTGAAAAGCACACCGAGTATTACAGAAAACCACCAGCTAAATTGGTTTCAGGCTACAAAGGGTCAAGGCAAGTAGCTCTAAATAAAATAAGCAACACAAATTCGGAGACTAATAATAATAAGAGTGCATTGTTCCATATATACCAAAGATTTTTAATCACTTCAGACTGCTCTTTTGGGGATTTAATCTCTCTTAAATTGTGGTGGATTTACTTGAGGAAATTTGCCACTGTCAGTTCCAAATGTTGTAAAGGCCGATTCAAATATTAACTGGACTCATGCAAAATATGGAATGTTGTTTTTGGTTGCGTGCATGGAAGAAAACATTCTCTCTAACCCTGATATTTTCATTTCGGTGTCACAGATTTAAATCTCTGATGTGTCTGATGCAGAGCCGAGTATCGTAAAGCTAAGCCTGCAAAACGGACAAACCACGAGATCAGCCTCAGTCTGATATGAATCGTAGTTTCAAGGCATTTAGTTCTATCTTAGCTGATATTCCTGACTTGAGACAGCGCAGCTTCAGGACAATACCATGGAATATCTCCCTTTAGCCCGTGTTGGGAGATTAATGTTATATCTTTGCCGGGCAAGTATCTTTCTCAGTGCCATAGTCTTTGATTGAGTTTTAAATTGATTTAATGTCCATAGTTTAATCTTAGCACAGAGATATTGAATTCTGTGATACGGCAATCGCATGGCAGTTTTGTTTTTGCCTAATGAAGACAGCGAGTGTTTCTATTTTGCAGACACTAAACCTTTACTTTATTTTATCTCATTTTTCTTTAAAATTGCCTTTAATTTGATAGATCCCAGTGGTGAGCGAAGACCATGGTGTGAGAGAATGGCATGCAGTTAAAGGCTTGCAAGGCCAGGAGTTGAACCAGGACAAGCAATTCAGAGCAGACATTTTATGTTAGTAATGCATACATGTCGTTTCAAAGTGGCGTGAGAGAGAACAAAAACCTCACTCCAAGACCACTGAGTATTCAGTCACATGACTTGTTGATCGGTCTGCATTACGAAAAGATTTAGTCATAGAATGATGACATGCCTAAGTTTGAGTAAATTAAAGCATGAAAGTCTTTTCATAGTGGCCGGCATAAATGCAGTGCGATTGTGTAGCTCCATGAACCTTCATTTCTTGACCCCAAATCCTTAATTAAGTGTACGGTCAACCCCCCCTTTTTGATGGAAAAAGTATGATTGCCACATATCTAGATTACAGTTATTGAATCTGTAATGGTTATCTGTAATATCACCATATTGTTTAATTCTTATCAAACAGATGATTTTTTTTTCTGTTGTCTCACTTAGCTGCATTGAGCACTTGTCAATTCGCATTTGCCCGGTGGTCAAAGATGTGACTCATAAAAAGCAACAGGGGTATGATTGCACAAGATATAAACAAAAAATAAATAAATAAATAAATGTGGGCACTGTTAATATATCGTCCATAGATAATTAGAGATCTCAAATTAATCATAACTTGCAAAATGTACCTCATGGGCTATTTTTCAATTGCTTGATAAATTAGCACAGATGTGGACAAATGTGTGTATTCCTGCAAATGCCACTTTACAAAAGAAATAAAGAATAGAACAGTTTAGAGACCCTTGAAGCTTTTAGCAAGACAAATATGCTCAAATAATGACATGGAAAATTTTAGCCCAACAGCCCTGCTAAAGCAGAGTGTACCAAATTATCGTCTGTGTTAACTTTAACCTTAAGTCTGTGAAAGTAAAACCCTCAAACGTTGCATCTATATCTTCAGTCAGGTGTGGTTAATATAGGAGGCAAAGCAATCCGAGAATGTGCACGTCTTTTTGAGCGACTCATAAAGATAAGACCAGAGTTTGACAAGAGACTTCTATGTGGAAACTTGGGAGAATAATGAGTGCAAACACAAGTCCAGTGTGTCCGCGGGGTCTGCAGCTGTCCATATGCATGTCCCTGTTTTAGTAAGACACTGGCCTGAGCGTTGACCTTTATTTTCCACCGTGTTGGATTAAAAAGTGCTGGGCGTATTCTCGGCCATCATTGTTTTCATAACCATTGTGCTTGTGATCGCTGTCATGATTCAAATAATGCACAATTACCCTGAGTAAGTTAAGGATGAGCCCCTCAGACATTATTACAAGTCTTCTTAAGGGTTTACATTCAGTTGTCAAAAATGGCTGCAAGTCATGATTGCGTTGACTCAGGAGGCATTTAGAATATGATTACAGACATCTCTCCCTTTGTCCTTTGTCCCTTTGTCTTCTCCTTTTGTTTATTTTCATCAAAGGTCCCGCGTTGAAAATAGAATGACAGTTGAACTCTGCAATGTATGAAACCTTGTCGGGCCTCTTGTTCTGTACTTGTTTATTTTTTAATCTTTTTATTGCACATCCTGCAAGGCGGCAGATGACCTTTAGTCCTCATTCAGTTCTTGTTGGAGTGGCAGCTATGGCATTCACCTACAGCAGAGCCCTTGGCAAACCAGCGTGAGACCGTGCATCCGACACACCTGACAAGTAGGGGGGTCGCAGCACAGGGGTGTTGCATCACATGATGTGCCACCCTCCACCCCCATCTCATGACCATCAAGTGTTTTACATTATCAATGCTGGGCAGCTGTAAAAGGCCTAACCTGCAGCCATATTCCTGGGCTTTTGCAGGTGTCCAGGCAAGCAATAACAATGCGCCAGTGAGATGTAGGAGCCCTTAATAGGACTCGATGAGATGGCATAGCAGTCCAAGACCTTTTTAGGCTGTTGCAAACATAAGAACAGATGGAGGAAGAAAAGGAGAGAGAGAACACGCGAGAGCAGCTACTCCACCATCTGCAACAAATGATGGAAGCTAAATAGAAAGGATGTAGTGGGCTGTAGTGTGTCTGTCTGTGTCGGTGGCCCGGTGCTACTTTTGATGAGGATCGTGGAGGCACTTGTGTAGTCAGCCGGTGTTTCGAATACAGTCAGTATCTGAGAAATAGTGGTGTGTGAAACGCAGTTTCAGGATAAAAAAGGCAAATAAAAACCCCTCTGGGTTCCCTGTGATCTTTTGACAACAGCAAGGAATAGAAGTTGGCACATCAACTCAGTGCCCTCATCGAGCCGAAGCACCTGGCAGGGTCTTTGCCTCTCTGCTTTGATTTATGGAGTGAATTGATGATTATTATAGATGAGCTCTTTCGGTTGTCCTCCAACACTTAGTGCTCAAGCTAAAACTTAAATAGCGGGACCTAATGAATTGCTATGCTGTCATATAAAGGAATGGACATCCTGCGCCCTTGTAGGGCATACCCACTCATCATCATTCTGCATTTACAACACAAAGCAGTGGCAGTTGTTCAGAGCCATAACGGTAGACTGCAGTTAATGAAGAGTCATTTTCAGTGTGTGTAATGAGAGTTAATTATGTGTTCTCTCTGGAAGTGATGAAGAAGTCACATCGGGGAGAGGGTCAAGACTGACTAAGGTCAAGCGGGGAAGGTAAAGCCCCCACTGGCAGATGCAACTTTTCTGTTGGACGGCGGTTCCATTCATCCATTTGATTATAGACCAAATGAAGATCCAAATTAGGCCTCTTTTCTGCTGCGCTGCAGATCCTTCACACTCAAATTTAGCCTACCCTTGATATTTGGCACCCTAATTGAGGCACACTTTAGCCATGTTTATCACTGTGGCAACATTACTCTGCAGATAATCATTGTCTTGTGGATTAGCATGACAACAGAGGAGAGGCTTTGCTTTAATTCCACTAACTCTGGACCAAGCTCCTTTATATCGGCTTGCTTGCTGAGCTTGTCTTAACTGGGATTAAAAGCATGGGCTGCTTGCGCCCACCAGACTCCCCACATTGCGCTCATGCCCACTCCTTAGAAGTTTTTGAACTGTCTTGCCCATAGATGTCTTGCAAGGAAAAAGCAAAAATCCCCATTTTCAACATCGCAATGTATTATGAATTTTTCTTTTTAACCTTTAAACTCAAACTCGTGATACTTAACTTTTCTGCAGGTCATTGTGGCTTGTCCTCAGCTGTTCATGAATATTGACCGAAGAATATCAGGCACAGTGCTTTGCAAGGCCATGCATTTCCATTTGCGCATACACTGTGCTGTATTATTTGTACTTCTATAGGTTTTCTTCCAATATGAACCTCCACAGTAGGACTCAGGTGCAGGAAAGCATAATGGGTCAACAATGTGTAAGGATTTTCTACAGACTTGTTATATTCATTGCGGTTGTCCAAATGCTGAGAGTGTGTGTGTGTCTGTGCGTACATAAGGATTTTTATCAAGTAATTTGAGAGGTCTTTCCTTTAACTAGTGTAATTGGCTGTGGCCTTAAATAGTCATGCGGGATTTATCTCATCATTTATTAACTCTTCTGACGTGGAGAAATGTTTTTGTTGGTGTTTTTCTTTTAAGTTGTTAGAATTATACTATTATTGAATGGAATATTATTAATGAAGTATTTCTACAACCATAGTACAAGCTTTGACAGTCTCCTCTAAGGCCTTTGTTGCATTGTGTATGGATATTCAAGACAGAAGTATTGAAGCAATGTGATGGAAGCCCAAGCGTTCAAACCCATCCTACATCCACATTTTCATCCTTCTAATTTTCTGCTGTTTGAACGGGATGCATATGCGGATGCAGACACACAACACTTGATCTGAGAAATGTACAGCAACAGGTTGTTTGAGGTCAGCCCGTGCAATATCGTACATACATTTATTGTTATAAATTGTTTTATTTCTGAATAGGATGACCTGATTGATCAAACAGTGGTCAGAATCTGCAGCCTTTTATCTTAGTCAGCCACGACTGGAGAGCCGCCAATCAGTCTCATTATGGAATTCCATGTCGGTCTAATTTATGAACATGCACTAGAACAATGGTTCAGTGATGCATGCAGGGACAGTCGTGCCAAAGCCACACACACACCCACACAATAATGCAAATACACGAACACAGTGAGGTTTGTTAGTCCGACAGCAGTGAAGACTATGGGGACAACAAAGTTATTCTGACCTTGTTTACTTGTTTACCAAGTCGAAGAAATGGCTAAAACACTGATTTTCATAAATTACATTGACCTGATCATTATTGTAATGTCCAGTTTGTAATTCTCTCCGCTAGAAACTGACACTTATGCAGTCAGTCCATAAAGAATACTTCATAGAGGAAAATCATACAGCGTATTATTTATTTGCGCTTGTTAACAGACCATTATTTAAGATGCATGTTCACTGTCAAACTCAAAATGGAGGAATCAAATTAGGCTTGTATTGAATCATCCACAGCTGTCTCCTTCAAGCCCCAGTACTGATGTACAGTCAACCATCACACCCGCCGTCCTGCAGCGCAACAAAAGCTGAACCGTGTGGATGAAAGAGAGAGATCAGCCAAACAAATTTTCACTTGGCTCACACAAGCTCATGCCAGTAACCCGGGGCACTTCATGTGGACATTTGTTTAATGGAAAGTGGAAGAAAGCGCTTGGGATTTTTTTTTTTTATGTCATTAAGGAACTACGGTATATATTACAGAAATACTGTTTAGTTTTCTTTTTTCTTCGAAAGGAAGAAAATAAATGAGTAAAAATATGAAATCAGTTGTAAGAAGAAAAATCAAACGTAACAATTTTATCTTTTAAATAATCATTTTCAAATTATATATGTTGTCATTACAATTATCTTTTAAGGACCTGGAGGAGAACTAACCCTTTTGTTAACCAAACAACACACAACTGACTGTGACGGTGACTCATTGATTGTTTATCACCATGTAAGCTTTTGAAATAACATCAGACTTTATTTATCCAAAGGATAAATATCATTGACACATCACCAGCATAGTTATTAAGGACCTATTGCAAAAGAGAAAAGCAATAAATGAAGAAAATAGCAAAAATAAAGCTGAATCTTTTGTAATAATTTTCCAAATTCATATTTCAGTTGATTTTTGTAAGCTGATGTAAATGCAACCGATGGACATTAGTCCAATATCTGAAATGCATTCAACTAAACCACTTTGCTTACAGTGACTGCCTCCATACTGAAACAATACCATTTAAAAACCTGTATCAGCATGAGTTAAAAAATGAATTTGTCTTTCATTCTTTAACTACTAGTTTGTCCAGTACTGTGAATTCTAAACATAATAGTAGTAGTAGTTGTAACACAAGCAGTATGATATACCACATTAAGGAAGCATTATAAGTCAAGGTTGCCGGGCCACAGGTTTGTCCTAGCAACCCCCTAACACCTGTCTGCATTGCTTCTACCATCATCTAGGTGATGCCGAGTGGGAGATTCAGAGCAGTCCAACCCTCTAAACCAAATGTTTGGTTGCTAAAGCAGACTGTTTTGGCGGAGAGCTGGAGCACCCAACAGCTGTGTGTTGTCCTGCATCCATAATGCTGCAATTCCAGCTGCTAACTCACTGCTGTGTCCCTCCAGGCGGGAAACAATACCAGATTTTAAAAATTAGTTCCAAACCATGGCATAATTAAAAAGAAATGTTTTTGTCAGAAAAAAATACATTGTCTTTCCTTTCTATTGTTAACTTGCAAACATTAAGTAAGAAAGTAAGAAGAGTAATAAAAATATCAATATAAAAACAATAGATTAAACCAAACAGAAGTTTTATTTAAACTAGTATTAATAGGACAGTCAGTGTCCCAATGGGAAAGAAAAATACGGAAAGATAAATATTGTGAAAAGAAACAGAAACATAGCCCTCATTTTGTGCACGTTAACAAAAACTGTTGTCGGTCTCAGTGAGTTCCCCCCTGTGTAATTAAAGATTAATAGCATGATAATAAAACAAGACCACAACTCTGATTTCTTATGTGTGCATGCAAAAGAGTAATAATATAATACACAAGTCTGTCATAACAGCATTATGACATGCAGAAATATTAAATGAATCTTTCTGTGCCTTTCTGGCCTTTGAAGGTGTAAAGCCAAAACAGGAGAAAAAAAAGAAGATCTGAAAAGCTAGTATTATTTACATTTCTTTTTTTTCTGTGGGTAAATAAGCCATATATTTGCAGAATGGTTGAACCATTAGTTTTGTCCACGTTTGGCTCCCTCGCATCATTGTCTTACGTAGCATTAACACAGCTTCATCCGTGTCCTGGCCTTGAGTATCTCGTTGCATCTCTGTTTCTATAACACCGGCACTTTTCAAAACCACTGAATTAATAAATTGAAGTGTTTCAGGAATGATTAACCGAAACTGACATCCTTGGTTCAAAGGAAGTCCAAGCTGCTGCGTCTGGGCTTCATTGGCAGCCAATGCAGGGAGAGGAGACAGCCGTGACGCCGCAGCATGCCATGCTGTCCCCCCCTGATCTGTCGGAACAGCACAGCAGAGTCGCCCACTGGGGCCTGGGGGGTAGTCACTTGTCAGTATCTACAGGCGGAGGGGCAAGGGTAGCTGGCAGGGATGAAGTCACAGGAGTAAGAGGTGGGTGGGGGGGGGGGGGGGGGGGGGCAGCTACCGACCCCATTAGTTTACAGGATTAAGGGGAATAATAAAAAGGGGTCTTGGAAGTGCTTCACTAATTTCCATGGTAATTTTAAGAAATGCCGGTGATGTGTGGGTGGGCTCATTAAACGTGTGTATGTGTGCGTGCACAACAATCGCTGTAGATATTTCCTGTGCTTCTGCATCATTGTCTTCAAATGGTGAAGCGTGCAAAAGGATTTTTTAGGCCCTGTCCTAAAGTTGACCACATCATGGCGAGGGTGTCTCTTTGAGAGATTAGCACACTATATCACTACATGCTTTCGCCACACACAGATGTTAACAAAATAGCACATAAGCACTTATATACACACACACACACACACAGAAAGCTCTTTGGTCATGAGCATGTGTTTCACTTTGGGTTGATTAAGTTTTCCTTGCAATGATATTAAACATATTTTATTTAGCCTCAGTCTTTTTTACTCTATATAAGGGAATAGGTCCAACACCCAGCTGTATTCTTTTTTTCCTCTAACTTGCCTTGTCTGTTTTTGGCAAAAATGGCTACAGAATTTAGTCTATAGCCCTGCATAACAATCCCTCCAGTGGATGGTTAAAAGAAATCTGTTACTGCAACTGGAAGCTCTTTTTCCAGGAAAAACGCAGTGACCAAATCAAAATAACAAACAGCATTGGATGTCCAAATAAGTAAAAGCACTGGGGGGTGAGTTGGGGGAGTCCGGGAGGGGGTCTGCATGAGACAGGCTGTTGGAGCAGGTGACATCTGTGACCCAGCACAGCAGTGGTGGAGATTTCACACGTGCTCCTTCCTCAAAGGCAACTGGCAAACTCTTATGCTTCGAGAGGCTGCATGGTTGCACATACAATGTCAAACACAGATACATTCTAAAGAACCGCCCGAACATAGCTTAGCATTAAAAGATCTGCCAAAATGGTTTTCCGGCTAACAACCTTTTACTTAAAAATTTTCGTCGATTTGAAAAGATTAATTATTCTAATTTAGTAATAATGGTTGTTTCCCACTACATATCAAGCATTATCTTCTTCCAAAAGTCAAAGGTTGATTTTTAAAACTAAGGTGACAAATTTCACATTTTCATATAAAAAAACCTTCATGATCAGAAATGAGAATCAGAATTACTTAATTGATCCCGGAGAAAATTGATATGCATGATGTGTACAATGTGTATCATGTACTCTGAGGTCCACAGGTCCACCCTGATGTTATTTGCTAGTTCTGTACTGCGTCAAGTGTATTTTCTAACCAGTGACAATATCCCCCAGGGCTTGACCATTATGGGATATTGTGACTGATACAGATACAGATTTTCAAGGAGAGTAAATCATCATTTGCTGATTTGGCAGCAGATGGGTTGAACTTTAGAGCTGCCATGTGAAAATGGACCTTTTCCAGGTGGTGGATGATTTTTTTTTTTTTTTTTTCGTTCTACTCTATTTATTGCTTTTATTATTTTTTGTGATGAGGGATGTTGAGGGGTTTTATGCATTTTGTTGCCTTTTACGCAGTAATTTTTAATATATATGACACAATAAACACAACTAAAACATTGTCGACACAATGACACCCATTCAGCTGACAAGGTGAAAGAAGCTACATGGTTCACTAGATGGCTAATGTTATTAGCAAATTAACTCATCATAATCTCATTGTCCTTGTGAATACAAGATTCGGACATTTAATTACTTTGCAGCATTGCTTCTAAACAGTTACTGAACTAATTAGTGTGAAATCTACACTTAGCGCCATCTACCACAAAACTCACCAACTCAGCTTCAATAACATGGGCTAAATTCTATCTGCAAGACTATAGGCTCATCCAACATAATTCATTAAGTACAATTTTGGCCCAGGCCAGTCAATATCAGCTCGGGGTCTACAATTGCAAACAGTAACCAAATACCGCTTCTCATCAAGATGATAAAGGCTTCCAAACTGCAGGAGGCCTGTAACCAAACCGTGAGCTTACTTGTGACCCCCCCCCCCCCCACACACACACACACACACACACAAACAAAAACTTGACCAAATCTCAACCATGATGTTTGCATACACTTATTCCTATCTTCTGATAGACGCACAACCCTACCGAGATTGCATTGCCTATCACGACCCGTGAGAGAATGTGAGGTAATGCAGAATGCGGCTGTGTTGCGTGTGAAACGGGGTTCGGTTTAATTTTATGGAAAATATCTAAAGGAGAGTCCATTTCAACAATTGCCTCTTTTCTGTGCTCAGCAGGACATACAACACTGTCTCTCTATCACATGCATGCAGATTGGGTACTATGCACATGCATCCGTGTCCTCAACTAAATTGGAACTTCATCCAGCTTCACACAATAACAATCAGATGATTGATCTTGCTTGCTGAGTTATTAACCCATTATATTTACCACACCATTAGTTGCCTGATAACAGAACTGTTAATTAAAACACAGTCCCAAAGTCCGCTCACTGAACTGGGTAACACCAGAATATTAACACTACGTCCATTCCCATTGCCTCGGCTTGTTCATCGTGTCGGGCTACACAAATATATGAATCTTGATTAATAATACTGTCTTGCAGGAGTTTTCCGTCTAAACGCTGCCCATCCCCTCTTTTCCCCTTCCCCAGAGGCATGTGTTTTATCCTGATTTCTGTGTATTATGACAAAGAAGACTCTCTGAAGTCTCCTGCCTCCTCTCCTCTTCTGCAGTGAAGACAGTTTTATGCTCCCTGCCAGTTTTTCTTTTGCCCATCCTTTTTTTTTCCTAGCATCCCTGGTGAGGTGCCTTGTCCCAGTGTTGTGTGGAAGGGATCACCCAGCACGAAAAATTTTGTTAAAGGTATAGATTTGTTGCACCATATGTCTGGCAGTGCAGCATTCTGCTTGCTTTCCACCGGTGCATGTGCGTGCGCGTGTTCGTGTGTGTGTGTCCAGTCCATGCTCTGCTTGGCTGCGTCAGGATAATGCTGTTGGCTAGGAAAGCTCCAGCAAACAAAACAACATATATCATATGGGAGAGAAGAAGTGCTTATATTGCTGTGGGGGGGCGGGGTTGACTGTAGATTTGTTTTTATGCATACTTGTGTGTTTTTGCAACCCCATGCCGTGCACTGCCACACTACTGAGGCAGAACTGCAGGAGGCAGCGCAGCCAGATTGTGACAGACCTGCTCTAACCAGACTGAAGGCAATCATGTAATAACAGAAAAGTTGGACTTTCCTGAAAGGGGTCAAACACGGTTCCCCAGCTGTGCATGCTTTGTTTTTTGTTGCTTTTCCTTCTTCTGGTAGGCCATCGCTGGACTGCGAAGTGTCTTAGTAGCTGGCTGACGTCAGTTTCCACTTTACCAAGCCAATCAATGTACTTGTTTTGTTGTGATAAAAAGATGTTAGTTGCTGTTGGAAAAAAACTTTTTGTCCGGACCAGGTGTCCTCACCATAGCTCCTCTCTGATAAATAAGTATCAAGTTAAAAATTTAAAAAAACTACAAGCAGGAAATTGCATTTTCAATGGAATGGAATTCTCTCCATTTACAGCTTAATTTGTGTTGCCTAGCAATGCCCAGTTCCTTTCACAATTTCCATGAGACTCTTAAGAGGATCCATAGACCAATCAGCCCGCAGTCTCGTCTCATTGTTCAGCCAGGAATCACATTAAAGATTGTCCTTTCTTTTTGGGTCTTTGACCTTCCAAATACATTATTCCCACCCTCTGGGGGAGTGCCATATTGCTGCGAGGTGCTGGTAAAAGTGTAAAAATATTGATCTATTTTTTGATTTATAAATGAGTAGTACCGTATTTGACAACCATGAACATCCATGAGTAGGTTTTCAGAACTCAGAAAACCAGAACTCAGAACGTTATATTAAAAATAAGCCAATGACAAGTTTAATGAATAAGTAACCACATCTAATAATTGTCATTATAAATTTTTACATAATGGAGAAGCCTGTAAAAGACAACTAAGTGCTGTCTGTTGAAGTAGTAATACTGCATAGGTCATTAACTCCACTTTGGCAGGAGCATTCTCTTTCCTCACCAGCTGTTTGCCAATTTTGGTGTCGAACCCGATCCGCCTTAGATATGCATCTTGGCTTGGCCACTGGAAATCACCGGTAATCGATAGAGCATGAGGCGGATCTGAAGACTGAGGTGAAATTAAGCTCCTTTTGGCTTCATGGTTTAATGTGATGTAATATACGCCTCATACAAGGCTGTGTCTTGAAACCAAATGTCAAAACTCTTACAATTAATATCAAAAGAATAATAAAAAATGCAGTCTGATTGTCAACACAACTTGAAACACTAATGGTGTCTCATTTTCTCTGTCTTTTGCTTCCTTTTCCCTTTCACTAAATGGTATGTAAATGTGTATTGTGGGACAGGCTGTATGGAAATATGGAAATATTCCCTGCACTCAGCGCTTATCGGCCTCTCTTTATACAAAACACTCACACACACACACACGCGCGCACACACACACACACACCAGGCCTGCATTCAGCATACATAACTGTTCAACTTTAAAGTTGTCCCTCTCTGCCAGTTTGTCATCTCTCACTAGCCTTCCAGATGGCCACCCCTTTGCCCTACACAACACCACCCCCCTCACCTGCACCTCACTGCCATGCCATGAAGCATGCATTTTCAAATAAAGGATCTTGACTGAGGTAAAGAAGAAATGAATAAAACCCTCTCTTGAGAGACTCGTGAAGGGAGAAAGATGGAAAATTACACACAACGAAGAAATTGCTGCAATTCGAGGTTTGAGGTTTAACCTCAGGACTAATAGTGCATCCTGAATGTAGTCTTTGCAAAGAAACGCCTTAATTACTGGATGAATGAGATATTAAACACGTGCATATCCAATTAATTAATGATAATGACACAGGCATTCATGAATGGCAATTTAAATGGGCATTCAAGAGCATTTCTTGGGTTATTTCATTACTTTTCCAGCAATTCGGGAATCATGAAAATTAGATAAATTAATTTTTAAAATTCAGTTGCTGTGAAAATCTGCAAGTCAATAAAATAAAATCTGCACATTATAGATACGGATGGCTGACTCACAGTTTTTGACCAGGGTTTACAATTTAATTTGCCTTTTTTGCTTTACCTTGTTTTTTTTTTGGGGGGGGGGGTGTCTTTTAAAGGTGCAAATAAAGATTTATCTATTTCTATTTTTTGGAAAACAACAGTTTTTGCAAACATTTCATACATTATATGACGTCCAAACAAACAAATAAAACAAAACAAAACAAAAAAAAACCTACGATAACCAGGCTTAAGCAGCAGTTCTGAGCAGGATGATTTTTCTGGGGTGGCCAAACAGACACTTGTTGGTTTTTTATAAGAATTGTCTTTTAAACTAAATTGCTTCTGAATTTGATCACTACACAAAATGCTTTTTTTTTCATCAAACAAGCTTCATTAAATTATTCAGTGAGAATTTGCTGAAGATGTGTGCTCCTTCTCTGCAATGCCCTGTTTCGCATTCACACAGCAACGCTGATTCACCAGGGGGAGTGTTGTAAGAGAACCACACGTTTGTTTCCCTCCTCTACAGAGTTCTGGCACGGATTGGACAGAATGGGATGCTGGACTTTGGGGGGCACCTCTGGTCCTATTATCATCTCTTTTACTTTTTGCCTTTTTAAGTTTTTCATCTTTGATTCATTTCGCTTATTCTTTTTTTAAATTCAGGTCCTGCCATCAGGCCCATTCAGTCATTATCACTAGCTATTCAAAAGCTCTATTCCCATTTTCTCCCTGTACTCAGTGGCACACTTTTTCATTATTGTTCTCCGTTCACTTCCTGTTGTTCCCTATTAGTACATCCCAACTACCATCCTCTGGTGAATTCCTCTAGATTGTATATAAACTCCCCATTTGTCCCTGTCATCATTCCCTCTGTTTCTTATTCCAGTCCCTTGCAATCTTTCCATTGTAGTGGGATCTGCATGCCTCTCCCCGCTCCCTCCCTTCTTTGCATTTCTTTTTCCTGCCTGCATCTTTACTGCAGGGTGTAATCATCCCTTGTTTCTGCCTGCCTTGTCACATTGCCCCCCCCCTTGCCCACGTCAGTTCAGGCCCCGTCACATGATGACGGTACAGGCCCGGCTGACATCTCACGCCGGTGCTGAGGGCCTCTGATGCCCGTGACACTCGTGCTGACCTGTCCCCCACTTCTCAAAGCACTGAAAACATGAAAATGGGATGTATTTCTTCCCAGTGAGCTGTTAATGGGGGAATTTGGCATGAGCTGCGATTTTCTTCCATGACATCTCATAAATTGGAGGAGGGAAAAAAGAAAGAGTTTTGTCTTTGGTGTTTTTTTTTAGTTTTGGCGTTATCAAAGACCTAACCTCGATATTATGCCTTTCCCTTTAGTTCATACCCTGCTGTCTTCTCACTTGGTATTCTCTGGCTGTTGTTGGTGGGAGAGAACACATCAGCACTATTTTCTTCAGAGCTTTCTGGCACTGAGGAGCCACCGCTTCCCCCTTCAATACTACC
Organism: Fistularia commersonii; assembly: GCF_037954325.1. Lineage (NCBI taxonomy): Eukaryota > Metazoa > Chordata > Actinopteri > Syngnathiformes > Fistulariidae > Fistularia > Fistularia commersonii. The sequence continues at coordinate 11,415,090 of NC_141303.1, read as the reverse complement.
TCAAATAACAAGCATGCATACAGTTGCACATGCTCACATGCGCAAATACACCTAGATGTGCAGAGCTCAGTCCTTGATGCAAAGCTGCGCATCTGTGAACGTCTCAGTATCTCCGGGTGTAAGGATTTGTGTCATGGCTCTGATCGTGCAAGCTAAGTGAATTCTTTAACGGTCACATGCTAATCAAGTCAAACCAATGACTGCCTCATTAAATAAAATACGGGAGCAAGGACAAGAGCCCGCTCATTCCTTATCCTTGCATATTCATCATGAGCTCTCCTGCATAATGTTGCGTGGAACGATTTTACGCAGGTTGACATTTGGCTTGGTTCTCCTGGTTCTGCAGACCCTGCTTGGAGGGGTGTTTCAGTGTACAAATCTAGACAAGGCTGGAAGACTCTTGACACGCTCAAACTTCAGTCAGCATATTGATCATGCATAGTGTTCAGCTATTTTGTATCCATTTTAGAAATGTGAGTTAATTTGCCACATGAACACAATTACAGTTCACTTTTATTGTTACTGATGCATTAGTTTGTGGCATTATTAATATTTGTCTGTGAATGAGTTTGTATTCATCTTTGTGTGTGTGTGTGTGTGTGTGTGTGTGTGTGTGTGAGTGTGTGTAAAACATATAAAAGAATTTCAGCAATTGGAATCAAAATTACTGACTGTAGGCCATTTTAAACAGATGGCTTTTGATTTTTTTGACCTAAACAAAGCAGGGATTCAGCATTTCGGATGTCACGGGGGAATGAATTTCAAAGTGAAGCCTTGGATGAAGACCTGTGAGAGCAGAGGGATGTAGCAATATGGAGCAGGTCAGAAGGATTAGGAGGGGCCAGGTTATGAATGCATTCAGTGAGTAAGTAGCAACATTTTGAAATTAATCCTAGATTCTTTGGCCAACCAATGGAACTGTTGAAGGATGAGGGTGATGTATTCTCTTGGGGTGTCTGAATACTGGTGCGAGCGGCAAAATGCTGGATGAGCTGGAGTTTATGAAGGGATTTGTTAGGAAGACAGAAAAGAATTAAGTTGCAGTAATCTATGTGGGAGGTGATATTGCAATGGACAAAAATGGTTGCAGCATGTGAATTGAAGCAGGGGCGAGATCTGCTGATATAGAATAGAAAGAAATAAACGGACCAGCTGATATGATTAATATGGGACCAGAAAGATGATGCCCTATCTTGGGTGTCACTTAGACTCTTAACCGGATTGGAGAGAAGGATGGAGAACTTGTCAATGCTAACAGAGAAAGTTTGAGATTTGTGAATGGTGGAGCTGAACTGAAACGAAGAACTTGAGTTTTGTTAGTGATGAGTTTGAGAAAGTTAGAAATGAACCGGGATTTGGTCACAAATAGCCAGTCAGAAAGGGAGGAAGGTGGTTGAGTGGAATTTGGTGTCATCCTCGTAATGATGAAAGTTGATGATATGTTTACAGACTGTTCCGCTGAGAGGGAGCAGGTAAAAGAGCATTAATAGAAGGGGCCACACTAGCAAGGATGGGAAAGTCATGGGATGAGTGGGATTTAAGTTGGACAAACTGAATGTCACTGGAGAGATAGGAAGGTGAAGGGTGTGGGCTAAATTCTGATTCATGCAAATCTGTCATGGAGAGTGATGTGAGATACAATGTCAAAGGCCGAAGAGTGAGGATGGTGAGAAAAACAGTCGGCTGCCATCAGAAGGTCATTGGTCACTTTAAACAGAGCTGTTTCTGTTCTGTGAAGGGGGTGGATATTTGGCTGGAATTTACCATAAAGGTCGTGATTACGGACGTGTGTGAAGCCTGGAGGTGACAACTTTTCTCAAGGAATTTTCAGATAAAAGGGAGATTAGAAATTGGGGAATGGTTTCGGGAGTCATATGGATCTGAGCCAGTTTTTTCCAGAGATGGAGTAACAGAGGCAGTTTTTAAGTCATAAGGGAACAATTCCAGGGATTAGGGAAGAATCAATGATAGAGGTAAAGAGTGGGGGCAGTGAGGGGGAGACATGTTTTAACCAGAACTGTGGGGAGCGTGTCCAGGTGGCAAGGAGATGGTCGAGTTTTTGAATTTTTTTTTTATACGTCCTTAATGGAGGGGAGAGTTGAGTTTGAATAAGATGGACAAAGAGAGGAACAGGGTGTAGGCTTTACAAGCTGTAGCTACCTCAGAGGCAAATTGCTGGTGGAGGTGTGTGATTTTGGAAGTGAAGAAGGACATGAGGGAATAGCAGAAGTCAGCAGAATGCATATGAGAGGGAAGAGAGTCCAAGGACTGGTTAATGTTGTTTAACAGAGAAAAAAAGACACTTGGAGTTGGATTCATTGGAGGAGAGTAAATCCAGGGTAGTAATTGAATTTGGCTGAGGAAATGCAGTCCTAATAAAACATAGCATGGTTCATCGTACTGCTCCTTTCAAACGGTGAGTCTGTACTGAGGCATTCAGGTTGGTGTCGTTTAGCTTTGAGGATAAAGACATTGATTGGTGTTTGAGCGTCGCAAATGTGTTGAGAAGATTGTTGAAGTTGCCATTGTAGTGGGAAACTAGTTCATCCGGGTCAGTAGTTCAAGAGAGTGTGCATTTGAGGAGCTTGTTGATGGCAGATGAGAAGGTGTCACAGTTAATATTGTTGGTTTTCCTAAATGCAAGGAGTATATGTTTTTGAAAGCACTCGTTCACATTGAAGGAGACGGATTAGTGATCAGTGAGTGGAAATAATTTGGCTTGGCAATCAGAAGGAATGACATAGGGACGGCACAACACATCCAGGGTATGGCCTGTAGTGTGAGTGGAGAATTGAGTGTATTGTTTAGCTGAAAAAACTATTCAGACAGGATGTCAAGTCTCTCGAGAGGGAGGTTACTTTCATTGTCCATATGAATGTTGAAGCCACCAATGTAACCGCGGCAGGACTTGACAGAGATGTCAGAATAGAAGAAGAGCCACAGGCGGGAGCGCGGCCAGGTGGAAGCGGAGATGCAGAAGCGGAGTAATGAAGGAGTGTCGCTGTGGGGTGATGGACAACCGACAGCTCAATTCAACATGGGCCACACAAATTATTTCTCAATGAGTATACAGGTCAAACCTGCCAATTAAATTTGGAATATTGGAGATTGATAGGCTGAAATTGGAGGCTTTTGTTGGCCAATCAAACTGTTTGAGGTTGTTGAAGATTTTTGTCTTCTTCTATTGGCTGCTCCTTTCATGGGGTGCATCACCGTCCTCCATCTAACCTGTATCCTCGTCTCTAACACCAAGTAACATCATGTCCAGTTGGCCATGATGGGGTACCATTAGGCTATTTAGTTATTTTATTGAAACTTTAGTCTTAAATTAATGGGTTGGTTTCACTGCAGAGATAAAAAAGGTTAAAGCCTTCCAAGCATTTCAAGTAGCAGTTCTTCTGTGGAATGTTGGAAATTTCAAGTGAAGTCGTATTTGCACAGGCACTTTTGTTTATTCTATTATTTATTAATATTTAGGCCGGTCACATGTCACACTTTAAGGCATTTGTAGTTAATCTCCAGAAAAGAGGAGCATTTTCAATGGAAGAAAGCTTAAAAAATAATTAATAATGTAATCCACATCGGTGTAACCTCATGGATACGATTTGGATTAAGATATTATCAGAGTCCTGTGGGAATTTGATGTTTGATACTGCTATAACACGGCAGGTTTAGTACAGTGGAATCTGCTATCAAATGGATTCAATCGTTAGGTTTTAAATAAAATATTAACACCGATACATAATTATCCATAGCATTTCAGTTTTTTTTTTTAATAAATGCTTGTACAAAGTTTCATTTACATCATTATAGTAAGACCGTATGCTGGACTGAATGAAGTCAAGGTAGTTGCAAAAAAGAGCTATAAGAACAAAGCAATTGAGAAAATAATACTGTATGTATATTGAAATTATAATGCACTTGATGAGCAAATATAAAGCTTAATCCACCATTTAGCGTTCCCTTACTAAATTTTTTTTTTTTCAAGGCAAACCTAAGTATTGTGCTGTATGCAGACAAAAAAATGTTTAAATTCTACTATTGTATATCATATGCTGGTGACTGCAGGTAAACCTTTTAGCAATGGAATTAGTACTGAAGTGCTTTTTTTAATTTTATTTTTTCATTTTGTGTAAAACAGAGGGATAAATATGAGCCAATATTAAACCCCAGTGGTGAAAAGAGCACAATAAATCATTAGAATGCATTAGAATAGAAAAGCTCTTTTGTCACTGTACAAATACAATGTGACGGAATTAAGGATTTAAAACAAACTATACTGCCAGCATGTTGAAAATAAAGTAAACATAATTTCTAGCCAGAAGGAAAAAAAAAAGATGTACTGAGATTCCACCAATTTATGTGAAAATCTGAGAGACTGATACAGGCACGCTGTAGTCTTGTACCCTATAGGAACGGCAGGGTGGCCCAGGAGGCCAGGATTTCATGCTTACAGTAACTCTGATTTGTAGCTGGCAGTCCAGGCAGGGAAGAATAGAGAAGTAAAAGAGAAGCCCACTTAGAGATCACACTGATCCTTGGCCCAGAGTGATGGCTGAAAGATGTGCAACGAAAGACAATGACAGACAGTCCTCATTAATGCTGGAGCCTGTGCTGTAGAGTCCAATCAGGGCCCTCTAAAGCAAAGTAATGTCACACACCGAGAGCCTCCAAGACCCACACACATGCAAAGACACATGCTATCCAAGCAATGAGATGAGGCAAGCTAAGCGTGTGGGTACTGATGGCTTCACTGCTCAATTGATGGGTGCTTATGGCTAAGAGAAGAAGAATAGCTCCTAATGCAGGGCCAGTGAGATGAAGTGGAGAGAGATGGAGCTGTGCCTGTGCTGTATTGATGAGTCACTGATAGCCCGAGACCAGCGGCGCTTCCGTGCAACACGCAAAGCCGCCACATTTGACCAATGTGCTTCCCAGCTGTTTCCATTAAAAAGCTTTAGCCATGAAAATCACCTCAGCTGTCACTACAACCCTAATAAAAGCATGCACACTCTCAGGTGCTGAATAATACCAGTAAAAAGCTGTGTTATCATGTTTTATAGACTTCGGGTATGGAGCAGATGGGCTGTGTGTGGCGCAATGATAGAATTATTTTACAGTCATAAACTGCCACCAATACAAAGGCATTAATTTCTGTACCAGAAATAGCTTTGCCATGGCGCTAATGTATCTGAGCGGGTGTTGTATAACTTGGCTGGTCTGAGAGTGTGTGTCACAGATCCATATGTGTTTGTACTGCCATTCAAATGTTTACTTCCCATCTGAATGTAATCAGTAGTGTGTGGATTTATTGAACGCCTGTTTATTGGTATGATTGACTCAAATGCTGGACAAAGAGGCAGACGACCAGTCAGCCTTTACGCCTCCCCTTTTCCCCTCAAAAGGTACTTTTTAGACTTTCTAATGCAGGCTTTTGCCCCTGAACTGTTCTATAAATAACTTTTTGGGGAAGACGGAAAAAAAAAATTGAAGTCAGCGTAGGTATGAGTTCACGGGGGTTCTGGGATTGGTCCTTGTTCCCAAAGGTGATGCAAATGTTTGAAACCAGATATGACATTAAACAACATCTCAGTTTAACTGTTGGTATTATCCAATCTCCCCCCCCTCCTAAAAAAAACAAACAAACAAACAAACCATTAGATCCAGGTGACAGCTTGCATAAAGCCTTGGCAGTACATCAATACTGCTGAAAAATGGGGTGTGTTTTTCATCAGAACAATGGAGTAAAGGGGAAAAACTACGAACATCTACCATAGAGTCTTACAGTCAACCCCTACTGGGCTTGAATGATGCTTTCAACAAAAAAAAGCAAAAAACTTTGGAAGTTGTTTATTAATGAAAATATCTATTGACAGCTCCAGAATGTGAAAACAGTGCTACTCATTGCGAATCCACTTCTTTTTTTTCCATCAAAGCCTCTTGTTCGCAAGTAGTTAAAAATGACATTCTGACTAACACAGCATGTCAGTTCTGGTTATCTGTTACATGTAAATGATTTTGTGGGACACTTTTCTTTAGATATTTGCTTAATGGTGGGCGGCATTAAAGCATACTTCCTTTAAAAAAAGAAGAAGAAAAGAACAGATTCCCAGAATATTTCTTTGAACACATTCCCAAAAACTTTGATCCCCATGTTCTGATAATAATGATAATGATGATATAATGATAAATTAACCTCAGAGAAGCTATTCCTGAGTGAAAAGTTTGTGGGATTTTTTTGTATTTAATTCCATGGCTGAAGTAGAAAGAGGAAGATGTATACTTCCTCCTGTTTTATCTCAGCTGCAAGATGCTTGGTACGCACACTGGATATGACTCAGAAGCCAGTGCTCATTTCAGAATTAGTGCTTTTGAAAAAAAGAAAAAAAAGTTATATTCAAAAATCAAAGTCTATAGCTCTGATTGGGAAAATATCTTTTAGTATGAATAATGAACATAGCTACAATTTAATCCCTGAAATTATGCCAGAATGGCTCTTTTCGTCAAGGCTGATGTTCCCTTGAGAGCACTCATCTGTTTTAAATAACAGCTCTTACACCTATCAAATTGCTGCCGTACGGCCATTAGATTAAATAAAAAAAAATAAAAAAAAAACTTGTGTAATCCATCTGGTGACCTCCACATCAGCAGCCTTCACCCACTCCCATCCTGTCTGCTGAAAACATGGACACACATTCTTTCCTAAGTCTTCCGATTCTTCACAGTTTTTTTATCTTTTAAGAGTATGTGCTTGTGTATGTCTGTGTGTTTGTGTGATCACATGGCACATGGTAGCATGTCGATGCCAATGAGTCTCACGAGATAGGGTGATTTGGGGAAAAAAAGTGTGTGTGTGTGTGTGTGTATGTATTTATATGTATACATACATACATAGATATGTATATATATATATATACATACACACACACATATATGTGTTTGTGTATATACAAATGTGTGTGTGTGTGTGTGTGTGTATATATATATATATATATATATATATATATATATACATACATACATACATATATATATATATACATGTGTATGCTGTATCTGTGTGAGACGTTTAATTTGGCTGCTGCACATATTTGCAACCAAAGCGGCCGTTAGATCTGCATCCTGTTGAGCAGTCGGGAATGAAAAGAGATCAGCTTTGCTCCATCCATCAGGAGTGCGGTGAGGGTAATGAATTTCAGGAGACTGAGCATGCTAACGAGTTCATTATTCCAGCCTGGTTTAGGAGTAATTACCATTTTGCATCCAAAGCCACTGAATATAGGGTTGCTCTTGTCAAATTAAGCCAAGTGTGAATTCAGATAAATATTTTCGTATGCAGTGATGCCTCAGTGGGCAGTGGTGATAGCCTGAGAGGTGATATAGTTTTTTTGGGTTTTTGTCATCCTTCCAGTGATGGTGATTTTCAACTAAAAACATTTGTTTCTTTGTTTTCATATATTTGCTGAACACAAACTAAGCACAGTGAATAGGGGTCCACAAACCTTCGAGGGACACCATTACACCGGAATTTGGTTGACGTTTTTCTTCCCAATTCGGTATTCTTCACAGAACCAACGCGTATTTCAAGATTATTTATGTGTTTTTAAAACAAATCTCCTTCTGCAGAAGTAGAACATTCTAGTGGTTCAGGAGGTATTTGAAAAAAAAAACAAAAAAACATGTTTTTCTAAAAATGAGAATTGCTGCAGCAGATAAAAGGTCAGTCTGGATTGGAGATATTGCAAGCTGCTTTCAAGGCAAATTCCCTTCAACTGCAAGAACTTACCTCTGTTCCTGAAGGAGCTTTAGCTTTAATTTACAGACACACTTCCAGAACTTTGCACTGGAGCTGATAAGTTTCCCAGCAGTACCGGTAGTTTTATTTCAGAGTGTTGTGCATGAAACTCACGAGTGCTCAAGCACCAGTTCACTAGAAGATCAACTGCTGCACTTCCATTCAAAAATGTCATTACCAATGACAGTAATGTTTGCAAGAGGTTGCAGTGTTGTAACCAATATACGCGCAGTGAGAGAAAAACTCACTTAATGTAATTAAAACCTACTTTTTCTCTCCAACACTGACTTGGTGAATGCAAGTGGGTTTTGACAGATAAGATTAGCAGTCATGTTAGTTGCGGCATTAGGGTAGCTGCATTAGGGTAGCAGGATTCATTTTAGACTGAAAGTGACTCATTACCAGGTTGCGGACTGTGTGTATTGTGAGTCCCCACCTCATAAAATTTATCTTTGAGGTTGTGTGTATCCCCGAGTAAATACACACATTATCAGGAGTCCAGAGTTCAGCCCACAGAGCCATGTTCCATTCTTAAGCATTCTGACAGGGAGGGGACACCCTGATGCATTCAGAAGAAATTAAACTTGTTTCTTAACACACGGTTATCCAGTTGTAACGTCATTTGGTTGAAAAGGCATGTTTTGATTAGAACTGTGGAATTGCTTGGAATTCGAAAATGTATAATTTATGAAGGAATGAATGATACAAATTAAAGCATACTTTTGAATGCAACATTTTTTTTTGCTTATTATTTAATAATAATTCCTGTCAAATGGAAGGTTTGATTAGTCTTTTCAGGTGGCTCATTTTACCATCCTTTTTTACTTCAAAGGTGGATAAGAAGAACTGCAAGATCAAAACCCTGTTTACTAATGGGCATTATTAGGACACAGTGACACTCATGGAGAATTACTACTTTTTGTTTGCCACCAGCAGATATCCTCATCCCGAATGAATAATTTCTTCTGCTACCCTAAAATAGCTATATACTGCCATGACAGAACGGTAAACATTTCAATTCGATAGCATAGCTTTTCCTGCACACAGCCGGGTTTTAAACTCGAAATCATCGAAATCACAAAGATATCTCTTTTTATTCCCCTCTTAGAAATGTGAGTCTTGGTAGTGACTAGTAATCAAGTAGATATCTGCAGGGTGAATATTTAGTTGCTAGGCAACAGTTGTTGGCTTTGGATGGGAACCCCAGAGCTGAAGAGTTGGTGGGGAGGCGGTTTGGTTGGGGTGCTTTGTGCCAAACCAGAAACATAAGTAGACCAAAATGGGTTGTATGGACAAATTGGCAATTACCTCTGGACTGCATTGCTCATGTCCCTTTGACAAATCGGGCCACATGGTGGAAAGCTGATTATGAAACCCTTTTCACTTGGATGTCCTTGTATTGACGGTTATGAATTTGTACATTGATCGTTATGCTCATGAATTTAAAACAATTGTCTCTACATTATAGCTCAGTTATTGACGACCCTTGTTTTTCTTGTCTGAAACAAACGAGGCAACAGAATTTGTTGGGATTGTTACAGTATTGAACAAGAACGCTGACATTCTATCATTAGAGGGCTGCAACATTTATTAGTACCTGTGAGCGGGATAAGAGCAGCCACAAAAAGTACCACTCACTTTGCTTCTAGAATAGAATATACCGTTTTTTGTCTCACAGTGGGGAAATTTCTATTTACACAAGAGATAGCAGAGAGTGCACCAGTTTTTAAATATTGAAGTAGATAAATATATGTTAAAGGGTGGCATTAAAAATATCAGATATTATAACAATAATTCTTCTTCATTCGTCTTTTCCCTTTAGGGGTTGCCACACCAAATCAACTTTCTCCATCTAACCCTATTCTCTGTATCCTTCTCTCTCACACCAACTACCTTCATATTCTCTCTCAATGCGTCCATATATCTTCTCTTTGGTCTTCCTCGAGACCTCTTGCCTGGCAGCTCCGATTTCAGCATCTGTTTACCAATATATTCTCTATTCCTCCTTTGTACATGACCACACCATCTCAGTCTGGCTTCTCTGGCCTTCTCTCCAAAACATGTAACATGTGCTGTTCCTCTGATAGGCTCATTCCTGATATTCTAACAATAATGATAATATAAAAAGAATAACACTCGTATGCAAAAATGGAAATCTAGCAGCAGAAAACAGTTGCTTACAGTTGCAACACCAATGAATAAATGATGAATGAAATGAAATGTTAGCAAAGCTGGATGTTAAACAGTCTAATGTAGAATGTATTGAAATGCGACAAAGCAAAACCTGAACAAAAGACCCGTTTGTTGGACCTATGTTGTTGTTGTACACTTTTGTAATATTTCTATTGTATGAGTTTTTCTTACTTAGTATTGTTCCATCTGCAAACATCCCAAAGAGTAACCTGCTAAAAGGAGCCTCGGAATAAAGTAATTATAAGAATCACCCCTGAAACATGCCTCTCCATCCATCCATCTTTCCCAGCATCAAACATGATAGCCCATGTGTTTTACCCACCTCTGTTTTCCCATGTTCCCCAATATTCTTTGCCTTATCCATGCCGCCCACACACCTTGGTCTACCCTACAGCAACCAGTGAAGTCCACAACGTTGACAAAGGATTTTCTTAACACAGTTCAGAGGTCATTTTGTCCCACAGAATCGGGACTCTGGTTATTTTTAATCGTAGGGCACCAGCTAATGGTATTTGCAGAGTTAAAACAGTTTAGCGCGTGTTTTCCGTAATGGCTTTGACTGCGTGGCATGGCCAGCGGCGCCGTTGTGACTGGTGAAAGGATAGCTCTAATTCAGCCTAACATTGTATTGCCCTGGTTGGACTGCAGATGGCTGGTGGGATGGTGGTGTCAAGGGGCCACAGTAACACATCACAACACTGTAAGTTTGACACATGCAGCCGCTGACATTTGTGGAGTCACATGTAGAATCATCAGTTTTGGTGCACAATCCACAGAACAAGGCTAATCAGGGCCCAATTAAACCAAATCTTTTGCTGTCAAATGAGACTGAAGCACTGAACCTTCCTTTGGGCAGTCATTGGGTTGGTGGCTACATCTGTACAGGGTAGTAGCTCATAGTTCCATAGCTGTGTAGTTGATGAAATGGCTTTTATATGAATGGCAAATTACCCTTTTCCCAAAATCAGCTTATCAATGCATGCTTGTAAATTGATGAAATCAAATTCTCAGTTTAGCTTGTACATATGTTTGTTTGTGACAATGGGGTGTCTGTGTGTGTGTGTATGTGCGCGTGCGTGCATGTGGGGAAAAAAAACAACCTCAGTATCCGTTAACATGCCGCATGTCCATTGACCTTTGCCAATTAGGTAAAGTATGCTTCAGCGAAATGGTTAAAGCATTTTGATGCTGACCTGCTAAGTTGTCCCATCCACATGTGACAGTAGTGTAGCATCTAACACAAATGGTAGTTAGTAGCTTTACCTTCCAAAACCATCATAGTGATGGACAGTAGTTTTTTTTTTTTTTGACAGCAGTACGGCTAAAGTTTTCATTGATTTTTTTTATACATATCTACCGAGAGGTTTAGTCCAAGAAACAAAGGGGTCAATGTTCAGTTTCAGTGCGGCTACACTCCACAAGTCTCTGTGTAACTTGCTAAATCTCCATCATAACTGCTGTGCATAACAGGGTCATAACTGTATGTGAGGTAATCGTGTCTGCTATGAGTTACAGGAGAAAATAGAGTAATAACAGATCAACAGTCCGCTTAAGAGTTGTAAGGGTCAAATATTGTTTTTCAGATATACAGGAGTGTTTACATAACCGCGGCTTTTTATGTACCTCACACCTTTCTATTTTTTCCATCTTCATGCATTAGAAATAGAAGAGACCTGAATGTAACCCAATAACCTCATGAATAATTGCCAAAATTCTGCCAAAAATTTTGAAGTCAAAATAATAATCCTCCATCCAGCCATTGTCTACCGCTTATCCGGGAAGCAGTAGAAGCAGAGTTCAAGACCTCCCTCTCCCCGGCCACTTCAATTAGTACTTCCAGGGGGATCCTGAAATGTCCTGACACAGCCTAGAGACATAGTCCTTCCAGCGTGTCTTGGGTCTTCCCCTTTGGGCCTCCTTCCGGTTGGACATGCTCGGAACCAGCGAGGCATCCTAACCAGCCCAAGCCACTTCACCTGGCTCCTCTCCACGTGGAGGAGCAGCGACTCTTCCCTGAGCACTGTGGAGGAAGCTCATTTCAGCCACTTGGATCCTTGACCTTGTTCTTTCGGTCACTACCCGCAGCCCGTGACCATAGGTAAGGGTAGGAATGTAGCTCAGTTGGTAAATTGAGAGTTTTGCCTTTTGGCTCAGGTCCTTCTTCACCAGGACAGAGGTCAGCATCACTGCTGACGCCGCACCAATAGGCCTGTCAATCTCCCGTTCCATCCCCTCCTGCCACTTGGGGCAGGACCTCCTCCCTGATTCAGAATGGGTAGTTCATGAGTTTCCAGCTGAGAGCCATGGTTTTGAGCGTGAGGTATTAATCTTGATTCTGACTACTTCACATTTGGCTGGAAACGGCTCCAGCGAGAGCTGGAGATCACGGTCTGATGACACTAACAGAACCACATAATCCGCGGAAGGCAGAGACCCAATCCTGAGGTCACCACACTGGACCCCCCCTACACCCTGGCTGTGCCTAGAAATTCTGTCCATAAAAGTTATGAACAGAATATGAGACAAAGAACAGCCCTGGGGGAGTTCAACCCTCACTGGAAATAAGTCCAACTTAGCCCCAGACAACATAACTCCTGGTGGTCACTGTGACACGGATCCCCTCCACCATGATAATATGGCTCCTAGAGGAGGAAAAAATAATATTAAGAAAATAATAATAATGAAATCTATTTGTGACACAAGAAGGCATTTAATTCTAATATCTGCCATTAGTCTGCGCTAGCCATTGAGAGGGAAAAGACATTCATAGATAATTTGCAAGTTTTGAATCAAGTTCCAACATCCCACGAAAAGGCCTCCCATTAATTTGTCGGGGGGGAAAAAAGGAAATTGGAACTTTTCTTTTCATGCCACCTGCTTTTCATATGTAGTGTCTCCTGTGTCTCAGTGGACAGTAACGCAGAACCTCTGAACCACACGATTTGAAAGGTTAATACTATTTTTAAAATCCCATAAATGCACCATTACCAGAGCAATGAAAATATAATCAGTTTTAAAACTTACGACAGCCATTTTTACAGCTCGTGTCACATAAGCTCTTGTTAAAAAGATAGATTTGCAACAGATAAAGGTCTTTAGAGAGAGTGTCTATTCAACTCTCCCCTGAAACACAGAGTACAACTGCCATGCCAAAGAGCAAAGGTTCTGGGCAGTTCACACCTTCACAATGGGAGATCGCAGAATCAGAGCTAATCTTGAAAAATGGGTTGTTCTCACTCTGGTAATATCGATATCATTTATAATGTATGTTACCTAAGATATGTAGCACAACTTCTTGACTCTAAGCTGTGTGTCTAAAATGTTTTAACACCTCTTGAAATAGATTAAATGTTTCAGGAAAGACTGTCCAGTTTGCTTTGTTTTTCTATAGATGTTTGTTTTGTTTGTCTATAGATGAAATATGACCATATAGCTTCATTCTCTGTGATCAACAAAGATTGGAATGAGCTAAAGGTATGATGATACACTTTAATCAAAACAAAAAAAAAAAAATGGAGCTCAATAGCAGCAGAACTGATAAGTAAATTCATTGATGAGAAGAGCTTGAAGTAATATACCTTGGAAAAGTGATGTAAGTCAGACATAATTTTTAATTCTAATAGATTAGACAATATGGCTTATGTTGGTCACTCTTGGGAATTTGTGGAAAAGAAGTAGAAATGTCCATGGCATGATTAAGAATTGTGTAATTTTTTGAATCTGATGTTGGGGCATTTAAGATATTTGTCAAAAAACATGGTATTTAAGACAAGAGACTCAGCAAAGACCTTCTAAAAATACATTGAGACAACCCAGGTGGAGTTGAGATTGCAGTTTTCCGGGAGTGCATTTCTAGGAGGAATTGACATGGAAAGACCAAAAAGATGGTGATGAATGTAAAGAGGTGTCCAGCAGGGTTGGAGCGGCGAGCTGATGCTGCGTCCTTGAATTCTCTACATGTGGCCCTCAACAGATCGACAGCAGAAATTCAGTGCACTGGCAGGCCCGGACTTCATACATTTAAAGGATTTAAGGGTTAGTTTAGGAGCAGTTTGGAAGTGACCTAATACAGTATGTGGCCTCCAAGCTCAAGCAGATGAAAGCCCTCTGACTTTGCAATGTAAACAGCTAGTAACTAGTTATTGGTTCAACTGAATAGAACACTTTGTTTCTCATTAATAGTTTCTTTAAGACTCAGGAGTTTCTAATAGTATCCAAACAAGAAACTAACACCAACTGACTTTGAGGGGCCTCGGTTTCTATGCAGGTCAGGCATTTTACGATTCCCTCTGATTAAAGATTGTCTGTGAACCAGATTTTTGTTCCATCATCCACAGAATGTGACATCTCAAGGTAAACTATGATGTCACTGTCATGCATAAAGTCACACTAAGTCATCTGTCATGCAGAGCTGTCCTTCCTATTAGAAAAAAAACATGTCATAGCATTATTGAGTTACAGTTGGGCCCCGATCTCTCACGTTTGTTTGTTACATTTATATAATATTTACACTTTCTAAATCTAAATAAATAAATAGAGATATGTAGATGAACTATTTGGTTTCCCGGGTGTAGTTTTGACATTATTTTATCCCGTTTTCAGCTTGGCCATCATGACTCGTTCTTTGGTTTCTGCAGCTCTCCCACCCAATTTTTTTTTTTTTTTTAATGCTATCACATAGCATTCAGCAAAAGGAAATCAGGTTGTTTTGAGTGTGTGCACACATGAGATTTGAAATGAAATGAACTAAAATGGCTTACTTTTGTATCGAACGCTTCATGAATATTTATAAACATTCTAGGAACATCCATGTTTGAGCATTAGAAACTACTCTGTTGTTTACCAACTCCAAAGTAATTCAACAAGCCAAGTGATCAAGTGGATTCAGACACAGAACAGACAAACTGACAAAGGACCTAGTCAAAATAGGGCAAGTTGAAATCCACAATAGATTGTTGAAATCAGAGGGAAAGGCAACAGTGTGGAGAACAGCAAGAAGTTGCAAGGCACGTAATGTATCCTAAGCAGTGATGAGTCAACTGAGGATTAAACACCATAATCTCAACACTACACTGCTCATTACAGGAAATCAACTGACAGGTCTTCACTATCAAAGTACAGAGGCTGAAAGTGTTGCGCAGAGTTTTTCTTTTTAATTTTCAAGAAATATGTCCTTGAGAAATACAATAATAAAAATGTGGTTTCCAGAAAACATTGGGTGGAAGTAATGAGAAGGCTGTGGTTTAAGTGAATAAAACAATGCATTCACTTAAAGACAGCTTGACTTCAGGATAAGTTTGAAAGCAAGGAGTTCTTTTTGAGAACCTGATTTGAAGATGGTGGAAGAGAAGAAATCTTGCTTGCGGACTTGGATGAGGGCTTTGACAGTAACGAGCACCGAGGGACAATAGAATTCAAAGTGGTGGTACTGCGACTCGTTTTGGGCACCAACTGCTGTAAAACTTAAGTGGTTGGGAAATTTAAATGTTATGTTTTTTAGGACGTGAAAGATGCCCAGCAAAATAACAGACATTGAGGGATGATTCAAGGATCGTGTAGTTGGGGCTCGGCTGAGCATAAATTGAGACAGTTTTGCAATCTGTGAAGCTGTCAGGTTGAAGTGTCATTGTAGCTTGCTGACATCGATTTCAAATGGATGTTCCTGATGTATTTCTTGTGTTGATTAACTGATTAATTAAATTTTTGGCCATGAAAGAAACATCCTTGCTTGGTTGGGTGTCCATCAGACAGTTTTGTAGAACAAAGTGAATGCATAAAGCTACATCAAAATGTAGGGGAGGCGTATGGGAAAGCAATTCAATTCTTTGATAAAATTGGAATTTGTTCATTTATTGAATTTATTTCACTAAACTGCAAGTATTGAAAACAATAAAGTTGTGTTAGCAAATTCTGAAAGTTATAGTCTTGGTAATGTTTAGTTTATTCAATGAGTGGTTTCCAATGCAAGTAAAAGACTGACTAAATAAAAAGTCAAGATAACAACTGATCAAATATGGCGTCATTATGATTAAGATCAGCAAAAAAATTGTATTGGTCATTGAAACTCATTTCTTTTACCTCTTTCTGTGGAATCACTGCATAGACTGGGAATCTGAGCCTTTTGGATGGTCTGTATTTTTGCAAGCTTGAGCCTTTGCATTGATTTGTGCTCAGTACACTTGAATACGCATTAGCTTTGTGAGTCTTGCTCTCCCCCACATGTCGCCCCCGGGTCCGAAGGAATCATTGGAATCAAATTAAATCAGGTCAGACTTGTTTATGCATCCCTTCCCCTCTAAGAAATTCTTCTGACGTTCCTGGCACTAACAAAAATATCAGATGGCATTAAGGAAGCATGTCAACAGCTGAGCACATGCAAGGAAAAAAACATGCATGTGCATACAGCCATGCCAGCATGAAGTTAATTCAAAGCAGTTGCATGTGAGAAACTGTGCACATAATGTGCCTGACTCTCTTCCCCACTAGTCCTACCAAGTTGAAAGGACCTGTGGACCAGCATGTACATCTTTTTCCCTAGGAGAAACCCTATAATGAGAAAGCAGCATTATGGGTCCTACAGGTGGCTGCACCTCTGTGCTGCAGCCGGCAGTTACCCATGAGGTCTTTCGCTTTGTTAGTTAAGGGGAAGAGCAGCCACAGACAGCCCTTGCTCTCCGCTTGTTAGCCAGCAGTAATGACTAGGCTGTGGGGAGTCGGGCAACCAAGCACAGTCACTGACAGACCATTCCTCTGCTAGCCCACAGCTCACGGACAGGAAGGGGAACGGAAGCAGACCCAACAGAGGACAGCTAGTGGAATCTGAAAGACTGAGGAGGATAGAAGGGCGCTGGGACATTACTACATCCGGAGAGATGGGAACCGAACTACACCATTATTGGCATATACATACAGGCAAGTGCATGGGATAAAGCCAGTACCAAGCCTTTTTGTAGTGTAGGCATTAGATCAACACTAGTTAATAATGGGAAATTCACTGCATACTTTGTACAAAATTTACCTATGTCTCTTTAGTAGTAGCGCATGAATGAAACAAGTAAGCCCATTTCATTTTATGATCTCTTATCCAGACTGTATCCTAAATGGCTGATGTTTATCTGTTATCAACAATCTTAAGACACACTAAAATTCCACTGAAGGAAATCGCACCACTTGTGCAAGCAGATCAATAATTGAGTGTAATAACTGCCTGTCTGGGAAATATAGCTGCTATTATACACATATATGTCATGTCCGGACAAATGTGTGTCGACAAATGTCTAGTTGCTAATATATATTTTAATGGATTTCAAGAGCCTCAAAAACAACAGTAGGGTAGTTTGGGAAAGAATCCAAAGCGTTGCATTTCTACCTGCTGCTGCTGTTTGTCGACTCAGATGAAATCCTTGGTCCTGCCCAAGGGCTGATTTGATATTGAGGAAGCATTTTGTAGCTCAGCTTGGTCGCTATTGATAGGTTGCAGCACAGATGTAGTAGTGAGACACGGCAATATAGCTTAGAGGAAAGTGCAGTTGCAGGCAGTAGTCATTTCAGTTATTTCCATCAAATCAAAAGCTTCAATCAAGGGAAATTGCCCAGCCTGTTGTCCCCATGAAATGATGTGTTTTTTATCTTTGTTTTCTTAACCTTTTTTTGTAATGATGATCTAGTCATAGCCAAACCCCTGACCATAATTGCCATCTAGATTACATCCATTGTCAGCAGTATTAATGTTTTAAGTAGTACATTAGCCAAAGATTCTTCTTTCCCCCCTGTATTTATGCTGCATTGGTTCAGTTTATCTAGATGCAAATAATCAACTTCTTCCTCTTTGGAATTTTGTAGTGCAGATGGATGAGGCAATATGCTGTGGCATAGATGGATATCATTACATCATAATTTTTTTTCGTAAACTCGCATCCTAGCTTGCTGTTCAGTATTTGTCATGTTGTACGGTCAACACATGAGACTTGCCAATAATCTGTGTTGCACAGCGTGGTGTAAAAAACTGCTAAAATACTATAACTCATCGGTCTGTTGGAGGCATTGGGCATGGTTGATCAGGTACTTTGTGCTGACTTGAAAAGAGCTTAGCTGCCTACAATGCAGCCACAATATTCAGACCATTAACCTCCGTGCCTCACCTCTCCCTGCACTGCACTGAAGGTTTCTTTTTTTGTTTTTTTGTTTTTTTTCTTTTGTTTTTAATGAAAAAATAAGACTTTTCAAGTGATGCTGCATTCAAGTTGAGCATCTCCTGTTTATGCAGCTGGGGAAACCAGTCTTGGTCTTGTCAAAGGTAAGGCCACAAACTGAGAGGACTGGAGAGGAAGTTTCCGAGGAAAAAAATGGGAAGTGATTCTTTTTTCAAATTGTTGCCATCACCCAGGGGAATAACCTTAATTTGGCTTGCATACTGGTATGATAATAAAAGTTCCTTGAATGCTTGAATATTCAGCATGAAACGATGATTGTCAGTTGCACAGCTTTGACTAGAAGCAGGGGTCAGTCACCTGCAGCTCTTTGATCCCTCTGATGCGGCTACCTGTGGGGTTTGAAAATAATCTGCGTCTTTAATTAAAATGTATTTTATTTCAGTATGTTCATTTTTGAAATGTAATTTTAAATTTGGAGATTATAGCGGTCTTGTAACATCTAAATAAAATGTGTTCAAATATTTTTAACGCTCTTTCTGCACATGGCAGTAAAAGGACGACAGCACACAGAGTGGACGGTAATTATAATTTAAGTTAAGCTTTTTTTTTTTTTTTTTTTCATAAATAGAAGAAGACTCAACTAGACATTGAGTATTTTGCTTAAAAGTAACCTTCAACCCAGTTTCTTTTTTTCAGAATATAAAATGTTTTGTTGCATGCAGAAATGTAAATTCGTTTTCTCTGAAGTTGTTCATTGATCAAAAAAAAAAAAAAAAAAAAATCAACACATATTGTTTATATATACATAAAGGCAAAAAAAAATATTATATGCAGTGTTAATAATTTTCAATTCCAAAAGGGTTGTGTGGGTTTTCTTTACGATTTGGAAACGGGGCCAAATGGCTCTTTGAGTAGTAAAGGTTGCCAACCCCTGGACTGGAGACACGGGAACTGGATAGTTGAAAATGCAGAGAATTCCAGCCTCAAGCAAGCAGTGGGATGAAAGCCCAGTTACTACACTCAGTAATTCAAAATCCAAAGAAAAGTCCCTCAATCTTTGCCTATTAGTGCGGTACTATAATGACAAACAAGGGTCAATGTATAGTATGTGACCCAAAATCAGAAAACCATAAGCTTGGTCTGTGCAAACTCACCTGTGTCTCTGTGTGCTTCCAGCTCTTTTTGCCTGACATTCAGGTCTGTTTTGGCAAATTTCTGGGGCCACGTTATCCTGAGGATAAACAATTAAACTAGGCCACTTTTGCTTCAGACCAGGTCTCACTATGTTTCTTAAAGTGGCCAAGAAGGATACACTTGAGATGTCTCAGATCACAAAACAGCTTTGATAAGTCTATTTTGTAAATCTATCATTATGTCTATTTGTTTCATTATGTCATCCATCAGTGTGTATAAACGCACACACACATATCTATAAAATAAAATAATTTCACTGTAAATCCAAAAAAAACTTGTCAAGGATCAGAATCAGCGCTTTGAACACTGCACCTCACTAAATCAACATTTAAAAATCAAAAACCTGAAATAGCCATTTCTCTGACCAAATCTAGAATTCAACTGTTTGGCATGCCATCTCAGGTTCCTCTTATTCATAATAGATGGTTATCAGTGCTGGAATTCTTTAACTTGAGCCTTCTCTTTGGCACTGTGACATTTCATCCACCATCTGAGTCCATATGATTGTGCTTGAAATATGTTTGCACAGGCTTGCCAAAGTAACCTCGATCCCATCAGCTGTAGATGAATTTTGATTCTCAATGAAGCATATTTAAGGTTACTGTGTTGTGAGAATTTATTTTAATTCATTTATCTATGTTCGATTTTAATACACTTTAACTTTAGTGGGTCAAATCACTCTGATTTTTCCAGATTACTGGAATAGTTCAATTACACTGCACTATATCTAACCCCTTTAAAATCTGGCATTGAAGACATATAAAAAATTGACAAACCCTAGATCCTGTTCCAGGCTTTGTTCGGGAGGGTTACTCAAATTAGGATTTTTATCAGCAAAGCCGTTTCAAGTCCCATCATTATCCAGTCTATTCCTTCCATTCGGAATCCTTATTTTTTCAGTATTTGTTGTAGTACTGTATGGCGCACACATCTATATACATTGAGAGCAAAAGAACAAACCTCCTCTAAATACTTCAAATAACAATGATTGAGTATGTTCTTTTATGTTGTCTCTCGGCTGATCCTGACGACAGTTACTAAAACACGGATGCAGCAGCTCCCAGTCAGGGCAGAATGTTCTGCCAGTGATTCAAGTGTTCTTCCCTTTTACCTTTTATGGCAGCCATGTTGAGTAAATCCACGCCGCTCGTAAGACCATAGCACATTGCACATGACAGGAAGAGGAAGGAGTTTTTATCTTAGTGGTTATTCATTCACTCTATACAAGGATGTGTTTTTAGTTGACTGCTTCAGGTGTGCATTGCCTGGCACGGTATGCAGTGAGCGTTTCATCACTGATTAATTAAAGTGGTTCAGGCAACAGGTCCTGTTTTGTGCAGGAATGGGAAAGGAGCGATACCGTGGCAGTTCTCTCTTTATCCATTAATAAGGGTCAGGGAAGACATTTTGCTGGTAATTTACTTTAATCACATTTAGGGAATTTCATATCCCTTAAGTGAGAGAGGGACCTTTTTTAACTCTTGTCTCTCGTCTTTTATTGTTCCCCAGAAGAATGTGGTAAAGAAAGAAAGCGCAAACGCCTTCAAATTGCTTATGGGATTGGTTTACCTAAACTGCAGAACAAACCACCCAATGAAGCGGTCAAAGACACAACACATGAAGCCACTTTTATGATCCATACATCAGCTGCAAAAGACTTACAAAGAGGTCACAGCGGAGGAGTATCCAACCGGAAGCTGATGCAGACGCGCAGTGGCAGACGTCACACTGGAGTGTAGAATTCAGGCGAACAAAGGCATATAGTCCCCGAGCAAAAAAACACGACCTGACGGGGACGGGGAGTTCTGCCAATATGACTTGTGTTATGATGCCTGTATTTTGCTGCAGTTGAGGTACACAAGGGAGTGAAATGGTGGGAGGGATGGAATTAAGTTCAATATGACCTGAAAGCTTGAATTGTTAATCTGAGATGGACTTGGGGTAAAGTAATGTAAAGTAATGGAAGAAAATAAAGAAAACGGGAGAATGGCGGAGCACAGCAAATATGATGTCATCCCTTGGCTTCTCGATTTACGCTAGTCCCATAAAATGCAATATGAGAAATAGGGTTGTTTGACACTTTTGCTGCAGACCTGACAAAGTAAAGGTCTCACCATGGCTACAGTTGCTTTCCATAGTCGCCCACGCTGAGGCAGTGAATGGCAGGGCGGAGAGCTGACCATTCCTGACCATTTTCAGGAAAGCATTATTAAAGAGCAATCTTTTTCAGAGAATTTACTTTCACACATCAATAACGCAATAAAAATGCTCTCAAACCGTAAGGTAGACGACAAATAACAATAACATGTTCTCTTAAAAATAAGCCCACCTTCTGCCTGACCAAACGCTGGTCTCGGGCCTCTGTGCAACAAACACAGTCTCTCAAGGATTGTCCACAAAAAGCAATGCTGAAAAGACCTCAGCTGTGTTATACAACAGTTATGGTTACAGTGTCACCAAAGTCGACCCTCTGTTAGTTATACCAAGGCCTCTAAACACCCAAGTGAAACACCATCTTTTTCTTTTTCTTTTTTTTTTGCAAAACTAAAAAGCCATTTCACACCAGTACGGTGAGAAAAAGCAGTGTGAAGAGTGTGGAAAATCCCCATGCAAATTAGCGGCACGGCTGCTGTGCACCCTGGGTTTTGTGTGAATTATCAGCACCGCCGTGTTGCCCAAAACTGTTAATAGTGTTCCACAAGATACCATCCGTGTCTTTGCAACAACAAAAAAAAAAGATACAAAGCGAGGACATCTATCAGGTTAAGGTTTAATACACAGTTATAATCGGATGATGCCTGGCTATTCCTTTTGTGAATTTTCGAAAGGAGACCTTTGCTAAGGTGTATCCCTGCTCCTGCATTATCTGCAGCAAAGTACAGTCGTTTGTATGTTAATGTTGGGGCATCTTTTAGTTGTTTGATAATTTTAAGCAAGTTTAAAGGGGTTTATTTGGTTAAAATTAATTCGTTGTAAATTAATTAACTCATTATTAATTATTATTAATTATGTATTAAAAAAGTAAATATATAGAAATACTGTACATATTTTATTTTACTTTTTTTGCCTGTGTACAGCTATGCTTATGTAATGATCTGTCAGAAAATCATTCCCTCCACATGAGTTTATAGTTTACAAAGTAAAGTAGTCACATGAATCACTTGTGTGATTCGTTTTTATAATGCAATTTATTAATAGATTTGATTATATAAAGTGTTGAACTCATTGTTCTTTCCTTCTCGCATATAGCAAGAAGAAAGTGCTCTTGTAGACAGTAAGATGCTCAACTTCAGACATGCATGCACTGCAGAGATGAGTGTAATAATCATTCTGGTGATTTGTAGCCCAGCCCGTCTCCAGCCCACATCGGCGGGGCAGGCGTGTGACTCCGCTTGTCACATTGCCGCTATGCCAGATGCCTCACCTGTCTCGGCTGCCAAAAGACAGCATTTAAAATCCAAGCAGAGAGCTACTGCGGTAAAATATCATATACTCCCTTGTCATGTCAGTTTGGTGTAAAGTAGCATATTCCAGAACATTATAGACCGACGCGCAGCCAGCATTTGGAGCTTAATTTCTCCTCGCCGCCAGTCTTTGGCCCTGAGTTTGGAACAGAATAAGCAAATTCATCACTTTTTGCACACTGCAGGAATAGGAGGACACAGAGTGAAGGGTTTCAGCCAAAGAAATCGTGGTAATGTAGCAGAGAGCAACGAACTGAGGAGCTGTTGGCTACTGGTCTTCATAGAACTCCCCCTCTCTATTAGTCAGGACTAAAGCCCTTAGGGAAAACTCTTCATCCCCCCTCTTGCTAAGTTTTCACAGCGACCATCTTTCTTCTGATTGCCATGTCCTCACTCTCACTTTTTCTCCCAAACTCATATTTTTTTATGTCCCTTTGACTGGTGTTCCTTTGCTCTCTCGCTGTCTACACACTTCTTATATCTTCACCCGTGTTCTGTTGAATTTCTGCTTCCTCCGTCCTCAGTTCACTACCCACTTCTGATCACAGAGAATCGACAGCAACCACTGAAGGTGCCCCCCACCCCATATTTCAGTGTAGATGATTACAGTCTCCTTCTTTTCCTTTCAGCTGCTTGCTGAAGGGGTTGCCACAGCCAATCGTCCTCCTTCATCGAAACCGATTCTCTCCACCCTCTCCTCACACCAACTATCATCTTACACTCCATCTACAATCTTCTCTTTGGTCTACCTTTCAGCCTCCAGCTTGGAGGTTCCACCCTCAGCATATATTCATAATCCCTCCGCTGTGCATGACCAAACCCCCAGGCTGGCTTTTTATCTCTGGATTATTTAACACGTGTTGTCCCTCTGATGGAGTAATTCCTGATCCTCTCCGTCCTCCTCACTCCAAAAGAGAATCTGTATAAATGATTACAATTACCAGTATTCTTATGGTAGTCACTGCTGGTTTCCTCTATTGTTATCCACAGTTTCCACCTGCATCATGGAGGCTGTGGCCTACTTTACTGGGAGATATTGTTCATATATATGTATTCATACATCTATATATGTTTGTGTGTGTGTGTGTGTGTGTGTGTGTGTGTGTGTGTGTGTGTGTGTGTGTGTGTGTGTGTGTGTGTGTGTGTGTGTGTGTGTGTGTGTGTGTGTGTGTGTGTGTGTGTGTGTGTGTGTGTGTGTGTGTGTGTGTGTGTGTGCATGTATTTATGTATGTGTGTGTGTGTTTTCAGTATTGCTGTGGCTTTTGAATTAGAAGCAAGTTAAAGTACTAACTGTTGTGACTTTTACAACTGTTTAGTGGAAGTTTTAAGGCACAGGACTCAAGCTGCTAATAATGTTTGAATTTCATGTGACATTTCACGTGAATTTCAAGTTTGAATTATATGTGACGGGCTCCTGTGGTATTGCTCACCTTAGCTTTCATTGGAAGATGACATGGTTATGTGGATCTTTTTTTTCTCACCATTTTCCTGCCTGTTAGTACTAGTCACTGACCTCTTTATTCTGGGCTTCACAAAATCATGTCCATTTGTTTGTCTTTTTGATTCTGTGGTAAATCTGTAATCATAGATTAAAATAGTTTTTAAACATAATCTGAGTATGTTAACAAGAGGGCGCATGCTACTTTCCTTTTTTTTTTTTCACATTGCTCTCATAACAATGCAACCATACTAAGCAGAAATGTAATCACAGTGTAAGCCCATCCTCTTCAAGGTGTGTTTCAAAGGTGTGATTGTAATTTGAGCAAAATCCATAATTAGTGGCTCAGGTTGAATCACATTATGCGTCACCGCCTATTCAGATGATAAGATTACACAATTTAGTCCAGTGTTAATAGCAGCTGCTCTCTTGTTCCCATGTTTTCTTTATCCCCTCTCCCTCCCTCCTTTTTCCAATACTGATTTTCATCCAGTGTCCCTTTCGCTCTCTCTTTCCTCCTGAGTATTCATTCACTCATTAGGCTACTTCAAAGTAAGTGAATAGAGGTTGGCACTCTCTGGAAGGAGGTCATGGTAGCCCCCATCCACCCCTACCTCGACCTCCTGCTCACTTACTCCCCTTTACTAGCTCATCACTGGCACCCCGGGTTGCAAAAGGTCAGCCATCATTGGGATTCATTACGAAGAGCAGAAACCGGAACAGACAAGAAGGGTGTGTGTGTGTGTGTCTGTGCACATGGAGTTGTGCAGTTCGAGATGGATTGATAACACAGACCTTGAACGTCTCCTTTTCTTTTTCTCAGAAATAATGATGGTCAAGGTTCCGTATAGGCTCTCGCAGAGGATCATATTTTTGAACAGCCCTGTGCATAGAGTAAATGAACAATTTGTAATGTTGCTTTGTTCCGCCATTTGTTTGGTACCTGCCTTTCCCTAACTTGTGCTTAAAGCCAACATAGACAAATAATACACTCACACACTCTGTCTCAGACTTGATGTATCCAGCTGCTTGTGTGGTGCTGACAGTTGCTCTTCTACCTGTTCTATCACACACACATACATACACACAACAGGAGAGTCAGTTCATCACAACTACTGACTGAGTGAATTTACAATGACATCCTTGACCATTTCTTAGCCTCAAGATCCACCTTCTCTCATCAAAAGACAGATTGGCTTGGCAGGCGTGGCCCCAACCCAGACCCAGGGTTTTATTCGGGCATAAATAGTAATAAATCTCCAGATTGATTGATTTTTTTTTCCCCTTGTTATTTTTTTATAGCTAATCATATGTTCCCTTGCGCTGATTGAAAACTTGTTTTCATAAGCCAGAAAGGTGTCCATGTAGACCTGTGCGTGTCTGATGTTCTTTTTCTCTGTGTGTGCGCTTGTGTATGTATGTATGTATGTATGTGTGCGTGCGTGTGCGTGTGCGCAAAGCCTGCTGTCAGCAAATTCTCCACAGAGATAACCTTGAAGGCGAGGCTGTGTGCTTGACTTTGATACTGAATGCCAGGCTGCAGCAGGCAGCTGTTGTTTGGCTGGAATTTCTGCGAGACCTTTTGCCACGTCTGTTAGGCGTAAACCAAAAGTTTAGAATGGGAGCCGGCAGCCCACATTTCTTGAATGGAAGTTATGCAAAGATTGCTGGTACTCAGTGTTGTAAGTTTCCTCCCCCGTTAGTAACGCAGCCCCTTTTCGACCCCTTTGTTGATGGTCGGGGTCTTCTGGTTGTACTTTAAATAAAGGCAGTATTCAAAGATAAAGTATTCCCTCAACCTATTCTTCATCCACAAACAGATAGCAAGTAGAATCTGAAGATAACCTGGCATCACCGTGTATCATGATGTTTAGGACATCCTGTTACTTTCATGACTGAGTAACAGACAGGTGGTTTGGATGAAAATCTTTGCTGGATAGTTACTGAGACCATAATAGCAAGTACAGCCCAACTCTATATTATTCCATTTAACCTAACCACTGGATTTTTTTTATTCTGTTTATTCTATTTTATCCTATTTTTTTGTATTAATAGCATTTATATTATTAATTTTTTATTATGCTTTTAGAATTAGTTTTTCGATATGATTCAATAAACATCACATTTATTTCAAAAGGTTGAAGGAACAGTAAACATTTTAAGAGAGACATGAAAAACATGAAACTCACACAATATACTGGATGGGGGAGCAGTTATTTTAAGTTGATCTAGGGAACGCTAATGGGCTTTAAAACATACCAAATTAGTATTATTTTCATTAGTTTTATGAATAATAATATCAGTGTTATTATTGTTGCAGTTTAATGATCATTTTTCTTCTGACATTTTTCATTTCAAAATGCACTGACTGCAGTCTAACCAGCATGACAGATTCCTTGTAAGATCATTTTCTGAGACAGATGTCTCGAAGTTTCCATTATACACACAATAAAACCAGACTATCACACTGCAGCCACTTAAACATATACACACACACACACACACACACACACACACACACACACACACATCCCCATAGCATGCCATTGGTGTGGATGGTCTTCACTGTGAATACCCAGATATGCAGTTGTAAAATAAGCTGTGGGAGATACCAAACATTTTGGAACAAAGCAGACAATTGCCATTATCCCCCTGAACATATTTAAAACCAGCTAGGGGACAGGCTGCAAACCAACTTTTAAAATAATTCACAAAAAATAAGATTGATCCTACATCTATTTGGCTTGAAAACAAATAAACAAAAAGGAAATCTATCAATAAAATAATGAGCACTTCACTATGAATTAAAGCAATAATGAATTATCTTTCCAAAGACCACATGCCTCGATGGGCACAGGCTATTACACTGAATATAACACAAAACCTCAACTGAATGAGTTAAAAATACAGTGCGTGTGTGTTTGCGGGCATGCGCGCGTGCATATGTGTCTTGTGGAGGGGGGGATGTCATCAAGTAGAGAAATTAATACATATACATTTATGTGTATTTATGTGTCTGTGCTTATATATGTTTGTGTATATCTATTATATTAACTTATATACCTATATAATTTCAATTTCAATCCTTCCTTTGTGTGAAACATATGACAGAATTGATAATCAAGTTGACTTTGAACACACATATACATACACACACATATATATATAAATTTGTGTGTATGTATTTATTTTTACCAATAATGAAACTAACCCTTAAATTTGTATACTGTTTAGGGATACCCTAAACAAAATTATATTATATTTATTTGAATGCATGGAGTAAATGTTTTTAAAAAAAATAATTCTTTAGTTACCATTTGTAAAGACCTCCCTCTTTAGAAGTTTGACTGATCTTCAAATCTTTAGATTTCTTGAATTTCTAGAATCTTGCTTTGTTCAGTACGAGCAGAATTATTGTCCTACTGTCCATATTGTGCAGGCATACTTTCCTGACTAGCCAGCCCTCTGTTTCATTCTTTTTTCCCCCCTTTCCTCTGCCTTTCCTGCTTTCCAGCTTTTTAGCTGCCATTTAGTTTAAGTGAATGGACTTCTGCACATTCTGCTTAGAAAGGGTCTGAAGAAAACATCAGCCCATGAAATATTCAACACCCTCGCGTGCGTGCGTACGTGCACACGCAGTCAATAATAACGCACTGAGCAAAGTGACTCCTACGCATCAATTCATGGTCACCCACATTCTATGTATATATAACACGAGGCCACCCCAATAAGCAAGGGGTGTCCTTGTTGCTGCATTCTGAGCCAAAAGAGGAGCTAAAAGAAGCTCAGTGTGTTCTCATTGCAGGGATTGTTCTTCAGTGAGTCATACTCATGTTTTCTTGAAAGCAGAAGAAATCAGGAATTTAAATTTAAAATATATTCATATATCTATATATAGTAGGAGCATAAAAGTGACTATTTAACATTATTACCCTTAGACTTGATATTTTCACATAATGCTGTTTCACCAAAACATTTCAAAGTGTTCTTTCTTTTATTTCCTTTTTTGTTTCTTTTCAGTTAATGTGTTCAGTCTTTTGCTTTAAGTGTTACTGCCCATCCGTCTTCATGAAGAAGAGGGTCAATGCAATAGTGAACTTTCAGGTCAGTTGTGAAAGGTGTGACTAGCTGCCTAGTTTCAATATGTTGGCTATACCTGCACCAGGCTGTTGAAGTAGAATGTATCTGAAGAACAGTTTACTCAGCAAACCATTCTTGTAGTAATTCCTCAGTTTCGTCATACAGCAAAAATTGCTGTATATTTGTACTTCAAACAGGTTTCAATTATTCTTGCATAATGGCAAAGTAAAAACTTAATTCAATATTGAACCTTTTTCCAAATATTGGTAATTGTAGTTTAATTCCTTTATCACTGCAAATTGTTCCACATTATTAAAAAGAATATGTGCCTGTTTGTGATCTCCTTTCTAGTTAAAGTTTACATGCATTATCTGTGCTGCATGCTATAAAAAGTACCACATATTGCAGCCTATTACCCCTTAGCCTTTGGTCGCTCCTAGCAACACACATGAATGCACTTGCCTGCACATAGGAGAAGTGAAAGCCATCTATATATGGTGTTGATAACACTTCTCTGTGTGGAAGTGGGTATGTTGGTGTGATGGTAGCCTTCTTTAGTTGAACTGCATACATAATGCAGGGATGGACCTCACCACTGTGTTTTCTTTTTTAGAGACCAGAGCTAGATAGATGACCTCTGCTGCAGCTGACTCACAGTGGAGATTCACTGGCCAAGCTAGAAACAGGTCATGACCCCTGAGGCTCCTCTCTTGTCTCAGCTGCAGTGGTGACGGTTCAGCCAGCGATTCCGTGCTTACCAGTTTCAGCTTTACCCGCTAAGTTGGTTTTTCGGTTACCCTTTAAGCAATATGAAGAGACTTTGGAAGAGGAGTGCTCCTAAAGGTAATTTAAAAATAAAAATTGAAATGGGAACTATGATTGGGTAGACTGTCTAGAGTGTATTATTGTGCATTTGCTCTTCCTCATGTTTTGGTCGCTTAGTGTTTGAGCCCTCATGCATTTAAGGGGCAATGATGTGACTGAACCAATGGAAAACATTCCATTCAGAATGAGTAGGCCCCTAGAGGAAAAGCTAGATATAAGGAGGAAGCTCTCTGATAAACAGCATCAGTATAAGCCTTTTTACAAAGAACGACCAGAGTAATCAGTTGACTGACAGCAAAACTCAGTTAGGAAGACTTCTGTCATGATGACAAGATTGATAGCATATTGAATCCTAAGCCCCGCTGAGGTGTGTCTTTGTTGGAAAGTTTGTTTTGGCCTATTGTTTATCTACGTCCACAATCGCAAAAACATTATTGTCAATTGGCTCCAGTGTGGCCTTCTGGGTTAATTACTAGATATTGGTAAAAGCTAAATTTACAGAAACTGACAATCCTAGTTCTTCTTGATGAATGAAAACAAATTTGATTTAAAAAAAGAAAAACAACAGATTTTTTTACTTCTACCATGTTACTGATGTTATTGACATTTTTCACTCATACCCTTACTAGCTGCTACATCAGCAGCAGGTGCCCCCTTGCCACTTGCATTTATACAGTGGAAGACATCTTTCTGGTGCTCGTGGAGGTTTTTGCTTGAGAAAAAAAAAAATTCTCCAAGCAACATCCATACATTTGACATAATAATATAATGGCCCCCGGTAGTTGCCTGTTGTGGATTGGAGTTGCTCTCTTGTAGCAAGAAATAGTAGGCAAAGTAAATGTCATTGTTTTGTATTTGATTTTTTTTTTTCTCCCCAAAGAAGATATTTTCTTTTCAAATAATTTTGCAGTATGTTTCCTTGTATCTCGGCCAGTCAAGGAGAAAGTGACAGAGCCAGCATGAAACACGTGGTTTCCTGAGTGGCGCAGCAGCCATTGGAGATGTGTCCTCCTCTGTGTGTGCAGGAGGCTTGGAGGGACCAGTCAGGGCTCATCTGATGCTATGAGTGAACCGGTGCTCAGCTTGAGAGAGCTCCTGTGCGTCTCTGAATGTGCGCATTTCTTTCTGAAAGATAACATCTGCTGCCTCCATTCATCCATTCGTGACAGAATGCTGAATTCCTGTTCATATATATTTAAAGACATTTACACAACCACCCTCTTGCATGAGGACCAAGGGGGACCTCCTGTTGAAGAATGCTATACTGCACTCAGGGTCACACGGGGCCCTGGGCCAATGACAACTGACATTGGGCAAGAGGTGGGGTTTACCCTGGACCTGCAGGCAATCAATTTCAGGCTCGTTTATAGAGACATGCAACCATTCAATCCCTCCTTTACACATACAGGCAACTGGATTGTGAGAGGAAACATGAGGACCTTGTGAGAACCAATGCAGACACAAGCCAACCATGCAAACTCCACTCCAACAAAAGGCCTCCATTCGATTACTGGACTATGAGCTATGAAGGCTCTTTCCGCGAGACTAGAATCTCTGGCTGGAGTTGTCATGAAACAGTCTGTGTCACAGAAAACATTTGTTTTCCTGCTCGTCCAATGATTTCAGAATTAGCAGTGTCAGTATTGCGGCCTGCCTTCTAACAAAGCCCCTGTGGTTTATAAGCTGGTAGACCGAAAAACCTCTCTCAGTTCTTATTTTTCAAAACAAAGTTCAGTACACCGTAGTCTTCGATGCATGAGGAGCAACCACCAATGTGTCAGTTCAGGTCAGTCACAACAGTCACAGAACTTTTTGAGCGGATTTTGAACAACTTTGTTTCTATGACCTCAAGCATTTCTTTCTGCTAAGATTGCACTGTTTTTTTTCTAAAATACATATCAATTATGCTGCCTCGGTACACATGATGAGCCGCTGTTAAACTATTTTAGTGCTGCTCATGAAAACCTCTGCAGGAGTACCTCCCTCAAGCTTGGCTGCTTTCAGCTGGAAGGACAAGTGACACGAGGACATGTCAATCCACCTTACAACAAATCTAAAATGTTCAGAATTATTTCCCTCAGTTTAGTATACACTCGGAGTATCGACACACTCACACACACACACTTGAATTTTCTGTGCTTTCACATAACTGCCAATTTTCATCCCGTCACATGACTCGTCTAAGTTGTGTTGCAGTGCTGTGTCAAAGAGTTGACAGCAAAGGTGGGCTCATAAAACTAGAATGTGTCCATCTGTCTCTTCCCCGCTGCTTTGGGATGAAGGGAAGTGATGATCCAGGGATTTTTTGATTCCCTCTGCTCCACTGAGCTCACCACATCACCTTGACAACGCTGTATTCTGTCACAGAGTCTACAGGGATGGCAGGGGGTTCTTAGGGGAGGAAATGTTAGGGAAGAAGTTTGTTTGATTCTGCGATTTTATTATCGATGTTCCATTAACTTGTGAGTAAAAGTGCAGTGAGTCGATTCTTTTTTTTTTTTTTTCGGTTTATGGGAGACTGGTTGGAAATGTGGTTTCGGGATAGTGGGAAAAGTCGGTGTCAGGGTTGTGTGAGAGCGCTTTCGAGAGAAGTGTGTGTATGAGTACAAGTGCCTTTGTGTGAAGTGCATGCAGGCTGGTCCTGGAACATCCCCTTCCTGCATCAGCAGCACTAGAGCGCAGCTCAGGGACTCCACATCACCATGTAAATGCAAATTGCACTGTCATGGTCATCAGTTCTGCAGTCTGCTGAGGCAGGGTTATGCTGTGACCTGTCAGCAGCATCTCACCTGCTTTAGTTGTTTGCTTTACTTTTCTCTGCTCTCTATTTCTGTTTGACACAAGATAAATCTTGTCTCCATGACTGCCAGGACTCATTACCGTCTCTTCAGTAGTTGTGTTTTTGTTTGACAAACAGGCACATGACACATATCTGTTGAACAAAACTGTTCCATATGCTGAATCTCATATTTGTCTCTTGTTTTTGCAGGACACAACTACTCCAACAGAAGAATTTCGTTGGACTGAAAGGAATCAACTCGTTTTTTCTGGACAGGCTGATCAACACAGAACTGGCTGAAGAGAAGACACAGAGCCAGTTGTCATCAAAGACACCTCCAAAACGCGCTTACCATGCTTTAGCACACACAGGAGAAGATTGATGATCACTGGGGAAACAGTCTCACCTTTTGTTATACACTCCTGGGCATGAGATTGGTGCATCTCTCTCTTAGCAAACATTTACTGCATGTGATCTCTGCAAACATGCCAATGCTAACATTGGCACTGTGGCATTTGTGGTGAGGAGGCACTCACTCGTCGGGAGTGTGTGTGTGTGTGTGTGTGTGTGTGTGTGTGTGTGTGTGTGTGTGCGTGTGCGTGTGTATGTGTGTGTGTGTGTGTACATCTGGCAGGCAGCCTGAGGGGACGTTGGGTGTACAGGCTCACCAAAACACATTTTCATCGTGGGCGTGGGTGAACCATGCGGCCCTGGGCGGGTTCATGGCGTTGGATTACCCTGGTGCTGTTAGCCTGGGGCACACTCCTCTTTTACATCGGTGGTCATTTGGTGAGGGACAGCGAGCACCCAGAGCGTTCCAGCCGGGAGCTCTCAAAGATCCTAGCCAAGCTGGAGCGGCTCAAGCAGCAGAATGAAGACCTGCGGCGCATGGCTGAATCACTCAGGTAAAAAAAAAAAACTTTAAAAGCTTTTTGGAATCTACTTAATTCTTATCCAGCTGTGTGGCATCCTCCCTTTCATGTTCCTCTTCAGCATTATTATGTGTGACTTAAGAAGCAAAAGTAATATTTGCACTGACAACGGTAACTTGTGTTTCTTTACACTGGAGGAGAACATTGACCTGTCGACGTCGGATTGCTCTGCACAGTCCTATTTGGTTGGTTATGAATAATGTCGGTTTCTCAATTTTTAACGCATACATCTGATCCGTGTTGAGATATTAACTAAGAATGCAAGTTTGGATTAAAAGTAATTAAAAAGTGATCTCGAAAAAATAGCAGATTCTTATTGCTGGGATTAACTTTGATTGTTTCTTTTGTCCACCATGCTTAGTTAAGTTGAATTATCAAAAGACAATGGCAGACTTGCATATGAAGATCATTCAAGAGACTTCGGAATAATTGGTTTGTCATGAAATACTGGTGACTTTATTGTGGGAAAATAAGGGGGCCTGTCCTGAACTATTATTGCTTCCTCTCATTTTCCATGATAATCTTTTTAATGTATCCTTCCCCCTGGCATTGGTAAGACAGCATCAGCGTCTCTAAACATCTACGTGATATGAAAAGTAAAACACTCTGTTTTCATCTTTTATGCAGTTCCTCCTTGGTCCCATCTACTCATTCAATTTATGGAAAGCAGGAGGATATTGCATTTAGATTTCAGGCGTGACAGTTAAACAGACTTGGTGAATCTTTCAGTCCCTCTTTGCCTGATCAGTTTACACATGTTCTGCAAAAAAGTTAAAACATCGGTTGTGCATTTAATTACACCATCAGACCCTCTGGTTGTTTTGACATTGAAATAGCAAATACTAGCATATTCAGATCTCTCTCAAATATTGATAGTCCTCTGAATGCATATCTTATTAAGTATGGAAATTCACATCAGCCAATGAAGTCTGTGCTTGGTGGTGCTGCATGGCATGGAGGAGCATGACGTTATCGGTTGTAAACTACAATTTTCTCTTACTGTTTTGCAAATCATTTTCAGTTAAATCTGATTCAATGTTTGCCATAGTTCTGATTATCAAAATGCTGTATCTCAAGTCTTAAAATTTTATATTTCCTGAATACTTAGAATAATAAGGAGGATTGACCATATTCGGCAAAAGTGCTTTTTACACAACTTCCCATCAAAAATGATCAGCAAGATCCTTGTCGAAATCTTCTTTTCGTGGCACTTGGGCTTGAATTTCTTCACTTGAAGACATTCCACCCTTCGTCCGACACACTTTTTCAGTTCATGGATCAATTAACAACACCGTGTGTAACTGTGATTGACGTCACACATGCATGCAGGACTGTCTAAGAAAATTAGAATATTGTGATAAAGTTCTGTAATGCAATTACAAAAACAAAAATGTCATACTTTCTGGATTCATTACTAATCAACTGAAATATTGCAAGCCTCTTATTATTTTAATATTGCTGATTATGGCTCACATCTTAAGAAAACTCAAAAATCCTATCTCAAAATATTAGAATATCATGAAAAAGTATTTTTTGTTTTTTTAATTGCATTACAGAAGATAAATAACTTTATCACAATATTCTAATTTTCTGAGACAGTCCTGTATAGCAGTGTATTGCTTTAGCATACAGGAGTGTATTGAATGAGCCTGTTCAGTGCACAGCATCTCTCACACATTCAAGCTTAGCGTAATAGAGAGGCAGATGGTTCTGCTCTCATCTCTGCATGGGGCTGGTGTTTCTCTTAACATATTAACATCAGGTCTTTGCACAGGGTATGTATCTTTGAGCGTGCATGCGTTCTTTGGGAAGGCACGAGCGTGTCTTGATGTGTGCCATATTAATAGGGAACTCGAGCTTCAGATGTTGCCATTGCAGTGCCCGTGTGATGTTTTGATTCACTTTGATGCAAGGCCATCATCAGTGTCCGCAAACATGAAAACACACCCATACAGGAGGCTTCAGACAGCTGCTCCCTGATTGAATCTCACGCATTTATAATTATCCAGAATTGGTTCAAAAACAAAGATGGAATTCACAGCATAGAAAAAGAACAAAAAAAAATAAGCACAGCCTTCAGAGAACAGTGTCCAGATGGGTAGCTGACACACTGAATGATTTTTACAGGTTATGCGTTTTGTTGTTTATTGGGGACTGAGGCCCGCACTCTTATTATAATAGGGGGATTACTGCAGTGTTTTCTCAATTCTCCTCAACATTCAACAGCATTTTCGCTTACTGAGCTCGTCATGACCGGGTATGTTTGCCTCATATGCAGATGGTGCTTTTGTTGAGTCATATGTGTAGGATTTCCCAAAACATACTGATTCAGGAGAGAACTCTGTTTGCTTTATCTGTTTTTCCTTTTCCTGAACTGAGTCTAATTGAAGTAAAGAGGCTTTATAAAGCTGTCCATCATCCCTGTCTCAACCACTCAATACCTTCAATACCTCCAATTCCCAGTTCCACTCCTTCTCCTCCTCCCTCCTGCCCCACACCAGCACCAAGCTGCCAAAAGAAGCATGGTGTAGTGCCAAGCTCCAGCCCAAAGGTCAGGGGTCAGCAACCCGCAGTTCTTCGATCCATCTGATGATGGCTCCTTGCGGCTTTTGAAAATAATCAAGAGTATTTAATCAAAATGTATTTTATTTTAGTTTGCTTATTTTTAAAATGTAATTTTATATTTGAAGATTTTGGAGATCTTGTAGCATCTAAATAAAACGTGTTAAAATACTTTTTTTATAAAAGACTGCACGCATCAATAAAAGGATGACAGAACAGAGAGACGACAGCATGTGGGGTTTGCATGCACAGTGTGTTTCCCTGTACAGTGAAATTCCTACTTTGCTGTCGGCCGTGAATTTGGATAAATAGCATCAAGGCAAAAAATATATATAACGTTATATGCCGTGTTAATTCATTTTAAATTTCAAAAGGGTTGTGTGGCTCCTGGTGTCTTCTTTACTGTGTGGAAACAGGTCCAAATAGCTCTTTGTGTGGTAAAGGTTGCCAACCCCTGCCATATGTCATCACACACGGACAAAGTGACTCACAACTCACAGGCAAAATGGTGGATCGGCTTCGTTCTACCCCATCCCAGTACACTGACACACATATCAGACAGTTTTAGGTTTGGACCTGGATATGAATCTCTTAACGTTTAGAAGCAGAATGCAGCTTAACCAGATTCTGCTAAGGGTAACAACCAAATTACTAGATCATTTTATCGTTACAATATTTTGTAAATTTCGAGTCCTTTTTTTTTTTTGTTTGTTTTATTTTATATATATATATATGTGTGTGTGTGTGTGTTTGTAAATGGGTGTGTGTATGTATATATATTTGTATACACATATATACGTATATATATATATATATATATATTTAT
Organism: Fistularia commersonii; assembly: GCF_037954325.1. Lineage (NCBI taxonomy): Eukaryota > Metazoa > Chordata > Actinopteri > Syngnathiformes > Fistulariidae > Fistularia > Fistularia commersonii. The sequence continues at coordinate 11,378,849 of NC_141303.1, read as the reverse complement.
ACATGTATGTGTGTGTGTCTGTTTTGTTCTTCTTCTTTCAGCGTTTACCTTCAGGGGTCGCCACAGCGAATCAACCTTTTCTGTCCAACCCTATCCTCTGTATCCTCCTCTCTCACCTCAACTACCTTCATATCCTCTCTTACTTCGTCCATAAATCTTCTCTTTAGTCTCCCTCAAGACCTCCTGCCTGGCAGCTCCAATTGCAGCATCTGTGTGTGTGTATGCATGTGTGTATGTATAAATCTATAATCATATCTATAACAGAGTTTACACTCTTTTACAAGCAAATATCCCAATGCCTTTAGGACAGCAAAGGCTAAATTTCACTGTACAGGAAAACACGTTTCAACACTGTACATATGACAATAAATTTTGATTTTGGCCCACTCCTCCATACAGCTCTTCTCTATGTCTCTCAGGTTCTGGGGCTGCTGCCGAGCAATGCAGAGTTCAGCTCCCTCCAAAGATTTTACTTTGGATTTAGGTCTGGAGACTGTTTGGCCATTCAAGAACCTTGATATGCTTCTTATGGAGCCACTTCTTGGTTTTCCTGGTGTGTGCTTTAGGTCATTGTCATGTTGGATCCTTCAATGGTCTGACTGAGGGAAAGAGGTTTTTGCCCAATATCTCAAAATACATGGCCCGTTCATCCTCGTCTTAACACAGTGCAGTCGTCCTGGCCCCTGTGCTGAAAAACACCCCCAGAGTGTGATCCTTTCACCCCCATGCGTCACTGTAGGTATTGTGTTCTTGGGATGATACTCATCTTTCTTCTTCCTCCAAACACAGCGAATGGAGTTTAGACCAAAAGTTCTATTTCGGTCTCATCTGACCACAAAACTTCCTGTCATGAGTCCTCTGGACCATCCAAATGGTCCCTGGCAAACTTCAGATGAGCCTTGACATTGGCTGACTTCTACGCAATGCATGATTTTAAACCATTACATCTCAGTGTATTACTGATAGTAGCCTTGGAAAGGATAGTCCAGGCTGTCTTCAGGTCATTGACCAGCTCCTCCCGTGTTCTACTGGGCTTCTTCACCTTTCTTCGCATCATTGATAGCCCACGAGGAGAGATCTTCTGTGGGGCCCCAGTACAAGGCAGACATTGACAGTCATCATTAGCTTCTTCCATTTTCTGACAATGGTTCCGTCAGTTGTTATTTTTTTGCCAAGTTGCTTGGCAATTGCTCTGTAGCCCTTTCCAGGTTTGTGAAAGTCTCTTGTGTCTTTTGACAGCTCTTTGGTTTTGCTCATGTTGGCTGCTACACTTTTAACAGATTGTGGGGTGCGCAGGTGTCTTTAAGATTGCTTACAACCTCAAATAGGTGCTACTCAATTAGAATAATGAGTGTAGTTAGACTCTTTAAAAGCTGAGGAACATGTGTCTGAGGGTCAGAAATCTGGCTGACAAGCAAGGGATCAAATACTTATTTGACCCTGGAATTTACAAAGAAATTGTTGGAAAAAAGTCATACTACTGGTATATTATTTCCCTTTTTTTTGTAGATTCTGTCTCTCACAGAATATACATATATATATATATATATATATATATATATATGCCAAAACAAGGAATCAGAATGCATGTAACAGTTCTGAAATGTATTTTCGCTCTAAACCAATAGAACATAATAATGTTAGGGAAAATTTAACAGAAGTGTCCTTGATAATATATTCAAATACTTGTGGAATAGCGGACTGAATTTATTCGACCCTGGATGACTGCATTTGATAATTTCCGATCACACTGAGACTGGACATATAAAACACGTCATTATGGCATATGTGATGCTCAGACAATTTCCAGAAAGAGCCCTTAACCTTAAATTGACCTTCTTTTCTAAGTGGCCTAATTCAAAAAATGAAAATGAGAGCTAAATCACACCTTTGTGTTGTTTGATTAGACAAATGAAATACAGCGAATAAATTGTTTTACAGGGTTAAAGGATGGGGTTATAAATGCGTAGAGATTACAGTCACATGAGGCCTTCAATATAAGACAGATGCTCTGGATGAAACAGTCAAACTTTTCAAAAGAATGCAATTGAATATTCGAGGAAGACCAAAGAGAAGATTTATGGACGTAGTGAGAGAGGATATGAAGGTAGTTTGTGTGAGAGAGGAGGATACAGAGAATAGGGTTAGATGGAGAAAGTTGATTCGCTGTGGCGACCCCTGAAGGGAAAAGCTGAAAAAAGAAGAAGCAATCGAATATTCTGTTTTACTAATTTTTTTTTAATTTCATGACGTGTAATTTTTGTAATGTAAATTACATCACAAAAATATTAATTTCTCATTTCATTAACTGTTATGTTCAGCCTAATGCTCCATGAAGGAAGCAGGTTTCTCACTCCGGGTCGCCTGTCACGCTGCACTCAGCCGAGTTGCTGTAAAGTAGAATCCAGCTATGACTGTTTGGACAGAGTCCCATTAGACATTTTGTTCTTGTTGAGCTTTTAGATAATTCCCCAAGTTGCTAGATGTGTGATGGTAAGTTGAAACTGGAACGTTTTGATATCATGGCTTGATTTGTTCTGAAAGTTCCATATTTTCATCACTGTTGACGCTATCGTTGCTTAATTCCTGCTCGCATCCAAAGAGTTTCTACAGCTGGAGCAGGTTGTCCAAATGATTCCTGACTCTTCCACAATAGAATCCATTTTACTTTTTCAGACCTCTCCATTGCAATACAATTTATTTGTGTGTAAAAATATCAGTTGTGACTTGATCCAAGGTATGTTTTATTTGGAAAGAAAGCAGGGAAGGCAAGGGGTTTGAAAAGTAAGAACATAATTTACTGTTGTAATCAGGAAGTGTTCTATAATGTCTGCTGTGATACATAGGATTGATTCCTCAGCACTGAGAAAACATTGATATATACTACCATATATATATATATATATATATATACAAACTTGAAGTGGTTGTCTTAATACTAATCCATTTGCTTTATCATACAAAGAGACACGCACACCGAAGCAGTTTGCGCTGATATTGATTTACCAGCTCACTCATTTGCAAATGTAAGTGTCATCACAGAAAAAGAGAAGATGAAGTCATTCAACCACCTGAATGAATTCCTCTTACATAAGTGGATGTGTTGTATCAATTTTTGCTGAAGTCACCATAATTTCGAAGAAGGAGGTGTCATGTGAAATTAATCAATCTGTCAGACCGCGTACAGAATGGAGTTAGTTTCACTTGGCTGGCCTACAGATTCAGTCCAGTGATTCAGTTATTCAGGCCATCCCTCAGCGATTTGAGTGACAGGCAGAATGCCAACCCACCAATCACCCAGCAGCATTAATGAGAGGTGAGCCAGGGGTTGAGCTGTTCAGTCTGTCTGGCTCCGCCCTCTCTGCAGCTGTCAGTCGCTTTGGGCAAGACGCTGCAGCTCCTGCGGAAACAGTAACACTCACCAGTCTGATGTGTGTTTCTTCAGAGAGAGCGAGGGCTAAGAGTGACAGTTGGGCTAAGTGATGGGGATCTGATGAATACCTTGGGCATGTCAATAGATGGTAGCAGGGATCCCGAGGGAACCAAAGAGCATGACGAATGGCATGACAACGGGGATATTTTGAATAGAACTTCAATCCCTAATCTTTTCCCGCGGTGCCACCTTCTGTAAAAATCATTTAAACCAGGATGATGTGTGTGTCTGATCAGGATTGTCCCAAATGTTTTGATGACCCACCCTTAGTGAGGATTCTATCAGTATGCTGTGTGCTCTTAATAGTTGAGAACTCTGATCGATTATCAATTATAATAGGTTCTAGCCTACTCTCACGCCAACTGGAGCAAATGTATAGTATAGTACTGCATGGTACCATGAAATATTAAGTGTAACATTCAAATAAATGTCACTAATGTTTTGAATGCCTGAGTGTAAAATGTAATGCTGCACAATGTGATGGGCTGAACAAAGGGTTTTTAGAATTACTTTTCCTAACGTGCCCCATATCTGGGGGAGAGAGAAGAACAAGATTAACAAAAGAGAAAATTGTTTTTCCATGCTTCAGTGGAATTGCATTTTAATGTTGCAGTCCATTGCATCCCTGTCAGCCCCCCCTGGCCCCCCCCATTTGCCCTGATGTTTTTTCTGTTTGTTTCCAGCGTCATTAGTTTGCAACGTCTTTTTAACACATGATACATATTTTTGCCTTATTTAGGTCTCTATCCTGTAGAGAAAGTTTGAGCACTGCGTGTAATTGTGCATGTAGGTATGATAAGACCAGCTGAGTCGAATCCTATCAAATATAGAAGGATGATTTTTCTTGTAATGTGCAAACAATGTGGCTCCATGGCCAGGTGCCGCTGTTCCTGCCTCTGGACCAGAATGTGCACCAACCAGATTGTTGCTCAGGCTCACTGATGAAACTTTTGTGACCAAACACACCAGCACCATTGTGGTTCTTTCTGTGAGCAGGACATCTCTGTCAAGCAGGACTTGGAGCGGAGCTGCCCGACTCGGACTATAATGAGGCTTTGAAGCATGAAAGGCAAGAATGTACCATTTAGAAGCAATTCACCCGGGATTATACAGTTTAAGTCTGTGGTCACAACATGGGTACATCAAGGGAAGCAGACATGCAGAGCCAAGATAAACTGATTTGACATAACGATTGGACACAGACACAGCAGACTGACAGTTGTACTGTGGTACACAATATGACACATTCAAATAATGTGCTCAGACAGTAGCCTTATCATCAAATTTATAAAGTGCCCTCACATGGCCTGTACGGATATCATGAGGCTTGATGGATTGGTTTCATGGAAATACCAGACATTTTCACCCATTTATGGTGTTTACTTGCATCTTCCCACTCCCACATTCCTGTGATTATCATCCAAGCATATTAGAGTCAAGTGGTTTCAATGTAATGGACAGTTACACTGTCCTGCTTATGTAAATTGTGGTCATGTTGTCAACGTTTACCTGTAGCTCTAGATGAAGATATTGTTAGTTTGGCTGACTAATACACACAGGCATGTAAGCACACACACACATATACACTCACAGCGCCATGATAACTCAGCAGCTCGAAGATCACACATGAGGCATATTTTGCACATTCTACAGGTCAGCGTTTTGAAGTTCACCATAGTTAACCAGAGCGTATCTGAAATCATACCCTTACTCCACCGTGCCTGTACCACAGTGGCCCCCCACCCTCACCCCCACTATTCAAGCGCTCGACCCTGTTAACTCCACGGCTACAGGGTGCTGTTATGGGAGACATCAGAGCGTCAGCTTAGGCAAACGTTTGAGTGGAAAGTGGGTTACATGCTGAATATTACCTGCTGTGTGGCACACTGCTGGATGCCAGTAGGGTTCAGCTCCAAAGGCTTATGTACCACTCATCACTTGCCCCCTACCTTCAGCACTGCCTCCCCCGACTTGTTTTTTCATTCTGTTACTTCTGAGGTGTTTGATTATGACTGTTCTACTCTCAGCTTCAGATCCTCTTGGGATTCCAGGACAGTTTATCTCTTCTATGTGTCTTCGCCTTGACACCATTGAGTTGCTGTCTACTGTATGTTATGTACAGTATTTGTATTTGTTTGTTTGAAATGCTTGTATTAAGCCCACAACAGAAATGTGTCTCAGCAGTTTATTATTTGTTGACGTGAGTTTGCTCACCTCTGGACCACATCTGCATTCATCAGTCCGATGGGTGACGTTGTGGCCTACTTAATCTGCCTTTTTCAGGGACACGTCAGGTTACTTGATACTACATTTTTAGTAGAACTTAAAACCCCTGAGAAATGTTGTTGGGGGGGAATAGTCCTATTTCCTGTGCAGTGATTTCACTGGCAGGCCTGGCCTCCGGGGGTACTTTTTGAGGATGCTTTGAATGGACATTGCATGGTAGGTCTGATATTTGTAAAGGAAAAACACCTAGTTCAAGTTTCAAAAGAATTGTGTCACTGAAATGGAAGGGACAGAAGAAGGGAACGTGAATGCAAGAAATGCATTGTAATATCTACAGAGGTATTGAAATCCACCCTCTAGTTGCATAATACGAGTATTAAAAATATCCTTCATTTTCTCCTCATTTATTTCCATATCTTTGAAGCCCAATGTTCTGTTAGTACTCAGTGAAGAGGGAGGCTAGTGCTTCTCAGGGACAGAGGCTGGAGCAGTGGAGGGGGCTTGTGTCGCACGACGGGCCATTGTAACTTTAAATGTCTCATCTTTATGCCTGCCAGCAACTGATGTTCCTCACTGGGTGAGCAAATTGAGTTTGCATGCCTTGATGACTCATTAACATGGCCTTTGCGGCACTTCACCGATGCCCCCACCCCCACCCTCCAACCCCTCCCCCGCCCTCAATTTTTAATAGTTTCATGGAGAGGAATTGATTTGGTTTAATGTCAGGCACATCTTTTTTTTTTTTCTTCTCTGCTGATTTGGAATCTTTTTTTTTTTTTTTTTTCCCGAGAATGAAGAGCTCACCAGACCGAACCCCACCTCACACTCAATTCTCAGCTTGGTTCGGCGCCTCGGCCACAACCCCTAGTGCAGGATAGGCAAAACGGACCATGAATGAATGCATTAACTATTAAACATTCAGGCTTATTATAATGCATTTATTTTCTCAAGACCAACTGGGTGAAAGACAAATTGAGACATGGATAGGCACATCTGTAGTATACTCTTGGCTCAATGACCGAAAAGAATCAGTGATTCATTGTTTGAAACGTGATTGCTTTGTGTGACAAAAAATCTTTTCAATTCAGGATGTGAGAGCAATTGCGATACTCATGTAACTGTACAGAATATGAGGTTTTCCAGTGCAGCCTCTCACCAGTAACCGCAGTAGGCTGTTAGATTATCAGAAAATCAAAATCTCCCCCCCAACTCAGCCATTCTAAACTATATAGTCTAAGTCTAAGTCCCTGTTATGTTCACAGCATATAAAAAATTACATTCAAAAGAAAAAAAAAAAGCTAACTCCATGAGCAGGAAATGTAACACATGGACATCAGGAGAGAGCAGATCTAAACTGACAAGTAGCAACGTACAGTAAATACTGAACAGAAAGCAAAGGCCAGACTTCATTCCTGACATTAATTGCCGTAGAGAAGTCAATCATCCGAGTCTGGGTCACATGCAGCTTTTCTTTTCTTATTAACAGTCCCTGCAAACTGAGAATACCAGCCCTTGTGGCATGTACTTTTCAAACCATCTTTGAGTGTTGTGAATATCTGTCATCCCTTACATCTCTCCACCAAAGCACCAAAATCACTAGATTTCTGTGTTTCCGATCGGGCCCCCCATCATACCCGGGGCAGCGTCTGGCTCCTCTTTCTCCTCCATGCAGCCATTGTCTGTTTCACTCTCAGCCATCTCTTGTGACAGGCTATCACCGATGAAGTTTCTCTCTTCAAATGAAAGGTGGACCCATCAAGCGTGTTGCAAGAGCTTTATATGACGGCCGCAGCCGTGTGGCCTCATCGCCATTCCTCAGGAGAAAATAATACGTAATTCTCAAGTTCCCCACAGTCTATAATGCTGTGATAGTCACATCGGCAGCACTGACAACCTGCGACTTCGCCATCTGTTCTAACAGCAGGTGTACTGCCTCCGCTTGAGCGATGTACACCCAACCTATCTGTGCATCGACTTGAAATTGTATAGCGTGGCTCAAGTTCCATATCAAAACCTCTTGGCTGCCTGAGTGAGATGTTAGCTAGCAATTGACCCTACAGGTTTGGTGCCGCTAAGGAATCAGACCGCAACCTTACCTCTCAGTGTGACTCTACCTAAAATATAAAGTACATTTAAATCCAATTTTTGCCACCGAAAAGCCACTGTAAACCTAGATAAGTGAAGTTTTAGTCCGCCCCCTGCTGGACAGCACTTAAACCGGTCGGATGGGCACAGCTAAAGAGATGTAATTTTACATTTCAAACTATTTCTTTGGACCTCAAATATGAACCATTAATTCTGTGCCCCAATACGGTGTCCAAATTCTAGGTAGAAGGTTAAAGCCCTAAACCCTAGTCAACTGAGAAATAAAATTTAAATGTGCTTTAATTCCTTCGCTCAGGATTCATTTCTTAATTCCTTTTTTCAGTTCAATGTCTCTAACTAAATGCTTTATTTCACCTTTTCTTTTCCAACAAAGAAAAAAACATTATTCTTATGATATTATAGATTGGCCAAATATAAAAATGCAGTCCTTACAGCCATTTGACAAAGGAATATTCTAATATTTGATCTGCATTGTCCCACCCCACACGTGCATTTAATTCTAATTCTAGTGTATAGGAATAGTTTTACATCTTCGGTTATTCAGGAAGCCGCTAACCTCGCAGATCAGACACCTGCTTAAAATGTCTTCACTGAAAGGATAACACACACACACGGACAAACAACCTCAAACTCATCTGGAAATAATAAATGCTGAATTTGACAAGAAACAGAAGTCTGCTGGACGTAAGATACCGGCTACGTCAATGTTGGGTGTACCTAACCGCACTCGTAGTGTGGTCAAGTTATGAATCCCAGTTTGCTCTTCATCACCAACATTCTGTAATGACTATCCGTTTTTATGCTAAAATATCATTCATTAAACATCTAATAACAGTGGAAGCATCACATTTGCAGTGTGCAGACACGACTATTTTCTAGTAAGGGAAGTAATCACTGGTACAATCACAGATACTGACTGAATATAAACAGCATATACATTACTGGTGTAATTATTCTGGGGGTTTGCATTTTTACTAGCCTGCATTTTATGGCGAGTGTGACCATTATTCTTACACGTGCCACAGTAGTTATTAATTACCCTAGCATGGAAAACCATAATTCGTCATAAAACGATCTCCTGACCTTGTCCTTTCTGAAGTAGCTTGAAGGGTCACATGTCTGTCAACTGTCCGTCACAGCTTTACCTTACATAAAGCAGATTTTCCCGTCCCATAGCTCGTCACAGCTGTAACCAGTGCATCTTTGTCAATGCGTTGTAGACAAGAGCACTTGTATTAGCAGTTACATCCATCATCTCTCTGTACACACTCACCTCCCTGCTGTTGAGGATTAAAAAAATGGCTGGTGTTAACACACCATCATTCAGAAAGCTTTGTAATTTAGCTTATTATATAATTTTTAACAGCAGGGTACTTGTATAGGCAGCATGGTGGCACAGTTGTTGGCAATCCTGCAAACAGGAGCAAGACCACCGATTCCTACACTGGGTCTTTCTGTGTGGAGTTAGCAAGGTTCTCAAGTTTCTTTCCACAGTCCAAATACATGCAGGTTAATGGGAAGAATTGAAAAATTGCCAAGATGTGTGAATGACAGAGCGAATGGTTGTTTGTCTCTATGTGTGGCTCTGTGACCAACTGGTTACCAGTCCAGGGTGTAACCTTCCCTATTGCCCTTGTGGCTTCAGCATCCCTGAGACCCTACCCTCAGGGAAATGCCATACATTGCCACAGGGGCGGCAGTGGTTAGCAAACTACAATGTTTATCCACTGTTTTGGAGACGTTGAAACTCACCCAGCTCTGTCACTGTCTGCCCCACCCCACCCCATCCCTAGGATACCAGAAGGTCAAGCCGAAGCTGGGTCCCTGGCCGCAGGGAGACTGCGCTCCCTGGAAGACCAGCTCACCAGAGCCAAACAGAAGATCCACAGCTTCCAGAAACTTACTGGTGATGGTAAGCAAGCGTGGCACCAATCCAAAGGATGATGAAGAATCTGACATGCTCCTTGGAAATATTAAAGGTCTGATCTTGAAGGCCAGCCAGTTGACTACAAATGGAAAAAGACAAAAACCGGAAAACAGACAGTAATCGATTCCAGCAGTTGCCATCTCCATCCATCCATTGGATGGGTGGGGGTTATCGGTAAATTTGGCACTCTACGACAACGCAGGAATGAAGTAGAGGCAAAGTGAGTGCCCCATTGGCAGAAAGTGAGTGAGCCGGGAAGAGAAAAGAGACAGACAGGGAGAAAATAAAGGACATGTAAGCGTGAAGGGCAGTGCAGGGTCAGTCTTTCCATCTTACCGCAGGGGAAGAAAAAAAGCTAAAAATACCCTCTAGCTTTTTTTCTTTCAGAAAAGGGGAGGGAGAGTGAACGCAAGATATGAAGGTTTAAAAAAAAAAAAAAAAAAAAAATCTTCCCTCTTAGTCACTTCCTTTCACTCAGCTAGAGGCTATCTTTTCTTTTCCTCCATTTTGTGTATTTATTTATTTATTCATTCATTCATTGCACAGCTGGGTTATCCATGTGTGCTACTTTACATTGTTTGGCAGGGGCGTGGTAGAAGTCCATCCTGTCGTTTGAATTATTTGTTGAAAAACAACTAAAAGAAAGCTGTGGGGCACAGATGGATTGAGCAAGTGCTTCTTAATGAGGTCAAAGCTGGAAACAGTAAAACTGAGCCTTTAATGCTAATATTACACAAATCTGGCTGTGTGTTAGCCGTGTGTTTGGGCCCCCGGCTCGCAGGGCATAATATCTGCTGTTTTCCCGTGAAGTTCACATTTCTGATATATCGATTCAGATTCGATCAATACCTCAACGATCACAACACCCGAGTATAGATATTGGATTTTTATTTTTAACTTCATTTTTTTCCTTTTTTCTTTTGCCTCTCTCTCTCTCTGTAGGTCCTGGGCCCACTCAGGAGGAGCTGCGGAGGAGGGTGGAAAATGGCGTTAAGGAATTTTGGTACTTTGTTCGAAGTGAGGTGAAGAAATTAACCAACGTGGAACCCGGCGAGAGACAGAAATATGCTGACACGCTCCTTCAGGACCTGGGACACCAGGAAAGGTGGGCACAAATTTTATTATAGATGCAAGGCGATGGATCATGTGTTGAAATGTTCAAAAATTCAGGAATTAAAAAGGCTTAGGACGGTAGCATTCTGTGGGCTGTTTTTTGTCTTTACCACAGAGTTGCTTTTCAAACCACTTACTCCCTGAAAGGAACCTTCCATTATGCTTGTAAATATTATTGAAAATAATTTTTTTTACTCATTGGTATTTTAACGGTCTATGATATTAATAGCCTAACTGATATGGCTAAACAAACACAAAGCACATCCATAAAATGGCTCTGAGGTCAGTCTCAAAAGTATATTGTCACTGACTTAAATATCGTCAGAGTACAGAGAAAAGAGCCGCCGGGCATCCTTTGATCAATTTCGTTCATTTCTTTCATTTGTCATACACTCTGGGATATTTCATTTTCAGTTGATTTTAATTAACTGATTTTGGCGAACTTCTCATTCGTGTCAGGATAACAGTTCAGTAACGTGCCTCTATAAATGTTCTCAAGTGCAATGTTGGAAAAAAAGAGACTTGTGGTTGAGGTTTGAATAGGGAAAAAATACTGAAATGTTAACCAACCCCAGTCGCCCACACAGGGGTATTCTCAGGTTCTGGCTGATTACACCTCTGATCAGATTGAGGCTGGACGGTGCCTTGCCAGTAATTATGTGACAACACTGGACTCTATGCTCTAATAAGGGTGATGAACATGTGATTAATCCCGCAACAACGACTAATGGGAAAGTTGCTTGGGTGTCAGTCTAACTCAGGCTGAGCCGTCCGTCTCCATTCAGAGGAGAAGAGTAATCAGCCAGACAATCACTTGTGTGAGTTAACAGTTGGCGTCCAGGGGCTTTTAATCAGAGCTCTGTCTTATACCTGTGTTTGAAATGAGTGGAAGTTGTGCGTAAAGAAATTACATTATGCTTTATGGAGTTGTCAAACAACCAAATATTTAGCCCTGTTATTCACCATACAGCTGTACAATGCATAAACTCATATTTGTATATACAGAGAATATAAAGTACTCCAGCCTTACCGATAAATATATAGCCAAACAGTCCCAAAATACCAAATGCATAGTGAAAAAATATCTGCTGACAACTCATAATCCTAGTGTTTGTTTGATTTAGCTCTGTGTTTTTCCGACCCTCTCTTCCTTTCTTGGGATGATTTTTCAAATAAAGCAAGATCTTGAATGGTGAAATGTAGAGATCCATATATTGTATTGGAGCTTCAGAATGCTCACAGTCGCAGTTACAAAACCTTCAAATAATCTCTTTAATTCAAGAAAACTGTCAGGTTTGAGACGGAAGCTTGTGATCATCAACAGCCACGTTGGATTAGGTGGCATTAATGCGTCAGGGTTTCAAAAGGGATCTGACAGTACAAAAAAAGAGAAATCAATGCCCAATATCTTCCCTTTCCATTGCAAAGAAAAAGATGACTTGGTTTCATGATACAATCATTTTGTTGTTTTGGCTGCAAATTATATAACAACCACTTAACATTATAATAATTTCCGAAATTCAATGCATAGCCAAAATACATTGAATTTTATTCTATTTATTTTTTGGAATTCAGACAAGTGGATAAAGCCATACTTGACGGGCTCAGAAGTGTATTTCTCTGAAAAGCCCATAGAAATATCTGACGGATTGTTTAACCACAGAGGAGGAAGCGTAGCCACAGTAATAGACAATTCATTTCTAATCTCTCCCAAACAGAAACGTATATTTTCCTGTGACCTCCGCAGTGGCATTCTGTCATAACTCACTCATGGTTAACTGCTTGCAAGACACCAGTTAAACAAAATACATTTGGCGTTGGGAAAATAATTTGCAATTTCTCCCAAATTACTGACAAATGTGGCAAGCAGTGTTATAGCTCTCACTTTTCAGACCACATTTTAAAAGGCCGGTTCTAACATCCGAAACAAGTGCTCATTTAATTTGTGTTATTTTGGACAAAGGCAACTTTTTTGCTGGGATAAGGCCTCATTTATTAACATGAATACACTTGGAATGAAAAGCTGCAAATGAATAAAAGTTTTATTTTTTGAGGATGTTTTTATGGGTATGTGGGTCTTTCATATCAGTGTGAGGAGTGCCTATGGGTTTACATGTTCCCGTTTCATCAAGTGTGTCATGCAGCGTGGGACTCGCACTGGTCTGGTTTTGGTCTTCTGTCCCTTTGGTCCGGTGTTGGTCTCAGTTTAGCCACAACAGGGTCTTGGTCATGACTCAACTTTGAGCTAACAAGCAGGAAAAACTTCCGCTAATAAGGAATGATCAAGCAGAGATAACCCTAATAAATGTGCATCTCTCATTGTCACAAACCACACTTACTACGATCCTTCCATGAATGCATACTTTGGATTAGGGAAGACGCAATTTGCAATTCATTAAGGCGCTTCTCGTGTTTTTCTTTTCCTGTATCAGGTCTTAACCTCAATAACAAGTTCATCAAATGAGAAGCGATCAGCATGTTGAAAAGTGTCTGTAATGCACCTCCCCTTTACTATGTACCACACTGTGCTGGTTATGTCAGAGGTTGAAACGAGGACACCAGAAGAGGCGACTTGAAAGCAGCAGCTGTGGCTCCGACACTTAGGATAAAGGTCATAGAAGCATTGTCTGCCATCTGGAAGGTAGTCTTCAATGAAGCGGGATGAAGAAAGACCAAGTGTGACTTAACCAAAGTGTTTTCTTTGTAATCCTGTTGAAGTGGCTTACATAGCCCATTGTCTTAGTCATTCCCGCCTAAGCAGCTTTATAAGGCCTGAATCCTCCTTCCATATATGCATACTCACATGGACACGCGCACGTATGCACCAATAGTCACAGACTTTCAAATGCGTTGACTTTTGAAGCCCTGCAGTTTCTGCTCATGCTTCAGGCAAAGGCTGGAAGAGCCGGCACAGATCGGGGTAGGAGGAGAAAGAGTAATGAAATGTTTGAGTCAAATTAAGTCACTGCTCAGTTGTTTAAATTCTGCTGAAGGGGGGGGGGGACAAGTTCTTGTCTTGAAAAATTTCCCAGTAAAAGGCAAAAGCACTCCCACCCTCCAAAAATGATCACAGCGTTAGGAAAGGCTTTCAGTTTTACTGGCAGTTCAAATTAATGCTCTAAAGTTTGTGTCGTCCTCAAATGAAACAAAGTAATAAAGTTAACTACTACGGTAGAAAATGAACAAAGTGAGTTTTCCTGTTTACAGGACTTCTTGCGAAAAACAACTGAACTGATCAAATCAAATGAAACACCAAGAGAGTATAATTCTGTTGAGAAAACCCAACTTCTTTAATTTCTGCCAAAATTATAACTCAGAGGGGATATGTGGTATTAGACTGTACTATAAATTAATCATTCATTTTCTGAACATACCACTATAATTAAGGGAAGAGTTATTGAAAAATATCCCTCCTCCTTCAACCAACAGTATACTAAAGAGTTCCTGCACCCAGATCGCAACACAGAGATGCACGTAGTGAGTGTGTGATGTCCTTTTTTGAGCTCCAAGGTGATTTGATAGGAGGTTTCTATGATCTTTCCATCATAGTTAGCAATGTGTATGAAATTTCATTGGGGAGATAAAGCTGGTAGAAAAAGTACAATAATTTGCATTAACTTTTAATTGGGTTTAAAAAAAATGTCCAAATGTAAATCTCTTGTATAATTACTGATTCATTTGAACTGGTAATATGCAAGGTAGTCAAGAATCACAAAAAGAACAGGGTTTTAATACCCACACATGAAGGTAGACCCTCAATCAGTTGCTTTTCCTGGCTGGCTTCTTCAACCGTCTCTTCCCTTCTCGTGCCATAATGTTCGCCCGCTCTCCAAAAAATTCATCAAATGTGTATCTAATATTCACAGCCATGGTCTGCCAGCAGCCCCAGCAGGAACAGACACATCATCTGTAGTTAAAGAGTCACAGAAAGTCACATTTTCACACACACCCACACAGCACACATAGCCTCAATACATATGTGGGACTTCACGGCTGTGTGGCCTTCCCCTGTCTTGCTGCCACCCCCCTCTGGGGCTTGGCTGTTGGTTTCTTCCTGTGCAGCCAGCAAGGCTTTCCTTTCCTTCCTGTAGACAATTGCGGAAGGCCCCCCCTGTGTGCTTTTGCTGAAAGGAAATTTGACATCCATCCTTATGCCACAGTTCTAGCACTAATTGGGCAATGAAACTGTTTTGACCAAAAAGAAAGACAATGCTCAGCATGCCAAAGCAGTCCAATGTGGATGCTCTGGCATCCCTGTGTGTTTTTTTTTTCCTGAGCTATACAGTGTGCTAAAGCGGTCCCACACAGGGATTTGACTGATTTGGGTCATAGAAGTGAGTAATAAATTAATCTTGAGTGTGTGATGTGTTTTGTCAGCCTTTTTATACACCAGAGCTCTCAGGCATGCCAGTGAGTAGATGGTCCTAAATCAAAATATTCTCAAGTATGACATGAAGAAATGCCTACAGATAACTGATGTTAGCCAATCTGTGGTTAAAAGTAGTCCTAGTGATTCATAAAGTGGGATTCATAATTTACTTAAAAATATGTCATAGAATGATGGACAATTCCACTGTAAGCAAATTTTAAAATATTCATATTATACTTATGAGACACAGGTTCCCTTCGTGTGATATTTTTCAGCATACTGTTTGACTGACATGTAAAAAAATTTGTCCTGACTTGAAACATTCAGTCTACTTCAGAGATTGCATTTACAAATCTGCTTGTTTCTAGGAGGGGTGACATCAATGATTGTGTCATTTATTGTGGTCTGCATCTTAACTTTCTTCTGGTGTGGCATCTCATTGTCTCTTAACATCAAATGATAGTCTGTTCCTGTAAATGTACAAAGCTGTGGAAAAATGTCTATATTATCACCAGTATGCCTTAAACATCTGTCCAAAGTAGCTGTAATGGGGAATCACAGAGGTGCAAGCAGAATCCTTTGTATGTCGTCGACTTTAAAACCATTTTTACAATTGTTTTTGGTTGCAGTCATGATGTTTAAGGTGGAGTTGGTTGGCTTCTTGCACGCAAAGACTATTTGTTTTTTTTTGTTTTTTTCTCAAGTGTCCACTTCCTGTTGTAGGTCCATCATGACAGACTTGTACTACCTCAGCCAGGCGGATGGAGCTGGCGAGTGGAGGTTGAAAGAGGCGAAAGACTTGTCAGATCTGGTCCAGAACAGAATCACGTATTTGCAGGTATTTGCAGTCTCTCTCTCTTTCTATGTCTGTCTGTATCTCGTTTTCACACACACACACACACACACACACACACACACACACACACAGCACTGTTTCACTAGCAATGTGTGAGCTCAAGCATAACATTGTGTGAACATTTTAAGGGCTTCGTCGACTGACAGACACCCGGAGCTAGCATCCGTTGTAAGTTTGCTGTAAAATAATGGCTAATTGGGAGTGTTATTCTGGAGGATTGCCAAAAGTGAATTAACAGCTGTTCTGTGTCTTACACGTTTTCTCAAATACAAGCTTCATTCATTCATCATTGTTGGATTGTTGGATATAAATTCCTTCATTCTTCTTAAACTTAAAGTTTTCAGCCGGGGTCAGCCATTTCACCATCCTGCCAAAGTTATTAACCTGAATACAGGTACATTTTCACCTTGAGAGAAAAGACATTCCACATCAATGCATTCTGGCGAGGTTATTAGAAGACATTGAAGAAGAAAAAAGCACATTCATGGCCTTATTTTCATAAACATAAAGGTTGTTATGAGGGTTAGAGAATGTAAAACTGCATACACAGTGGAACGAACGCCCCTAATCATGAACAAATAAGCATATGAACAGAGTTTTTGAACAAATTTTGAATCAGTACATGAACACTCAAACAAACAAACCCATGGGATTTGCATTGTGTGGCGTTGGAGCGTAACAACTGTTGTGCGTGGTATTTAGTGTTGCTTACATTGTTCCTCCTTGCATTCTCCTCTGTATAGGCTTTTTTGTGCTTTATGCATTAAGCCTTAAGTTGCAAGTGGAGTCAGTTGCAGGCTTTCATTGAGAAGTATCACCCTAACAGAAATGTGACCAACAGAACAGTGGATATCTTAAATGACAATGTGATGTGCCATTTTCAGAGAAGTCTAACAAAGAACAGGACAATTTTCCCTGGACCATTTTCTTGTTCAGCGAGCACCCACCAACCAGCCATCGAACCAATCCAGATGACACAAATAAGAGATAAACCAAAAAAAACAATAATGATTAAGGTTATTTTTAATTCCTGTCTGTATATTTCCCACACATAAATCCATGAAAAATTTCTTTAAAAAGTATGTTTTTGGGGCTGGAGAATGGACCAATGGGGTTTACATTGATTTCAATGGGAAAAATTTAATTGGTTCGCGACAAAGAGTGAATTATATTTGTAGGTCGAGGTGCTACTGTATCTACTAAAAACTAGATAGAAGTAGTAATTCTTTTCTTTTACTCAGACTGGGTGCAGCGCAAAAGTATATTAAGACTGTGCAAAAAAAACAAATAGTAAAAAATGCCCTCCATACTTTACGCACATTGTTTAATGGCTGCATTTCATTCAGGTCCTAGTCGGATTGTAGTTACCCCCAATTTGACGTTTTGATGGACTTCACAACCAAACTTACAGTTTACGCTCTGCTGCTGAAAGCGTGCAAATCACGTTTACTTCCCGGTCACAAACACACATGTATAACTGCTGACGCTCCAGCACTCACTTGTCTCATTTGCAATATTCATAACTGTCAGGATCAGATCCTTGAGAAGCAGGTGTGGGTGTGATAGCAGTATGTTCTGGGAGTCGGATGTGACAAGTAGGATTCTCGTTGCTTGTCAGCGGTTTAGTTACACATATATACTCGCACATATGTACACAAGCACAGATGGATGACAGATCAATAAACACAGGAGGGAAAAAAAAAACATTTGTGAAGCGCAAAGACAGGAACAAACACACTTGCTCGCCGAGGCTCCGATAGACATTAACAGTATGTGTACAAGACGAGACGCAGGACCTACTACTATACCGCTACCTTCGCCAGCTCTGCTACCGCTGCTGCTTCTCAGGTGGGCTTGTGTGATGTGACACCAGCGGGCACTGCAGCAGTAATGAGGCAGTGTGTTTGATGAAGATGACCCAGTTGGTCTGGCTGGGCGGAGACAGCGCCGCTAACAGTTGCTGTTGCCACCACTGAAGGATCACACCACTCAAACAGCTGCCATCACTAATTCATCACACGCACACATTGCCGTGCCCTGATGGATTCAACCACACCTATGCAAGCATTCTCCACATAAACACACAACACTCAACCCAAAGATTGATGCACACACTTGAGATGCTGCATGTGTGTCCAGTTATCGCTGTCACACACAGACCACTTAGTTAGTGTCCCACATCTCCCTGCACTCTTCCTTCCTCCCCTGTTGTCTCTGACAGCAGCAGCAGCATCATCATCATCGTTCGTTTCTGGTTTAACGAACAATCTGTGCGTCTGCTCCATCTGTCCGCTCGGAACACACAGCGAACATGGCAGCTCCTCCAGATAGACTTGTGTTGGACCAGTTCAGTTTTTGCTGTCTACAATCTTTCCTTCTGTCCAAACTCTGTCACAAGATCCCTGTCGGAGGAGAAAAACAAAACTGCGTTAGAGTGTAATCGGGGAGAGTTCTATAACTAAAGATATTTTTTTTTTTTTCTTCTATAAAACTGCATCAGAGAGTCAAGGGCCTCCTCACCTCCAAAGTCTTAATAGCCTGTCTGCCATGTTGTTGGCCAAAACCAGCAGGGCAAGAGAGCAGAAAATTGACAGGGTCTATTTAGTCTCAGAATAGGAAAGTAGGCATTAATGAAAAGGGTACACCTGACCAAATGATGTAATCTCCCTTTTTTTTTTCTTCCACATGAAATAAACTAAGCATAATAAACTGGATAAACATATAATACATATACTATAAATAATATATGATGTGCATTAGTATAATAAACTAATAAATTAGAATATGTTTATATTATTTCCTTATTCTTTTAACACAGAAACACTATTTTTCAAACTTGAAAACTGAATGGGAGATAAGGGCTAACCCCATCCACAAAGTAATGAGCCCATTGCCCCTTGAACCAGACACCCTAAATCCAAACTCTTGGATGTAGATTTCTGCTCACTGGATTTCCTCTATCAAACGGACCACCCAAAAGATGTCTGACTGGCTCTGCAGTGCATTTGTTGTTGTATATCACATGTGTCAAACTCAAGGCCTGCAGGCCATATGTGGCCCGCAAGAACGTCGTAAAAGGTTTGATTGTCTTAAAATAAGTCAAACACGTGCATTGACCATAAACTACATTTCTCACAATTCATGCCAATCATGCTATCCACTCGAAGTGAGGGTATTAGATTGCAGTGTATCTACATCAGTGTGATTTTCAACAAGTGGAATTGAGAAATACACGTGATCCCTAAATGTCCAGAAAGAGAAAAGTTGATGCAGATGGGAGGCAGTTTCGAGAACGATGGGAAGGTGAATACATGTTTGTGCTTCAAGGAGAAAAACCGGTATGTCTTTTGTGTTATGAGGCAGTGTTGGTTATCAAAGAGTACAAGCTACGTCTGCATTTTGACGCCAAACATGGAGCAAACACAGAAGTATGCCAAAGAAAAGGGAAATAAATATGAATATAGATATGAGTCTGAATAGAAAGGCAGAAGACAGGATATAGCAAGAAAAAAAAACTAAGAATAAATAAACAGCAGATAAGTAAACGGGCAACATCAAGGAACAGTAAGGGAGAAAAATACACAACTAGAACTAAACAACAATATAAATAGTTACAAAAATAAATAGCAATGAATGACATAAATAACAAAAATAAGCATGGTGTGTGAGCTGGGACGAACAAAGAGAGACGGCAGAGTTAGGACATGACGTGAGTGTGTGAGGTATTGAATGGAGAAGGGTAGTGAGATTGTGGAATTGTGGAAGCATTACAGGTGCACTCAGGCCAGTCAGACTTGTTTGCCATCCAGACTGCTGTTATACAGTCTGATTTGGTTTGACAGATACTTTTAGAAAGGTGATGATTATTGTTTGCAAACACTGCACATTTGACCACGGGACTTTAGAAATGATATCCTCCCTTAATGTCATTGTTCTTAATTTCACAAAAAGACTCCACTACAGAAGGGTGTGAGAATCAAGATTCTGTTTTGCAGAATCTCCCAATTTACCAAACCAAACATTCAATCTTTGGCCTATTTTGTATTTCCTCTTATCCATCCAACACTTTGGAAACAGCATCCTTGTTTCTTATACTTTACTTCTTCATTATTTATGAATCTGCATCCAGTCCAAAACACAAAACATAGACCACTAAAAGATATTAGTCATTATTTTACTTTTACTTTTACCCCACTACAATGACTTTGTACCACAGCATTCAACAGGTTGTCTAAAAAGTATTTGAATGATAAAATTCAGTGCGGTGCATTGTTACACACTTTTACACTTGAAGCCCTTAAATGTAAATATTGGCAATATGTAATGGCCTTTTGGAGCTTTTGTTCCAAGCACAGTCCATTGGTTTTTGCTCATTCTGTTTGCCCAGTTCTTTTTTTCGAATAATTAATGGTTCTGCACTAATTATAAAACATGTCTCAACTGCAAATATTTTCTTTTTGAGGGTCCTCCTTGGGGCAAATATATAAACTTTAATGAGCAGGATATATTGTCTGTGTTCGAAACAGTACGAGCTTCCAGTAAAGCGGTGCTTTACAGTATTTATATAATGTGTGACAGGGCCTTCAAACAGCATCGATCAGCATCTGCTGCTTCATTTCAGTTCTCAGGAAGTCTCCAGTTATGGGGATCTCTGGGAATACCTACATTTGATATTCTATCTCATGTTTTCACCTCTGATCAGCCATATTCTGAACAACTGAACAAATATGTAACAGTTCCTAAATTTAACACTGAACACTGACAGTAGTACAGTAAGTTAGATTTCATCAACAGGGTTAATGGTTAGTAGTGAACAGATAGCTTGACTCCCGGAGGAAATACATTTGTGGTTTCTTTTAGAAGTTTAAGGCTGTATTCCAATTCATTTTGTTTTATTTTATTACTTACTCTATGGCAGTGAACCACATTTAGGTTTTGGTAACTTCTAGGCAAGGTCAGCCAGTTGGCGCCGGGCAGAGGGAATACTGTAAGCCATCCATAGCAGCAGCCTAAAAAGGAAAGCGCTCATGTTAGTTGCTAATTGTTGCTTAGGAAGTGGATTGGTACAAGGGTTGCTGAGTCACTCCAACTGGCGCAACAGCAAATCACAATTCTTTAAGCCTTCAACAAAACATGGGCATGATGTTAACCTAGACCCAGATCACAAAATTACAAACAACACAGCAAAGAATTGCAAGACTCAAAACAGAGGCAAGTGTACACACATTTTAATAAGCCAATTTTCATCTTTCCATCCTGTGGCATACATATGTTCTTATCCGTGGCCATTCTCTAGTAAAGGCCTTGCTGGTTGGACCAGCCATAGGGGGTGGTTGCTTGGGCCCAGGTTGAACAGTACCCACCCAGGCTGAAGTGGCATGTGTTTTGAGGTCTCATGGATGAATCAGAAGAAAGGCTCAATAAAACAGAAAGGGCTCATTCAGTTTTCCCAAGCTGCTTTAATTGCATACCAGGTTAATCCTGCCCTCCAAGGCCTCGGATCCCCTATCAATACAATTTTCCACTGAGATGCACATGAAATGCCTTGGCCCTTGGGTGCACCCTGGTGGAGTAACACAAGTGGGGGCATTGAACAACACAGGCAAGCAGATATGGCTGAACTTAATTTCCCGTTCACCACATGTTTAATGCAATCATTGATTAGCCATACACTATGGATGGGTGCACCTATACTCTGACACTGCAGAAAACGTCAGCAGAGCTGTTGGCATTTTTGTTAAATTCTTACACAATCATGTAAACCAGGCATTAAACAAGGAAAAAGAAGTAACAATAAAACAGAGGTGATCGAGCAATTTTTACAATCTAAATGTTGCCTGTCTGGGGCTCTTTAGAGAATGAAATGAAATCAAATTCAACATCTGGAAACCATTTTAGAGTTAGACTATTTAGAAATTAGTGAAAAATGTTTCCACTGTAACATTATAACCTGGCTCCAAAAATTAAAGAGGATACATTTTTGGAATTTTAAGCCATAGCTTTGTCTTCACAGTCCTAACAATATTCCCATGTGTTCCCATGATTACATGTAATCTCATTTTAAGACATTTCATTTAACTATTCAAACCGCTAACATTTTCCTTTGAGTATGTTTCTTGGAGATGGTACCATAAATTTTTGATAAAATCACAATTCAATTTGAACTACTGGAAAAAAGGCAAGGAGCTGATTGGATGAACACACAATGAACAGGCAATTTTGATCGAGGACTAATTTGCTGATTGGTGAAAAATAAAAACATCGGAAGTACAAACAAGCTGGTTCAAAAGTAGATAAAGATTACTGAAATTAAGCAGGTACACAAGGGGTGAAAACAGCGGACAAATGGCCACTGACTTATGAAATTCTGATTTTCAAAGACCAGCAAAAATTGTTTTTTGCTTTTGTATTTTTATTAAATCCTGAACCAGGCCTATTTTCAGGCATGAGCAGCAGAGAATATGGAAAATCTCAGAACAGGTTCTGTCTCTTGGGTTTGAGAAAAAGACGATTAATTCGAAAGTAACAAACTTATTTATCCTAAAAACTAGAACAAGATAGCTGACAGACATGACAAACTCTTAAATTGCAGGGGAGAAAGCCCACTTATTGCATTACCCATTAAACAAGGGTAATGCAGCAAGTTTTTGTTGGTTTTTTTTTTTTAACTTGGACTTTTAAATCAGGACACGCTTATGAACAAAAATAGCACCCTTAACTTACAGAGCCAGCAGCTGTTTGGTTTATGTTGTATCTTGATTAGAGAGTGTGGTAAAGCTATCAGTGAAAAGCATTCAGCGCCCTGGTTGGCAGGGCAAGATCATGGCATCACTGCAGCTTATCTTTAACAGAAATTATTTGCTGCAAGTTGCAAGATTTTCCAAAAAATGTACACTTCATCAAAGTTAGGGGTTGGTCTCATGTCCTGATGAAATATTGTGTTGATGTTATCTGTCCATGTCCAAAAAAAAAAAAAAAATTATAGCGTTTACCTCTAAAATATAAAAAACAATTAAAACAGAAATTACGTGTTATAGAACGGGGTCACGTTTCGAGGGAAATGTTTCAACCTGTTGTAGCACAATAGCAATGACCAATGAATGAATAGCTGATGTACAGATGAAACTGCACTTTATAATTCTTGGAAAAAAGGTCCTCAGGTTTGAAAACCCAGCTATATTTCTGTTAGAGACTAACAGAGTAATCCGGAGGGGACCAAAGCTGTTTTAAGTCAGTCTTGATTTGCAGTAAAAGGGGATTTATGTTTGAAATGTACACCTTTTGAAATACAGTCACAGCAATTCGTTATGTCGAAACATTTGATAAGACTGAAACATTGCCTGAAGGAAGATAAAGTCTGTGAATACTGACCTCTGATCAGGCATCTAGATAAGCACATACGCCAAGACACAGGCACATGGATTTACTGGATTATCACATCATAGGATACCGTGTGCATTTTTTACACGTGCATGTATCTGTAACTTTAAAATATATTCACATGACTTTATGACTGTCACTGTTTAACACAATATATGTGACTATATGGTTATCCAATGTGTTCTTCCTTTTTAGTGCCAGTTGCTATAAGACAACGAGGCAGAGTGACTAGCAAAAGTATAAGGGAATAATAATTTGACAAAGCAGGGAAAAGGAGCTAAGATATGAATGAAATAGTAGACTGTCAGGAAGCATTTTGTAAAGAGATTTTGCAATAGTATTTTGAAGGAATTGCAGAAAAAAGGAAGAATCAGAAAGTATTCACCCTCAGGAAGTTCCAGGAAAAGGAAAAAAGTGCTCAGACTACAATCCAATATTTTTTCTTTCTCTTTTTTATGTTGTTTTCAGCAGACAAAAGTACATCCATCTCAAAAACATGAGTTTTTTACGTTTGAATCAAACAGATCAATTCTTCATCCATTGTCACTGGAGCATTTGTGAAGCAGGAGTAAATATTGCTAACATGGCTCAACAAATCCAAAATCGCGAAGGTGAATCGGTCAGGCGGAGAAATCTTAAAGATTAAAAAGAAATTTACAAGCAAAGCAGAGTTCCAAATCCCCAAGGCAGATTTTTCAGGGTTTGGTTTCAGATTTTTGAAAGATAGCCTTGGACCAAACAGTGCTATGGACACAATTGGTTAGTCCTACAACCAACCACAATAGAGTGGTTGGTTGGAGGAGTAAAGTAACATGGTAGAAAACCAGTTTAGGACTGGAAAATGTCACCAGACGCTGGCTGCTCACCAGAGTGTCAGGAAATCAAATCAATCCCATTTGCTCACTCTCTCTGCAAAGTCCGCCATGTGTTTTGGGTCATCTGAGAAGGGAAATGTTTTCATTGACATCAATTATTCATCCTCAAGTCCCTTAACACCAACCCTTATAAAATAAATGTTAGTGATTGGCTTATTGGAATTAGGCCTCTGACAGTCAGAACTGCAAGGGAGGAGATTTGGTACCAATCTGTGGACTGGAACAAAAATGAGATTGGCAGATTAGGCTTATTGCTGTGTATCTATATAGCATTTCTAAAGACATGTATCACCCACCCATTAACACAAACTAATGAGTACTTATGGGACAAGTGCAAGGACGATGGTTTACAGTGAAGCACTGAGATCATAATGATTATGGTTGTGAACAACAATGGAGGTTTATGGCAAAGAGAATAAGTTTCTCTCCAAAACAATAATCACGGGTTATGAGTTAGAGACACGAAACACTGTAACAAGTAGAGAAAAGGAAAGACTGCTCGCAAAGTGGATTCCAAGATATAGGTGCAGGTAGCACAGAAGACAATCACTTAAGGTGTATCATTAACCCGGAGCAGGGCTCAGAGAGACATAAGACAAAGGTCAAGCAATAAAAAATGTTTAAATATTCTTTCTTCCTCTCTTAGAATCCCACCGACTGCAGTAAGGCCAGGAAGTTGGTGTGTAACATCAATAAGGGCTGCGGTTATGGCTGCCAACTCCATCACGTCGTCTACTGCTTCATGATCGCTTATGGCACCCAACGAACACTCATCTTGGAATCTCACAACTGGCGCTATGCCCCTGGCGGCTGGGAGACCGTCTTCCTACCTGTCAGTAACACCTGCACCGACCGCGCCGGGGCAACTACAGGGCACTGGTCAGGTAAGCGCCAACAAATATGTCCAGGTTGCTTACAATGATGGTCAATGATAGTAGCCACATGTCCCTACACAGGGGTATCCTGATTAACACAATCCCCAAGATTCTGACACAGTGAATTGAGATTTGCAAAAAGGCACACACACACACATATGCATATATATATATATATATATATATAGATAGATATATATATATATATAGACACATATAAAGACAGAGAGAGAGAAATTGATTTAATTTTTTTTTTTTAACCGTCTGTTCTATCAACAAACTAGAAATATAGACCTCATAGTAAGTAAATTGCTTCTGATATAAGACTACCAGAGCTCCCTGTTGTGATTCTTCAGAGAAAACAGAAAGTGTGAATTTTCCTGTTAGCAGGGCCACACAGTTCCTTTTTAAGCATTTTGGCAGCTTAGATAGTCATTCAGGTTAGTGGTTAAATGTTTTATTATCAAGAAATGCAGTATAACTCAATAGTTGAGATTTGAACTCACTTAATCAGAAAGAGAATGTTCATTAAAAATGTGTTCCTCGTGCTCCTGAAGTGGAATATTTTCGTGAGAATGGAGCGTGCGTGCATGGGTGCAACAAAATTGGCACAACATGGTTATCCCTCATTCACTGTTAACGTCACTGTGCTAATTGAAATGTTATTACAAGAGGTAGGTAAACAAATATGATGTGGGACATCTTAAGAAGTTCAGTCACTTGTAGTTTAGTATTGAGCAATCACAAGTTTGGCATTGAAAATTCAAGGCACAAGGACTCAAAGACAAAGAAAAGACTCTACAGATAAACTTGTAAAACAATTGGGGTGAAAAGAAACTAGCATCTTTTTGTTTTCCAGGGCTTTATATGATTAGATTTGGTTCACTCCACATAAAGAGAAAAGAAACCCTCTCATGCCAAATTTGGGTACACAATCCATCCATCTTCTCCCGCTTATCCGGAGTCAGGTTTTGGGGGCAGCAGCTGAAGCAGTGAGGCCCAGACTCCCCTCTTCCCGGCTACATGGTCCAGCTCCTCTGGGACGACCCCAGGCCAGCCTGGAGATATAGTCTCTCCAGCCTGTCCTGGGTCTTCCCCATGGTCTCCTACCAGATGAACATGCCTGGAATAACCCCCCAGGGAGGCATTCAGGAGGCATCCTCACTAGATGCCCGAGCCACCTCATCTGACTCCTCTCTATGCAGAGGAGCAGGGGCCCTAGAGTCCGGTCACCGCACGGAGAAAACACATTTCGGCCGCTTGTATCGCGATCTTATTCTTTCGGTCACAACCCATAGCTTGTGACCATAGGTGAGAGTTGAAACGTAGCTCGATCAGTAAATTGAGAGCTTCGCCTTCTGGCTCTGGCACGAGAGACCGGTACAGAGTCTGCATTACTGCAGACGCTGCACCATTCCGCCTGCCACCTATCTCCTGCCCCATCCTTCCCTCACTCATGAACAAGATCCCAAGATACTTCTCCACTTGGCGCAGAACCTCTTCCCTCAACCCAGAGTGGACATTCCACCCATTTCCAGTTGAGCACCATGGTCTCGGATTTGGAGCGGCTGATCCTCATCTCGGCCAGTGTGAACCGCTCCAGTGAGAACTGGAGATCATGGCCTGATGAAGCCAACAGAATCACATCATCTGCAACAAAACTCGATCCTGCAGCCGCCAAACCGGATCCCCTCAATGCCCTGGCTGCTCCTAGACCGAACAGCCTGTATAACAGGGTTTGGTACCCTATACTCCCGGAGCATCCCCCACAGGATTGCCGTCAGGACACAGTCGAAGACCTTCTCGAAGGACCACAAAACACATGTAGACTGGTTGGGCAAACTCCCATGCCCCATTGAGGATCCTGCTGAGGGTATAGACCCGGTCTACTGTTCCACTATAAGGACAAAAACCACACTGCTCCTCCTGGATTTGAGGTTCAATGACCCGGTGGACCCTCTTCTCCAGCACAGCTGAATAGACCTCAACGGGGAGGCTGAGGAGTGTAATCCCCCTTGTATTTGGAGCAGACCCCTGATCCCCCTTTTTAAAAAGGAGGATCACTAACCCGGTCTCACAAGGGTTCAAGGGTTGCCATCCCAACTGGCGCTGACTGCCTTGCCAGCTCACCACCAAGTGATGATCAGTTGACAGCTCTGCCCATCTCTTCACCCAAGTGTCCAGGACATGCAGCCGCAAGTCTGATGACATGACCACAAGGTTGATCAAAGAACTGCGGCCGAAGGTGCGTTGGTGCCAAGTGTACATATAGACACCTTTATGCCTGAAATGGTGCTTGTTATGGACAGTCCATGACAAGCACAGAAGTCCAATAACAAAACACCACTCAGGTTTAGAGTGGGGGCTGTTCCGCTCAATCAGGCCCTTCCAAGTTGCGCTGTCGTTGCCCACACAAGCATTGAAGTCTCCCAGTAGAATGAGGGAGTCCCCAGTAGGAGCCCTCTCTAGCAGCTCCTCTAGGGACCCCAAGAAGGGTGGGTGAACTGAACTGTTGTTGGGTGCATAGCCACAAACAACAGTCAGAACCCGTCCCCCCACCTGAAGGCGGAGGGAGGCTACCCTCTCCTCCAGCGAGTAGAACCCCAACACCATACAGGCGCCGAGTAGGGGGGCAATCGATATGCCCACACTTGCCCAGCGCCTCTCACCGGGGGCAACCCCTGAGTAAAAAAACAGTCCAGCCTCTCTCGAGAGGCCCGTCTCCAGATCCCATGCTGTGCGTCGAGGTGAGTCCAACTATATCTGGTCAGAATCTCTCAGCCTCACGCACCAGCTCAGGCTCCTTTCCCCGCCAGAGAGGTGACATTCCATGTCCCAAGAGCCAGCTTCTGCAGCCAAGGATGGTATTGCCAAGGTCCCCCGCTCCAGTCACCACCGCCCCCCTTGGCCCTTCCCATGGGTGGTGAACCCAGGGGGAGAGGGACCCATGTCAATCCTTTGGGCTGTGCCCGGCCGAGCCCCATGGGCCTATTGAGCCCCGCCCCTGGGCCTGGGAAGGGCCCCGGTGACCAGCGTCCAGGCAAGAAAGACTGTATACAAAAAATTTTCTTCTTCATGAGAGTCTTCTGAGCTGCACTTTGTATGATCCCTCACCTGGGACCCATTGCTTTGGGTGACCCTTCCACGGGCATAAACCCCTGACAACATAGCTCCCAGGATCATTGGGATCAAACCCCTCCACCAAGGTAAGGTGGCAGCTATCAGAGGGGTACACAAGTTAAATTAAAAAGATCTCGATACTTTGAGAAACTACAAATTGATGTCCTCTTTTCTGGACTATACTACTCTTTTCAATTTATTTCCAGTTAGTTTGCTGCTTCAGTTTTAAAGTGGGACTAGATTCAGTTAGGACTCAGCTGGATGTCTGCACAGAGCATTTTATCAGGAAATTAACCTGCAGCACTAACACTCTCAACAGCCCTTTGGTTTTTGTCTGGGGACCCTTGTTGGTCCAAACACAAACATTGAGCTGCGTCCAGCTGGGTGCACGCAGGGCCAGATTAGACTCCGTCATAAAAAATGCTAAGTTTATTGTAGAGCGCATTCATAAGAAAGTGACTCTGGACAGGATTTTTTTTTCTTTTCTGGTGGGGAAGGATTGATAGTCTGTGCAGCTTGGGGAACAGCAAGAATCAAAGAAAATTACTGCACATCCCTCTTTTTCTTTGCACAGCTCGTGGGATTTCGCAGCAAGATCCTTGTTGATACTCAAAAAGGCATTTAGAACAAGTGCAACAACCTGCATTATTTCCTACACAATGCTGCTGTTTTCCAAATTCTTGAAAGAAGTGAAATAAATACCCCCCTGCTTATATTGTTCACCTGTTTTATAATGTATGGGAGAAATATGCACAACTCTGTAGTCCAACTTCCTCCTGTAAGACAAAATATGCCATTTTCCATATCGGTTTTACAGCACTAAACCAAAGCCAACTTCTGCTTCATGTAATATAAAGTATTTTTACTGTGAAAATATTGGGGTGATGGGTCAACCCAATTTGTCAGCAGAGGACTTACTGTGATTTCCAACAGTTAGGAAAGTCAGCCTTCTTAAAAATTGAGCTGGTAAAGAAAACTTATATAGGTTATAACTAATTATGATGCTTGAAAGATTTGAAAGAAATCTTGATGTAAACCTGAGGATTATTTCTAAAAATCACCTCAGTCTGAAAACCAACCTGCTCTCATTTTGATGAAATGGATGTCCCTGGCAATACAAATACTGAAAAACAATGTGATTCAAAAAAAAGCATGATTAATGGTGCTGTAATACAAATGTATGCATTTTTCCCCCTAAGCTCCCTAAATGGGATTGCAAACAAAGATCGGTGAATTGGAGGCTTTACTATCAGTATGCCTGCCTCTCTCACTCTCCATATCACTTTCTTCCTCATTGCGTTCTTGTTCTCATCCCTGCATCCTTTCAGCTCTTTATTTTTCTCCTATCGCTTCATTTGACTCATGCTCTCCTGGGCTGTTTCTCTTATCTCCTACTCTCCCATTTCCTTCTCTCTCATATTGTCCTGCCTTTCATGTGTCCTTTCCACTGCCTTATGTCTTTCTCTGGTGCCTGCCTACTATAGATCCCTATATGGTATATAGTAAATGCCATCTGGCTGCACACAACCGATCCATGAGCAACCCGGCAACTCTGTTCCTACCTCACAGCATTCTGCATTGTCCGTATAAGGTCTGGCTGTTTACAGAAGCAATATTTTCTGTTGCTAAGACCATATAACCAGTTGGGCCTTTCCAGGGTTAGCATTCTGCTTTGCCCTGGTCCCAACTGGGATTGCACAAGGTGATGCTGTAGTCTTAGGTAGACAAAAATGTAATGTTTTACCAATCAGGTAAAATATAGGCTCACAACATTTAGCATGACTACTGAGTGGTCCATCTTTTGTGACCTGAGGTTCTTCTGCTAACCTCAGCAATACCAAGAAAGACACTGAAAAATGGATTATGTTTTGGTGATTTGTAGCACTTAATCATAGATTAGCAACCTAAATCGACCATGTTCAAAAACTGTAATAATTAAAAAGAAAATAGTCAGTCCGTAACTAAACTGCACCGTTGATACTGGTTGTCAAAATGGGTGGCTAGTGGCCAGAATTTCTAATGCATGAAGAATAAATCAAGAAGAAAATAGAACAAATTCATTCCTCTAGCACTGCGAGCACTTTTAATGAAACTTCCTCCTTCTCTGCTACTCTTGCCTAATGATCAAAACAGCAAACAGGCTTAAGAAAAGTCAGATTTTTCAGATCTAAGAGGCAAATTAAAAAAGACCAGGCCAGCCACAGCCATCAGCACAACATAGCTTGTCTACCAATTCTGATCCAGAAGTAATAACCAGCAACCTTGCTTGGAGGAAAGACTAGTTTGAGTGTTAAACCCTCAGGGACAAGACCTGCTCAGTCCCTGTCAGGAATCCAGAGAAAGCCTTTTACTGGTGTGGCGTCCTCAAGTCTAACATTGTCTTTTTTTCAAAACCTAAGTATTTAGTTTACAAACCATGTCCAAGTGAATACTGGTAGCAAGGTCAACCAAAGGTTTAAGAGATGAATTTGACCATTCCTAAAAGGGTTTCATTGTACAGAGACAGCAGGGAATCCCCTCCAATAAGCCTGCACGGTGTAATTTGATAAATGTTACTCCTGAGCCCTTATTGTTTCCATGGTTGGTTTCCGCAAAAGCAGCTCTTTTTGCATGATGTTTAGCATTTAATATATATTCCGCACTGAGCAGGTATTTATATTGTTTATGGGAGAAATTGATTTAGTTGGTATTTTCTAGAGCAACCCCACTAGATTCCCTCCCATCCCACCTTCCTGGTATATCTCAATGTGGTTAACCCACTTTCTATTAAGAGTTTCCCTAAGGAAGTGAGACATTTATAGACAGAGACAATGGACTGTGTATGTATCTGTGACTGGAAATCTCTGTCAGGAAAACATATAGCTTTGGGGGAAAATCAAAGATAGAGAAGAAGCCATTATGGGAACTGCTGATGTTCCCTCCAAATGGGAAATGTGAAAAACAAAACATAACAAGCAGTTCCACATTAAAATAGAAGTAACTCATAGTTCACCTCTAGGCCAAATAACTTTTTGGGAGTACAAAACTGTACAAGTCCACGAATGTCTTTCAATTCAGACTGTCTTGGATATGGACTGATTAACCAGTGGTTGTGATGAAATCAGTCCAAACAAAAATGAATTTTTAATCTAAATTAAGAACCCAAAAGTCTAAATCTTGTCACGCATACATCGCCAGATTTTTGGTATTTGAACACAAAAGGGGAAACACGTTGATCATAGAACGTATTTGCCAAAGAGAATATATTCCTTCTGAGATTTTTGAAGACATTGCTGCCTTATGAGGGAATCGGAGAGCATGAGAAGCATAATGTTCCCTGCCATGCGATAAAAAAAAAATGTAACATCCTTTCTCTAAGTTCATAATCTCAGCATCATATGTATTACTAAAATACCAGCTTCATATTTTTGCCTTTATAGCGCTCAGCTCTCCTGTGTTAAAGCTATGTTAATCTTCAAGAATATTTATAGGCTCACTATACATCATCGGTAAATTAAGTGGGGTTGGTATTATTTCAATGCAGATCTAGGTGCTTATAGTCAAGAAGCCTACAGGAAATGTATGTGGAGGTTTTGGAGTTGAGATGAAATTTAGTGAAGCTTTGTGATCTAATTAAGTAGCTGTGGGAGGATCACGTACTGCATATCTGTATATTTATGCCAAGAAGTGCAGGCGTCAAAATATGCCCATTTCCCCTAATGTGAATCATGCCAGTGCTGTTATATAAGCAATGACGGGTCTGGGAATATTTTTTTCTGTTCAATATTTAATGCCTCTACTAATCTATATTCAGTTCATGCTCCAGCATACGTGCACACGCTCACACACACACATGCATATACATGCACACGCAAACAAATTGAAGCCTCTGCGTTTGCCCTTGTTCTTTGCACAGTTTTTATGTACCCTCTCTATGAAAGGCCATTTTTAATGAATCATTATGCCATTTATATGGAAGTATGTTTGTGGAGGTTGTTTTCATCCAACTAAGGGTCCGTCTCTTGTAGTTAGAGACATCACTTTACGATCTCAGAACAAGAGACCCAAAACTTGTTTATACCTCAATCTTGGGTTTACACAGACGTACACACACACAAACACACACACACCCGCACGCAAAGACAAAACAATGTTTCCTCTGCTTTTAAGACTGAAAAAGACTGAAGTTTGTGTCTGCCAGGCAGATTCCTTCTGGCGAGATGAGATTATGATTGTGTATGTGTGCGCGTGTGCATGCAGTTCTTCATACGTCTGCAGTTTTATTGCGTTTGCTTGCACATTGCTTTTCTTTTTGTTGTTGTTATTCATTTGTTCTTAATTTGCATTTTCAATTGTAAATCCATATCTTTTACTTTCATGTTAATGGCTGTGCGTGTTATTTTTGCATGTGAGGATCTTGTTGGTTCACATAATTGTGACTCTGTGTGTATAGACAGCAGGCCTTGATGTGTCAGGAGGCCTGCCAGTGCATCAGGGTTTTCTTCCATCTAGAGAGGTGACCTTTGTAATCAGGCCTTCCCTCTGCCCAGAGTTTGAGCCAAGCAGGGCGCTGCCTGAAGGGGCTAATGCCAGACTAACAGCTTCCCACCTCAGCTTTACCCTCTTGCTTGACACAACCTTTATATATATAAGCTCACCTTGTCCTTGAAGCAAGGATAGGCAAATAGTAGCAATCAAATCGCAAACGCTGTCCCTGACTGGTAAGGAATTCAGGACAGCAATAAGGACAAAAATGCATTTGTGAAGGTTCTTAGTCATCCAGCTCATCATGGCAACTGGATTTCATTTCCTCCCTTGAAGGCCTTGACCTATGGCCTCAAGTCATGTATCTTGTATGAAGTATATATTGTATATATTGTACAGTATATATTGCTAAATTTACTGTCTTTAAAGCTTCCTTGATTGATTTCCTCTGGAATTGTGGGAGGTATGAATAAAGTTGGCGGAAGAGATATATCACATGGATAAAATGTCTGCTATCTCATTCAATTATTTTCCCAGGTCATCCACAGATGTTCCTCAATCATATCAGTTATTTGACTTTGTCTTTTCAGCCAAAAGGCACAGTTTAAGGCCAGAATGTGGTTTTTATCTGTGTTGACATCTCATTGAGATAAGCCCCACCTCTGTGTTGTTCCTCCTACAGAGCATTGGAACACACTCATGCTGTCAGATCTAGATCTAGTCTGGTATTACTTTAAATGTTGGAAAGGTCTTTTACCTGGAGGCATACATAGGACCCAGACCATGAGACCCTGTCTACCTTGGCTCCTTGGTCTCACTATCTGGTTGGCCCCATGAATTTTTTTAGACCACTTGAACCATGATTTTTCACATCTGAATTAAGGAGCAAAGGTTGTACAAGCCAAAGGAGAGCCACCATTGGTTAGAGAAATGGTTGGAAATATCATCTGTTAATTTATCTTTATTGTTCTGCCAGACTGTGACTTGAATCCGTTTTGATTTTAGCCTGTGGGTTGGACAAATAAAAACAAATCAGACTAAACATATTCTCAGCTTTTCAAAGAACCACACATGAATGTAATTTAGAAAAATGATCACGATAATCCTCATTAAAGATGTACACTGCCAAAGTTTTGACAAATGTTTGAATAGAACCGAGCATCTTCTCTAAATGTTCCTTTGTATTCCTTCTAGGAGAAGCCCATGATAAAGATGTCCAGGTTGTGGAGTTGCCCATTGTTGATAGCCTCCATCCTCGTCCCCCTTACCTGCCCTTGGCCATCCCAGAAGACCTGGCCCTGCGACTGCACCGTCTGCATGGCGACCCCTCTGTCTGGTGGGTGTCCCAGTTCGTCAAGTACCTGGTGCGCCCGCAGGCATGGCTTGAGAAGGAGATCCAGCAGAGCACTGCCAAGCTGGGCTTCAAACACCCCATCATTGGGTAAGAAAGCTCATCCGTCACTTTTTTGGCTTTTTTTTTTAATTCACCATTTTTTGCAGAGTAGAAGCCTTCAAGGAATGACTTTGACTGCAGCGATGACTTTGGTTCCACACTTTGGTTCTCAGCAGTGAAGTCTACAAAGGGCCTCAGAATCAAAGCAAACATGGGGCTTAGTAATAAGAAAACAAAGACATAGCTGTAAGGGATGTCATGGAGTACAAATACTGCTTTGGGTGAGGTTAATATGAGGTTAATACAATAGAACTTAAAGTAACTTAGGTTGATGTAGGTGTTTTGTTTTGTTTCTTTGGTAAATTTTTGACCTTTTATTCTTGGTAGAGGTTTGCTTTTGATAATGCCCCACTTTGCACTCATGGCAGATATTTATGCAAATCAACTTATTATGAGGTATTTTAACTTGCTTTTTATTTTTTTTATTTTTTGCTAATAGCAATTCTGTTGTCTGCCCAGTGAAGATCTGTTGACACCAAACCCCACTGGATAGATTTGTTTTTTTAATCAAGTAGTTAAACAATCTGGCATTATACTTCATCGGTTGATTTTTAAAACTATAAAACCAAACAAGACTAGGATTAAATGGATTACAAATTATTTAATGACGGCACTGGCAATGAACAGACTGGATGTTGGCCTTTTTTGTTTCAGCAGCTTTTATCAATTTCAGGACAAGCTGATGAGGTCCTCTATTACACTTTTTGTCAATAAATTCAATTAACAACAAACAACTTAATCAATTTCAAAGTAAGTGAATTAAGCACATAAAAGTGTTGAAACATTGGCACTGTAGTTCATGTCTAGTGAATCCCTCGCGATATCTCTTCCACACAGATTCCCACACTATCACTCAATGTGTACTAATCCGTCACTAAACATAATTTCGAATGTGTGAAAGTATGTTTATGTATTTATGTGTGTAGTTGAAAGTCCTCCGAATGATGGTGGCAATTATTCTCAAGGGACCAGAGTCAAGCATGCCCTGTGTATCTAGAAGTTGGGCACAAGGAGAAATATATTATTTCTATCAGCAGGTCCTCCTACCAGTTATTTATTTTGGGGTAATTTATAATCTGCTTCCTCAACAATTGTAGTTTGTAAATAATCATGTTATTACTCATCAAGACAGGATTGGTTGCCCAAGTTTATCAATCTAACATTGCACCAGGAGACTCAGCCATAGATAAGATCTCTCTCAGTCACAGTTCCTGCATAGCCCTTTGTCTGTGCATGTGTTTCTACATCAGGGTTTGACCAATCACAGAGCAGCATAGCATTGTTAGTTGAGCAGGCTTGAGACTTGCAAGGGCATGGTTATCAAACTCATCACTGCTGCTTGGCTCAACACCTGTGAAAAATGTTTTTAATCCCTTCATGCTGGCTGATGTTGGCCAGCTTGAAATATCATACCAACACTTTGGCCAACCGTTGTGCCATTGCTCGAGGGACTTGGGAATTTTTTGATGTCAGTGCAATAAAACTGAAATGTGCTCATAAAGGCAATTATGTTGATGGCTTCTGAAAAATTGAATGTATACATATTTATCTACACATGCGTGTTCCCAGCACTCCAACAGGGTTTATTAATATACATGCATCCCATCCTTGACTTAAAACCAATTCCAAATGTCTTTGATTAGTACTTTAAACCGGCGTAGAACAGGGAATCTCAGATAATCTCAACAGCTGTTTTAACCTACTTGTTTCACCAGTTAGCAGAAGAGTTACCGACACACATAATGACTTGTAAGCTGGAAGTCGCAGAAAAGTGTGAGAAATGACTTTCTGATACTTTGTCTTTAAGTTTCTGCTCCATCCCATGAGGCTAGCTTCACCTGCCTGCTAAAGGAAGTAGTTTAAAAAAAAGGCAAAGAGTTATCTTCCAATAGTGTGTGAAGTCAGGCTGGTTTAGTTTTATCATCACAACCCTCTCATCTGTATGTTCATAGACTCTGCCTGCTACTCAGCCTTCACACCTCCCGTTCTTCCCAACTTCTTTACGCATCGCTGCAAGCAATCGCTGCAGATCTTCATTGCGTTTTCCTGTCCTGCTCAGCTTAGTTCTCCCTTTCCCTTGATGTGCTGTCTTTTCTGCGCTGCTCCTCTCTTTGGTTTTTACCTCTGCCTTTCAATACTCCCGCAGCTGACATTTCTTTGTCCCATCCTTCGAGCATACGCGCCCTATTTTTTTCCCCCCTCGATTTAATTTTCCATCTCCCGACGACTTTTTCAATCACCCCACCCTGTCGCATCGTCTAATTTGCGACAGTTTCCTTAGTCTTTATTTGTTCATCCTGCTTCGAGTTTTCTCAAATTTGTGTACATCACACACATATGCACCTCAGCCTCACACTTCCTAGGCACACACATCTACCCACGGTTCTCTTGTTCGCATCATTTTCGACACATACCTATCACTGGGCCAAGCTAACGGATATTTTCTATTTTTTTCTTGGGTATAAGAGAGCGTGTGTGTGTGTGTGTGTGTGTGTGTGTGTGTGTGTGTGTGAGAACATAAAGAGGTGGAATGTAATGTAAAAGATCCATAATCTCGCTGCAGGAGGCCACTGAGCAGGCGTATTTTGATAGAGCGTGCACCACCAGGAATAGGAAGCCAGTTTGTCTCTAGAGTGCCAAACAGCAACTAGTCAAACTCTCATTCGCCTCAATCCCCCCCCACTCCCCCCTTTCCTTGCTCTTCTACTATCCTTGCTGTGGCACATAGCTGCAAGAACGCCAGAAAGCTGCAACTATCAGCAGAGTTCCATCCTGCCAACATTTAATACTTCTTCTTTTGCTGATACTGGAGTGGCATTATCACCGTGGCAGGTTACCAAGAGGTGCATTTACTGCCTCTTTTATATCATCTTCACACAGCACTTGTGCTCTGTGAGAAATACTTGTATGAGTACTCGTGTCACAGTCAATATTCTCCCAAACACAATTACAATTCTGAAACAAAGTAAAAAAAATAATAAATAAGTAAGCAATTGAGGCGTGAATATTTGTTTTCAGGGAAGAGAGGTGAGAGCTTTGTTAGCTACAGTCAGTTTAGCTTTCTGCTGCAAGCAACCTGAGGGCACATCTGGAGAGATACACCGACTCCTGCCCAGATGGCAGCTGGAGCTTTGTCCAAATAGTCACATCTGGGCTCTATTTTGCACCACCTGCCACTATCTGCAGACAGCAGACCAGAAAGGCATTCCAAGAACCATATTCCATCGTTACAGCTGATCGGACCCGCAAATAAAATAAAATAACATTTGATTCATTTCTCTTTAGAGATATTTTTAAGAAATAGTATTCCATTGATTTTATATATAAATATAAGTATATATTCGAAAGCCTTATAGTGAAATAATTCTAAAATCAAATGGACTGTTTATCAAGTATATCAATTTGAATGATTTCTCACTGATTGGAACATATGGTAATAATTAGAATCCCATCCGTCACCACTTTTCTCTTGAAGTGCATGAACTGGAGAGTATAAAACCCTTTTTTATGGAATAAGTAATAATAATTTCAATAATAATTTTCGCAAAATTGTTTGAAATTCAACTACAGTGATCCGGCGATACATTTTCCAGATAGACTGCCAGAATGTTACAACCTCCAAAGTTATTTGTGCTGCAGCGATGGTTGCAGGATATGCACTTGCCGTCTCAAGAGTGGGTGTGTATGACGCATTAATATATGCTTTTACACCCACCATGAGGATTGCCTGTTCTTACCAGGACTGCATGAATAGAGCAAAAATGAATTGAATTATTGTTGCAGCAGTGTGGGAGAATGGCGGGGAGCGAGGAAGCAAGCGAAGAAAGAAGCGATGCCTCAGTGTTGCCTGCATCGCACCAATGGAGCCAAAGAATTGCTGACATAAATGGCGTTTACAAAACTCACAAACTGTGAGCATTAAGGAAAAAAAAAGCAGGACAAAATTGGAGAAGGATGTGAAGCCTTGAGTTGAGACCTCTGGCCAATGAGGGAGACAAAGACTGACGCCCTCGCCACCTATTCACCCACCGCGCGCTTCAGTGCTATTCTTCTTCATTTATTTACCACTTAAATCGAGGGTCTCTCCGTGGTTCAACCCGGCACCCACTGATTGATCCTTGGCCAGTGGTTGAAATTTAGCACGGCCTGTTTACTCTGTTTCTTTGAACCGCTGACTCTCGCCTCTCTCCTTCTCCCAATTCATTCACGTAGAAGTGGCGGTGGCAGCCTCGAGGTTAGAGAAGCCTTTTGAATGTCTAAGCAACTGGAATTTCCCGAGCAGCAGAGGCAGGATGCCGGAGTAAAGACGCTCCAAGGCCGGCAGAAGACACTAAGTTGTATCGGGCTGACCCCCTGTGACTATCGTGATGTGGTGGCACATCATGCCGGATAAAATTGGGTAGTGCTTCCCTCAGTTTTCCTGATGAAAGCTGAGAAAAATTTTTTTTTTTAGATTTAGAAATTCACTCCCCTCCAAGCTGTGTAAGTCACAATCGAGACGAGGCTCGGTGCTTTTGTAATTTAATGGTTCTGGATGAAGTAAATGGCAACAGAATCTGTCAGTCCGAGGAATGCTTGCGAGTCAGCAGCCATGTTTTTATGAGTTTGAGTTTCTTCTCTAGTAAGCACGGTTCTTTCTTTTTGTCCTGGGTTACCGAAGGGATGAAGACGACAAAGCCAAAAAACGGTGATAGATGTTTCCTTTCTGTCCATCTTTTTCTTTCAGCTCAATTTCCTCTGCCCTCTCCTCGTCATTGTTTGCATTTTCATTTCAAAGTTTCTCTCATCCCCGTTCCTTTCTCATTTTCTGCTGATTTCTACTTTGGTAGGAAAAGGAATTAGCTTTAAACTACGGCAAGGAGTTAGAACCCAGTGCCACATTTCTCAAAAAACCTAATTGATGCAGGAGTCAAAGAGGATCTCGTCTTTCATTAGAATCCATTTGTTCATAAACTAGCAAACATCGATGGGTTATCGTCTTGCACTCTGCAATTTATCATTGATTATATGATAGAGCCGGACAAGTTAATGATTGAACTGCCTTTCTGTCCACCGCTCTATTCTCTTTCTGTCATCTTCAGTTTGCCGTCTAGCTAGCAGCACCACAAAATGTGCTTTTAGTTACTATTGTATAAAATGTTTTTCTGTTGCAAAGAAAGAAATGTAACATTCTTGAATCCCTCTACATTGAATGTCGTTACAAGCAAATCATCAATCACCAGTATCCAAACTGGAGGTGTGTATACTAGGGATGTTATATCTTAGACTTGTGACT
This sequence comes from Fistularia commersonii, assembly GCF_037954325.1. Taxonomy (NCBI): domain Eukaryota; kingdom Metazoa; phylum Chordata; class Actinopteri; order Syngnathiformes; family Fistulariidae; genus Fistularia; species Fistularia commersonii. Next base: position 11,339,377 of record NC_141303.1, on the reverse strand, counting down.
TTGTTACTGCAGATCTGAAATACTTATCTGACTCTGCAATGGATGAAGTCAATTACCAGAACCAAGCTGCTTGTTCCTATTTTTTTTATGTTTGAAAATCAAAGTATGACATAAAATTTTAAGTAGTTGAAACTGGTTGTACCTCACTAAACCTACCGGCGTGTGTTGAATTCTGTTCAAGATTTTGTGCAATACAAATAATTCATGATTGCCTTGATCAATCTGTGACCTCCCTCGCAGCTTCAGAGATCCTCATTCTCATGAAACGGATGGGCGTTGTTATATTCATTTTGCTTTTTCTACAGTTCTTGTTTACAAGGCTTCCTCCACTGTGGTTGTCAGGGAAACAGGAGCCAGGTCATCTGTTAAAATTTCCAACCTGCCACTGTGAGCCCATTAACCTGCAGCGGCTGTTGAATGTACCCAGGTGTTTAACCCAGCAGAAGTGATATGTTCAAGAATAGGGTTGAACAAAGCAACTGTCTCTCACTTGATCATTAAATAATTTGCGGACTTTGATACTTGATGAGGTTTACAGCTGAATTAACAAAAGAATGTGACAAGAATTGATCCAAATCATAAACAACGGGTTTCAGAGAATAGTGAATCACATGCCTATTTAGTAGAAGTTAACATGTAATTGCTGTCTGTTTTTTTCGTACAATGCAGAGCACACTTCAATAATCTTTCGGATAGAACTGCAAAACCTGAAAACAGAGGAAAAAAATGTGGATACTTTTTTTTTTTTTTTCAACACAAGGTTGTTAAGCTTGGCTTTTCGTGCCACTATTGAGTCACCCCTATTCAGTATTTTCCATCGTCTTGTTTCCCTCAATAATTATTCATCCTCTCCTTAATACAATGCTTCGGGCTCACACCCGCTCTCATTCATATTTTTGCACCACATATACTGAGGAATATAAGTGAAGTGTCTGAAAACAACTTGAATACCTTCAACGCAGTAATTAATTTGGCACTACGTGGCGCTTAACATGTACTTTCAGCACAAATTAAGAAGGGATCAATAAATCTTCAGATATCTACCTCTCAAAGCAACCCTTTAAGGTAATCATATCAAGATTAAAACATTAGCATATTTATTGAAGCCTTATCATTAACAAGTCGTCCACAATGTTTACAATCTCAGGTCTCCAAGCGTCACAGTTAGCGTGGCATTTGAAGTGTAAAACACTCTTGATTAAAAAAAAGAATGGAAACTGACCTGAGAAGAGGTGAAATAGTTTGCCATCACATTAATTAGGAGATAATGACTCTGTTTCAAGACTGTGGTTTCATGTCGTGTTTGTCAATATGTGCACGCATGCAGAGTCCATGTGAGGAGGACAGATAAGGTGGGGACTGAAGCAGCCTTCCATCCCATAGAGGAGTACATGCTGCATGTGGAGGAGCAGTTCCAGCATTTGGCCAGACGCGTCCATGTTGACAAGAAACGAGTGTACCTCGCCACTGATGACCCCTCACTGCTGCAGGAAGCCAAGACAAAGTAAGTCTAACGAAGGACTACATGATATTAATGATTCCAATATAAAAAGATTTGTTCACTGATCTGGAGGATGCACAGCGCAGTGGTGTTAGCCTGTCCGATTCACAGGGACATGGTCCCTGGTTCGATTCCCACGTGGGGCCTTTTTGTGTGGAGTTTGCATGTTCTCCACGAGAATTACGTGGGGTTCCTTCAGGTTCTCTGGTTTTCTCCCACAATCCAAAAATATGCAGTTAGTTTATCATAAATCCTTAATTGCCCAGACTTATGAATGAGAGTGAATGTATGTCCCTATATGTGGCTCTTTGATCAACTGTCAACCGGTCCTGAGTGCAGGACAAGCGGTATAGATAATGAATGAATAAAGGTTTGGAGGATTATCATCTTTGAATATTAGTCGAGGGAGTAACAGATCTAAAACAAATTGTTTTTTTCTTGTGCATCCCACTTATTCTCCTTCACATATTATTCCTCTAAGGTACCCAGAGTACGAGTTCATCAGCGATAACTCCATCTCGTGGTCTGCGGGTCTGCACAACCGCTACACAGAGAACTCGCTGAGAGGAGTTATCCTGGACATCCACTTCTTGTCTCAGACAGACTTCTTGGTCTGCACCTTTTCATCGCAGGTCAGTCCCTGGGCCGAGAGATAACAAAAAAAATAAAGATTTTTATATAATTGTGGATAGCAAGTACGTGCCTGCACATTTGTATGCTTTATGAATGGTGAGGCTCAACGTGAGGACCCATATTCTGAGGCGTTAAGTTTGTTCTTGAGTAGATTTACATCAGAATGTCAATAGGTGTTGTATAATATGCAAGCAAATACTCACAAATACATCTCCTGCTACGTGTAATTTTCCACCAATGGGTTGTAGGCGTTTTCCTTGGATTTAAACTGAAAGAAAATGATTTTTGAACATCTTTTAATAGAACATTGAGTTTCCACAGATTTAATGTGCCAAAAGGTATCTGTCTTCTTGATGTTTCCAAGATGAATGTTATATTACTCATTTGTTCCAAGAATTGCAATGATGTCATCAGCCAAAAGATATATTTTATGTTCCTTGCCATTTTTTATAAGTTCCCTCATATCCTTATTTTGAAGTGGGTCTTGCAGTAAAGGCTTTACAAAGGCAGCGCACAGAGTGGGTGCTGCCCCGTTCAGCATTATTTAAAATTTCTCTGTCGTTCATCCAATTCCTTTAATTCTCACAGTGGTTTATCAGTAGAACCTCCCCATGCATCACCTTGATTTCCTGCTCTATACGAACTTTTCTACAAACACCTTCCACTTAAAGTGCTGGATCTTCCATACGTATGACTCTGTAATATTATCCTGTGTTTGTCCCTTTTTAAAAAAGTGAAATCAAGTGCACTGCTCCTCTATCAGCTGTTTTAATAGTGTTCGGTTACTCAAAAAGCCATTGCTGAAGATGCTTTATTGGAGGATTGAGCTAAATGTATGGTGCTCTAATGCCCTTCAGGTTCTGGAATGACTGAAATGAGACCATCCTCCCATGATGGAGGAATCCCCTTTTTGTGAACCGTCACCTCTTTTCACCACCCAGACATATCTTATAGTCAAGCATGTCCCATCTATCCAACAGAAGGCAAATATAGGTATTTAAAAAATGTTGTCATTCTTCCTGTGGGTAAAATGTATCGGACAGCTCTGAGTGATCTGCTTTAAAGATTTGATACAGTATATATCACAAAATATCTGTTGGCTTACACAACACTACACTATTTCAAGCCCTTCTGGCTGCTGCACGGTAATTTTTCCAATGTCATCTGTGAATATGTCATTATCTTTTATCAGTCATCTATCTATCATTTGTCTGAACAACCTTGACCAGTTTATATAGCCCTTCCTTGGATTTGCTTCTGTTTCCTCAGTGTCCCTGCCCATCCTATATATACACTGTATAGCCAAGAGTGTTCATTCACGCATCCAAATAATCTGATTCAGGTGTTTCAATTACTTCCACGGCCACCTGTGTATAAAGTCAAGCACCTAGGCATGCAGACTAACCCTTTTTACATACATTTTCGAAAGAATGGTTCGCTCTCAGGAGCTCAGTGTATTCCACCGTGGAACTGTGATGGAATGCCACCTGTGCGACAAATCCAGTGATGAAATTTCCTCATTCCTAAATATTCCACAGTTAACCGTCAGCTGTATAGTAAGAACATCGAAGTTTTTGAGAACCACAACAACTCAGCCACAAAGTGGTACGCTACGTAAGCCTATGTAGCGGGGTCAGAGGATGCTGAGGCGCATAGTGCGAAGAGGTCGCTTCTGCAGAGTCAATTGCTGTATACTTCAAACTTCATGTGGCCTTCAGATTAGCTCAAGAACAGTGCACAGAGAGCTTCATAGAATGGGTTTCCATGGCGGAGCAACTGCATCCAAGCCACACATCACCAAGTGGAATGCAAAGCGTCGGATGCACGGTGTAAAGCACGCCACCACTGGACTGCAAAAGACTGGAGATGCATTCTCTGGAGTGATGAATCGCGCCTCTCCATCTGGCAATATGATGGACGAGTTGCCAGGAGAACGCTACATGTCTGACTGCATTGTGCCAAGTGTGATGTTTGGTGGAGGGGGGATTATGGTGTGGGGTCATTTTTTAGGAGCTGGGCTTGGCCACTTAGTTCCAGTGAAAGGATCTCAGAAAGCTTCAGCATACCAAGACATTTTGGACAATTCAATGCTCCCAACTGTGTGGAAACAGTTTGGAGCTGGCCCCTTCCTTTTCCAACATGACTGCACCAGTGCACAAAATAAGGTCCATAAAGACATGGATGACAGAGTCTGGTGTGGATGAACTTGCCTGACCTGCACAGGGTCCTGACCTCAACCCTATAGAACACCTTTGGGATGAATTAGAGTGGGGCTGCCAGGCAGGACATCTCGAGGAAGAACAAAGCGAGGATTTATGGACATAGTAAGAGAGGATATGAAGGTAGTTGATGTGAGTGAGGAGGATACAGAGAATAGTGTTAGATGGAGAAGGTTGATTCGCTGTGGCGACCCCTGAAGGGAAAAGCCAAAAGGAGAAGAAGAAGAAGAAGAAGAGTGGAGACTGAGAGCCAGGCCTTCTCATCCCAGAATGGTCAAAAATTCCCAGAAACACTCCTGAACCTTGTGGAGAGCCTTCCCAGAAGAGTTGAAGCTCTTATAGCTGTAAAGGGTAGACCGATGTCGTATTGAACCCTATGGATTTGAAATGGGATGTCACTTCAGTTAATATGCGAGTCAAGGCAGGTGAACGAATACTTTTGACCATATGATGTGTTTTGATTGAGCACTTTTTGCCATTTTACCTGCCAGTGTTCCCTTAAGTTATTCTCATGCCTGCTACTCCTCCGCTGTCCTCTGTTCACCTTGTCAATTCACACGTTTACCTTTGACTGAGACATCAGTCTTAGTGTTTCCAACCCTGCGCTGTAGAGCACTTTGAATCGCAGTGTAGTTAAAAATGGCTCTAAAAAGAAACTTCTGTTGCTTCTGCGTCCTTCACTAGTGATCTCCCACATTCATCAGAAAGCTGCCTGTATTTAAGCTGACTTTATTGGCAGAAAAATGGTGTGTAAAGGTTTTTTTTTGTTTTGTTTTCAAGATGATGTGGGCTTCGGAATGCCTCTGTTCTCTCCATCCCCTCAAGCAACAACATGTACCAATTAATCGTCTCAATGCATTTAAGTTTCTTGTGGTTATAGGTGTGTATTTTTTCCCCAAATGTAATCAACAGTGTGATCAACACCAACATTGTCGTTCAGCACATATATTCGGTACTGAAGATTTATCATGGTTTGGTATCAGGTTTGACGAGACTCAATCATGTCATCCTTCTTTTTCCGGACTGGAGAAATAAAAATAAAACTATAGCGCATTCTCTGCATGTTCACAGCCCTACAGTCCTACAGTCAGGGTGATTCCTTCCTGTGATTTCTCTCAGGTCTGCCGTGTAGCCTATGAGATCATGCAGACCCTGCATCCTGACGCCTCCTCCTTCTTCTACTCCCTGGACGACATCTACTACTTTGGAGGTCAGAACGCACACAATCAGATCGCCGTCTATCCCCACCAGCCACGCAACAGCGAGGACATTCCCCTGGAGCCCGGTGACGTGATCGGCGTTGCAGGCAACCACTGGGATGGATACTCCAAAGGGATCAACCGCAAACTAGGCCGCACCGGCCTCTATCCTTCGTACAAGGTCAAAGAAAAAATCGAGACGGTGAAGTACCCGACTTACCCCGAGGCAGACAAACTGCTCACCTCTCAGAGGAAGAAATAAAAAAGATGATTGGACGTGAAACTCGCAGACTCAGATTGCCGAGACGGAGGCTGCTTTTGTACAGAAGGAGGCGTGCCCTGCACGCCCTGCTGAGGAGGAAAAAAAAAATGAAGGCCTTTACCTGCGGCTGGTAGGTCTGAGGATGCACTCTGTTTATGTGAGTGTGTGTGCGTGTGTGTGTGTGTGTGTGTGCGTGTGTGAGAGTGCGCGTGTGAATATGGGAGCACGTGTAAATGCCCTCGCATACGTCAGGCCATGGAAGACCCTACCACTACTCCCCCGGCCCAACGATCTCACACCCAGGTCTGTAGAGATGTAGACGTTGAACATTGATTTAAAAAAAAAAAAAATACAAGAACCAAGAAAAGGCTAAACTCAGCACGCTCGCTCTCCGCTGACTGACAGGCACTATTTAAGACTGGAGCTTTGAATCAGTGACTGAGAAAAAAAATGATTAACTGGAAAAAAGTGTTTCGATTTTTATTTAAATCCTTATGGTGGTTTTGATTCTAATCTTGCCTTTCTTTCTTTTTTCTCCCATTTTTGTTTAATATTGTTTACTGAATGTACTGTATCCTCTTCTTGCCATGCTCTCCACTACACCACTCCTCTCTCTGTGCTACTTCCATCTCGTCTCATGTGCACTTGATTTCATAATACCATAATGTGCTTTTATTGCGTGTTTAACTGTCTTAATTTTGAATGGATGGGGTTTGTGCACCATGTACTGTACTGTGTGTGTGTGTGTGTGTGTGTGTGTGTGTGTGTGTGTGTGTGTGTGTGTGTGTGTGTGTGTGAGACAACGAATGTGTGCGTGATCAAGTGTGCCTGTGTCTTAAGTCTAAAGGGGCCATGTCACGACCTGGTGCCTGTTTCTGGTGAGCAGTGTTTTTTTTTTTTTTTTGTTTCCATGCCCTTGGGGAGGCTGGCACTGACAGCAGGGACTGTCTTCAAAACACAATGGTAAGATTATGTGGAGTGCGGCAGAACTCCTGGTGCGCACGCACACACACACACACACACACACACACAGACTCACACGCACACACACACACACACAAGCGCGCGCATATTCAAGCACGCACACACGAGCTGTCCCAAGGCTCACCAAATAAAGCAGTCCACTGAGATCATGTCCTTTTCTGCATCTCTGCTGTCTCTTATGTCTTCGGTTGACCCAACCCCCTTTTTTTTTTTTAACTTTGCTCTTTGAAAATAATTGAGTAAAAAAAATATATTTACATTTGAGCTTGAAACCGCAGCGCATTATCATTTATAGAGTCCTTGTCATTTCATAACTTATGTTCCTGGGCATTGTCTTTGATAACCACAGATCGAATAAACTTGAGAAACCAACACGGCACGTTTCTTCTCCTCTGTCTGATTCCGCTCTCCATCTGCCACTCTGTCTTTCAACCTGTGACACCATTGCTCTCTGGCTCGGGCTGAAGATGCTTTTACAACATGAAATACAGTACGTTACAAACCACAAATCACAGTAGGTGTTTTTCTGTTTTTGATATTTCTGGGTTTTTATTCCTGAGGGTGAAAAACACACTTAAATACGTCCTAGGAGGAGTTCTCGTTTCATGAAATTCCAAACCAAACACTTCTAACAGAGACAGAATTCCGGCATGGTGATTTAAACTATCCCGTTCATGTGGAGTGTTGTACCTCCCGCTGCCTACCTGTCTGGACAGTGAACTCCATCTCTGTGTCTTAATTATGGTATGTTCCCTACTCGTTTAGTCAAGGGGCTGAGAGCTTTATTAGAAATCATTCCTTAATTCTGTCTGCTTTATTTGACACACAAAACAACACATGATTACTGTCTGCAATCTATTTATCTCATGTTGACCCAGTGTTCAAAATGCAACTTACAGCAGTTCACTGCACATCTTTTTCCTGGGAAAGAGCCCCTTGTGAGTTCTACAAATGCACATCTGAGCTGTTCAAAACCTTAATTAAAATACACTCACTGCTGTCACAGTGGCCTGTAACAGTCATTTAAGAAAGATGTTAGTTCAGCTAATTGTTCTGTTAAGTGAGCCAACCCTTCTAGAAGACCATTTGGATCTGTAGACGGGTTCTTTCCTGATTACATTTTTGGCTTAGTGATGGTTCTTTATGGGTCCCCAGCATGAAGGTCTGTTTTGAGGAGAAAAAAAAAAGAATCTAATTTCCCACAGTCTGGCTTTTATAGAATGGCTTCATATTTCAATTTTTCTTAAAAAACAATCTCAAGAACAATACACATGCACAGATGTCTGAACCAGCCCAAAGATTACAAGAGTGGGAGGAAGTAGATCCCGAAGCAGCTGAAGGAAAAGCCTGTTGCAGCACCTGCACACAAGAGGTTATAATGAAAGCAGCTACAGCAAGGATGAGCAGATCAACGGGGTATGCTCAACATGTTTCTCTCCTGTTCACAGATTTTCAGTAATTCTGTAATACCCGCACCCAGTGGCCCAAAGCTCTGAATGGCAATTTTGCCAGTTTTGGCCAATTGCTTGTGTTTGCAATTGAAAAATTTGCAAGGTCCATATCTGGTCATAGAAGTGTTCCACTACGCATCCAACATAGGAGACCCTCATATAAGATAAGAGAACAGGCTCTCTTTGCAGCTCATGTGCTGAAGCAGAGGAAGGATGTCAGTGTTGATATGGCAACATGAGTTAGGCGACTGTTCTAAGGTGTCAAGGGGGTTGGGGGGGGGGGGGGGGGTATCTCTTAATACTGCAAGAATGTGGACAGAAATTTCGACTCGGTCGTGTAACTCCGATGAAAGTCACGTTTTTCTAGAGATAATTGGGAACACCATCACCTTGTAGGAGTCTTATCTTGTAAAGGGCAGCAGAATTAAATGTGACTGACTCATGAAAAATGGGAAGGAAATGATCACTGTACTCCTGGCTGACTCCAATCAGCTCTCCGATGCCGCAGTGGTAACAAATGAATCTGCCGCGACACCCAACCCACATCATAGCTGAGGGGCTAGGCCCCCACGAGCAACTTACATTTCCACGAAAGCAGATTGCAGCATGTCAGTCTTTCCCCTTTTCACCCTAAATCAACTCAGCGAGCAGCTACACTTTGGCACCTCTTATCTCCTTCTCTCGCTCTCTATTCACTTTGAATCTAATTCTGTAAAGTTGATTCTTGGCACAGAGGAGGGCTGATTTAAGCTGGTGAAAAGTACCCCAGCACAGGTATTGTTTTGACCCAGAACTCCATAAGAGTGATTTTCCTTTGTCAAGCCAGTAAATCAACAAAGAATTAAATGTTTAATTTGATTTTTTACACTGCATGAAATAGTGCTCAGAAATCACTTGAGAAGAATCTATGTTATCAGAATGTTGACAAAGGATAAAATAAGGATTTGGCTTTTTTTTTTTTTTTTTTTTTTAAATGTTAATGGGATTTAGAAAATAGTTTTTAAGTACCCCAAAGCCAAAGGATGAATATAGATATAAATTTGAATCCAAACTAGATTGGGAGTTGATGTGCTGTCTACTATTAGAAATTAAAACGAAGATGCTTTGGCATTGAGACAGGCCTCACTAAATTCAGACTAAATCAGGCTTTGTGTTAAAACAGACAAAGAGTTCCATGTTATCAGTTTGATGAAGACAAAGTGTGTTATTACCAGTTCATAATTGTTATGTATTAATTCATTGTAATGATGGCAGCTAATGTAATAATTTAATTGCATATAATTATGCATTAAATGGTAATTGTGAATTATTATGAGCGAGGGTCTTATTGTCACAATTTGGACCATGATAACTATCATAATATCTTTCTTCTCACAATTTAATTGCTGTGATTTGAGAATGTCTGGCAGCACTGTCTGCCATAATTGCATACACATATATTTGAAATGGAAAATTCATGTGGATTGTAAAATGTTATTACCTAGGTCACAGACTAAATCCCCTTTTCAGTAATGAGCTGTTGTTCTTACCATAGCTGCAGTTCCTTGGCTGTTGCTCACTGCACATCAACTATAAACCAAAATGAATCAGCTGATTGGTCCCTTGACTGCAGAAAAGAAAGGAATAGAACATTCCCTACCAGGCATTGCAATGATTTGGCAAACCCCTAAAATTACATCTTCCAAAAATGATCTTTTCCCTTTATTAAACTTTGAAAAGTTATAAGTTATACATCCTGGACATGAAAGCGTGTTTATTTTGTTTGACTTTCCCACTGGTTTTCTCTGTTTTAATTCTATAGTTTTCATTCTGTGACTCATTTGTTATCATCTATTTGTTACAGCTTGGCCTACATTTTATGTAATGATACTATTAAGCAGATGTATATGGGTGGTGCACAGCAGTATCAGAAAACTGGGAGATGACGACTGTAACAATGAAGAATCATAATTGGTCTCCTTAATAGTATTACCCAACAAATTATAGCAGGAAAAGCAGCTGCTCTCCATCACCACAGATCGTTGTTGAATGTAAAACAACAATGAATTCATATCCTTTCAAGTCTGTAGGTGTGTTTCTCTGAAACATAAGAGAAACTAGAAGTGTATTTGACATAACCCAGAAGTGTTTTTTTTTTTCAGATTTGTATGATATTGCAGTGAAAGTAAAGTTAAAATGAAACTTCCCTATGCGTGTCTAATGTCAAGTAATCTCGCTTTTCATTCATGTAACTTTATCATCATTAGTGTAGGAATTCTTGAATAACAGCAAATATATCTCCTTCCTGCTTTTTCCTTCAGGGGTCACCGCAACAAAAAATCAACCTATTCCATGTAACCCTATTCTCTGTATCCTCCTCTCACGCCAACTACCTTCATATCCTCTCTCACTACATCCATAAATCTTCTCTTTGGTCTTCCTCTAGACCTCCTGCCTGGCAGCTCCAATTCAAGCATCCGTCTACCAATAAATATACTATCCCTGCTCTGTACCTGACCCAACCATCTCAGTCTGGCTTCTCTGACCTTTCCAAATTATCTAACATGTGCCGTCCCTCTGATAGACTCATTTCTGATCCTATCCATCCTGGTCTCACCCAAAGAGAACCTCTTTGTCATTGTCACTGTTTCTAGGCAATCCAGCATCACTGGTCTCATCACTGTCTCACACCTTTCCTTTCATTCTGGCTGATATCTTCGATGATATATGACCCCTGACACTTTTTGCCACACATTCCAACCTGCTTGAACCTTTGTCTCTACCTTTTTTCCACAATCTCCGTTGCTCTGGACTGTTGACCCCAAGTACTTGAAATCCTCAACATCTTGATCTCCACTCCCAGTAGTCTCACCTTTCCACACGGGTTCCTCTCATTCACACTCATGTATTCTGTCTTGTTGCAATGAACCTTCATCCTTCTCCTTTCCAGAGCATTCCTCCACCTCTGAAGATTTTCCTTAACCTGTACCCTACCCTCACAGATCGCAATGTCATCTGCAAACATTATGGTCCATCGAGATTCCTATGTAACCCCATCTGTCAGCCTGTACATCGCCACTGCAAACAAGAAGGGGCTCAGATCTGATTCCTGATGAAGTCGCACCTCCACCTTGAACTTCTCTGTTACACCCCCAGCACAACTCACCCCTGTCTCACAGCTAGCATACATGTTCTGCACCAGTCTGACATATTTCTGGGCCACTCCAAACTTCCTCATACAATACCAGAGTTGTTTGCTTCGCACCCTGTCATATGCTTTTTCTAGGTCTACAAAAGCAGAATGCAGCTCCCTCTGACCTTTAGTACTCTTTCTAGGCCTGAAGCCATACTGCTGCTCACAATTGCTAACTTCTGCTCTGAGTCTAGTTACCACTACACTTTCCCATAACTTCATTGTATAGCTCATCAACTTTATCCCTCTGTAGTTGCCGCAATTCTGCACACCTCCCTTATTCTTAAAAATGGGCACCATCACACTTCTCCATTCCGCAGGGATCTAATCACTCTCTCTAAGATCATGTTGAATAATCCAGGCGAAAACGTTACAGCTGCATCTCCTAGACAGTTCCATGCCTCTACAGGTATATCATCAGGACCAACTCCCTTTCCACTCTTCATCCTCTTCAATGCCTTCCTCACTTCACTGCTACTAATTTCTGCCACTTTGTGTTCTACAACAGTCACCTCTTCTACCCTTCCCTCTCTTTCATTTTCCTCATTCATCAGTTCTTCAAAGTACTCTTTCCATCTTCCCATCACTCTTCTAGAATCTGTCAATAAATTTCCCTCTCTATCCTTAATCACCTGGACCTGCTGTACATCCTTTCCATCTCTATCTCTCTGTTTTGCCAACCTGTATAAATCATTCTCTCCCTCCTCACTGTCCAACCGTCATACAAGTCATCATACGCTCTTTGTTTGCCTTTGCTACCTGAATCTTTACCATACACTGTATCTTCCTGTACTCCTGTCTGTTCTCTTCAGTCCCCCCAGTATTCCACTTCTTCTTTGCTAACCGCTTCTCTCCTGCACTTCTTTATTCCACCACCAAGTCTCCTTATCTACTTTCCTTCCAGACGATACAGCAAGTACTCGCCTCCCTGTCTCACTGATCGCATTAGCTGCAGTAGTCCAATCATCTGGAATCAGCTCTCCCTGACCCCCCAGAGCCTTTCTCAACTCCTCCCTCAAAACCATTCACCAATCCTCCCTTTTCAGCTTCCACCACTTTGTCCTCTGCACTGCCAGAGTCAAACTACAAACCACCATTCTATGCTGTGTGGCTACACTCTCACCTACAACTACTTTACAGTTACTGATCTCTTTCAGGTTACCTTTTTTAAACAAGATATAGTCTACCTACGTGCTCCTACCTCTGCTCTTATAGGCAGGCCTCTAGCACATCCTGCCTTCATGCTGAGTGGCACTGTCACAGGGACATCTTAGATGGTGGCATCAAGTGCTAAGGAAGCTGGCAGAGCACCTAGAGATGAGCAGAGCAGCTGCAAACATCTCATAAGCCAACCCGCAAATGTCCAAAACTGTGACCAGGAAAGAAGGAAAGGCGTGAAGGATGCGTGATGACCTGGATAGGCAGCTCGTCTTCCCAAGTCAGATCGCCAAAAAAACTTTGAGACAAGACATCGTCATGTGGTCCACGGCTGCCAAGCAGGTCCTCATCATCGAGTTGACCGTGCCCTGGGAAGAGGGCATACCAGCTGCACAAGAGCTAAAGCGGCTCAAGCACACAGAGTTGGCAATGGAGTGCAGGAAGGCAGGGTGGGCAGCATACATCCACCCGGTGAAGGTTGGGTGCTGGGGATTTGTAGGCCGGTCAGTGATCCAGCTACTCCACTCTACAGGAACAACAGGGGCAAGCCTGCAGCGAGCTGTCACAGAGGTAGTAGAAGAGGCGGAGAAAGCAAGCTTCTGGTTGTGGGTACGGAGGAAGGATTGTAGATGGGGTCAAAGATCCCAGTAGGGTCAGATGCAGGGAGTGGTAGAGAGACATCCCTGTGAAGCCACTTGCACCCCAATCTGGAGATGTACTTGCTAGGGGGCTAAACATCAGTGAAAGATGGCATATACATATATATATATATATATATATATATATATATATATATATATATATGTACAGTATGTATGTATATATGTATGTTGTAAGCAGACCTTGAGCTTAGAAAGTCGCATTGTAATCAATTTTATCTTTGTGTTAAAGTGGCAATTTGTTCTGGATCTAGTGAAAGTCCCTCAAGGCCTTTCTGAGAGATCCCGCTAACAAGTATGGGATGTATTCACTTTAAATCTTACCCTGAGTGAATAAAAAATCACTAGCTCTTGTTCGCCTTCAACCATAGGAGACTTTTTTTCAGTTCATTGTTTTCTGTTGTTGCTGCATTTGGATGTTGTAGGACAGAGTATCTCTATCGCTTCATATCTGAGGTGTTTCCTAGAATCCTACATCATTGTAGGTTCATTGATAGGCAGTAATAGGTCCCTGCTCCTTGATTGTCTCCTTAAATTTCAAAATTCAATTCAATTCTAATAAAAAAATAACTATTATCCTTTGTTGCTAAAAAATCCCCAACTATCTCATGTATCCATTATATCTATTATCCATTATATTGCGAAATCAGAAAAATGTACTGTCTATTTATATCAGCAATGCAACTCATCTGAAATAGAGTGATTTGGATTTGATCCTTTGAATATCTTCCACTTTTGTGTCTCCCCTGCCCTCTGCGAAAATTGGGATTGACACATGGAAGCGTTCAGGCCTGTGTTTCATCTGAACTCTCAGGCTGAAGCTGATATAAAATGTGAGCATGCGTGTAAGCCACACTAATGAAACCCCTCAAACTTAATGTACCAGTGTAAACAATTACTATCCATGATTGGCCTCCTCCGACCCACAGCTAACTCACACTGCCTTCCACCCCCTGTCTGCCATGACATCATCAAAATGAGAATCTTGTGTTTCCTGCCTCATTTAATTTTGTGTTTCTTTCCTCCCAGTAACAAACTAATCAAATCGCAGCCAAATTACAGGGTAAGCCCCTTTTTCTGCTGTTGAATTTTGCATTTTTTTTAATGATTCTGTCAAGATAGTGATTTCACTCTGTCGGTGGGACGTCCTCTCAACTGTACAATATTCTACATGACTCCCGTAGCATCCTGGTGGAGAGTTTTCTGCTCCTCTCCACCTCCCACTCCCACCCCCATCATTGCCTGCGGGATCAGCCTGCTGTGATGACCATTAGTGTTTGGCTGAGGCTGCAGGAGATAACAGGTGATTTAAAGCCCTGTACCCCAACCCAGCCAGAGAGAAATGGCCAGCTGCGACTTATCTCCCACTCTGCCATACTCCGCACACTTTTACATTTGGCATCCCTATTCAAAGCCATCTGTCTTCCCAGTCAGGATTTGATAAAACCGCCTGCATTTCCCATGAAGGGGGTGGAGCGGAAGACTAAGGAGGCACCCACCACCACTCCGCTCACATTCTTACACACACAACAATTCAGAGGATCAGAGTGGCACAGTAAAAGTCGACAACACAATGCCGGCTGAATACCTGATCCCCGCTGACTTGGAGCCTGGGGGTGACACAGAGGGGATGTGACAACAATAGCTGACTGCTGCCCTGGAATGATACTGTACCTAAGTGTAAAAGGGGCATGTGTGTTCCTATTCCCAGACTAATTGCAAATCAATGGAATGGCCTTGGTAAGATGAATACAGCTGGGATAATATCACCTCAGGCTGCAACATACCTTCATTCATGCACAGTGCCAAACATTAATCACATAGTGCACCAATGAAGGCTCTGGAGATAATATTGTTCCTCATAAGAAAGAAGCAGTGCGCGCCGTAGAGAGCTTTTTACCTCAGGCCGGGGGATGACAATGACAGAAATATCATCTCTACTGATTAGCTCAAAAGGGTTCGGCATGTCTTTGGACTAGTGATTGAATCTTAATGCCATAACATACTGGGCAGCCTCTAGCAGAAAAGGGGATTACTACATCCCTCTTGGAGGTGCGTATGAGAGGAAATCTCTGATATCTGCAGGGCAGGAGAGAAAAATGCGCGTTAGCTAAAGAAAACACACTTGAGATCTGTCAGGCAGATTGTCTTCTGAGACAGAAGCAGTTAAATTCAGACTAGGAGTATAATTTTCTCGCTTGCTGATTCTCCCATTGTGAAGGCTAAGTGGGCAGTGGCTGTTTTGCTTCAGTCCCTGCTCTGTAATTATAGTGTCATTTTTTGACAGCGGCGAAAGGACAGAAAGTTCTCTTTTGTCTTGAGATATGCAAAGAGAAAAGTGGGCTCTCCTTTGTCAGTCTGCCTTTCATCCCTTCATCTCTCCTTTCTCTTTCCCCGTTTTGCATCCCATTGAGCCTCCAACACCCCATCACTCCCTTTAGCCTTTGTTCCATCAAAACCTGATGATCAAGCAAATGTGAAAGCGCCTCTGCAATTTACTTCTATTATGCATATGAATATAACTGCCTTATTACTACAGATTATGGCCCGTGTCTTCCATGAAGGCTGCCATTGACCGAATGGAGCTGTAGAATATCCTGTCATCTCTGCAAGGGGTAAATCAGTATTGGTGGGTAAACTTCCCTTCAAGTCTGTTTGACCCTCGCATTTAAGGGAATAGACTTGGCAGTGGCTTCGTGTTTAGAGAACCTCTGAGGAATGGCTATGGTTTTGTCCTCAGGGAAGCAGGAATGTTAACACCCTGTTCCAACGTTTTAACTAAATGTAAACTCTTTCATTTTTCTTTCAAACAACAACGTCAACTCTTTGCTCCAAGCATTTGCCTTGCTGACCCTGACAACGGGTTTGGGTGGGGGTGTGGGGATGAGAGGTTGGCACTATCAGTCTACTAATGTTGACATTTATATTTCTCAAAAGAGAAGTTTTGACTGAAAAATTCGAATTATTTTTCTTTTATATTCAACCTTTGGTCTCAAATTAATTGCAATATTAAATTTATATATATAGGGCCACCCAAAGGGTCACCCAAAGCAAATGGGTCCCAGGTGAGGGACCAGATAAAGCGTAGCTCAGAAGACCCTCATGAAGAAGAAAAACTTTTGTAGCCAGTCTTTCTTGCCTGGACGCAGGTCACCGGGGCGCCCCCAGAGCCAGGCCCAGGGGCGAGGCTCGATGGCAAGCGCCTGGTGATCAGGCCTGCACCCATGGGGCTCGAATGGGCACAGCCTGAACGGACAACTGTGTCCCTGCATGGGCTCACCACCCATAGGAAGGGCCAAGGGGGTCGGGTGCACTGTGAGCTGGGCGACGGCCAGAGCAGGGGGACCTTGGTGGTCTGACCCTTGGCTGCATACGCACGCACCTCAACGGACATTGGGTGTCAGGAATCAGGCCTCTTGAGAGGGGCTGGACTCTCTTTTACTCTGGAGTTGCCTCCAGTGAGAGGCGCTGGGCAGGTGTGGGCATATTGATTGCCCCCTGAGTCACCGCCTGTACGTTTGGGCTCAACCCAAGTGGACGAGAGGGTAGCGTCCCTCCGCCTTCAGGTTGGGGGACAGGCTCTGACTGTTGTTTGTGGCTATGCACCCAACACCAGTTCAGTTTACCCACCCTTCATGGGATCCCTAAAGGGGCTGCTTGAGAGTGCATCTACTGTGGACTCCCTCATTCTACTGGGAGATTTCAATGTCGACATGGGCAACAGCAGTGCGACTTAGAAGGGTGTGATTGGGAGGAACGCCCCCCCCCAGGTCTCAACCCAAGCAGTGTTTTGCTACTGGATTTCTGTGCATTTTACAGATTGTCCATAGCAAACACCATGTTCAGGCATACAAGTGTCCATATGTGCACTTGGCACCAACGCACCTGAGGCCCCAGTTCTTTTGTGTTGTCGGATTCGCGGCCACATGTCCTGGACATCCAGGTGAAGAGAGGAGAGGGGTGGAGCTGTCAACTGATCATCACCTGGTGGTGAGCTGGCTCCGATGGTGGGGGAGGATGCCGCTCAGGCCTGGCAGACTCAAACGAAACGTGGGGATCTGCAGGGAACATCTGGCAGACTCCCCTGTCAGAAGGAGTTTCAACTCCTACCTCAGGCAGAACTACAACCACATCACGGGGGAAGCGGGAGTTATTGAGTCTGAATGGCCTGTATTCTGTGCTTCGATTGTTGAGGCGGCAGATTGGAGCTACAGCCATTGGGTGGCCAGCACCTATCAGGATGGTAACCCTTGAACCCTCATGGGGGACGCCATCAAACTGAAGAAGGATTTCTAACGGGCCTCTCTGGCCTGTGGAGCTCCGAAGGCAGCTGACGGGTACTGGCAGGCCAAGCAGCATGCAGCTTGCCGATGCAAAAACTCAAGCATGGGAGGAGTTCAGGGAGAACATGGAGAACAACTTCAAGAGAGCTTCGAGGAGATTCTGGTCAACCATCTGGCAACTCAGGAGGGGGACACAGTGCTCCATCATCACTGTGTACAGTGGGAGCGGGGCGCTGCTGATCTCAACTCGAGACGTTGTAGATCGATGAAAGGAATACCTCCAAGACCTGCTCAATCCTATCGAAACGCCAGCAGAGCCAGGGGACTCTAGAGCAGACCTACCTATTTCTGGGTCTGAAGGTGCAGAAGTAGTCAAAAAGCTCTTCAGTAGCAGGGCCCTGGGTTCCTCAAGGCTCTAAATGTTATAGGGTTGTCCTGGCTGACATGCCTCTGCAGCACTGCATGGATGTCGGGGACAGTGCCGCTGGAAGGCAGACCGGTGTGTCGATCCCCCCCAGGGTGAGGATCAGTGGGCGTGTAATCGGAGAGTGTGCTCCAACTACAGGGGGATTACGCTCTATTCAGCAGTGCTGGAGAGGAGGGTCCATCGAGTTGTTAACAGCAGATCCAAGAGGAGCAGTTTGGTTTTCGTCCAGTTTGTGGAACAGTGGACTAGCTCTATATCCTCAGCAGGGTCCTTGAGGGGGCATGGAAGTTTGCCCAACCAGGCTAAATGTGCTTTGTGGATCTGGAGAAGGCATTCAACTCTGTCCCGCGGGCAATCCTGTGGGGGTGCTCCGAGAGTAAGGGGTACCGAACCCCATTGTGCGAGCTGTTCGGTCCCTGTATGACTGGTGTTGGAGCTTGGTCCGTATTGCCGGTTTAGAGTCGGTTTTCTTTCCAGTGAGAGTTGGACATCTCCGGGGCTGCCCTTCGTCATGGAATCTGAGGGTCTCAGGGTTGTGGGGGATGATGGTTGTGGTCTTGAGACAGGGGCAAAATGCTCTGGCTGAGATAAAGGTTAAAGGGCTCTGCATATTTCTGCTCCAAGGGCTTGGAGAACAAGTCTTTTTGGCCATGGCATTTCATGAGACATCTCAGCGAGAATGACAGCACCTCTAATTTACAATCACTTCAAATGTCCGACCAATTGCACAATACTACTCTGACAACCCGTGTGAATAAAGTTCTGCTCAGATGATGTATTAATAACAAGCTGCAAACACTCCCAAACCAGGGCAGGCCTTGGAGCTCACAGCATATATAGAGGCCTTGAAGATGGTGGTGAGATCATCAACCAGCCTGATAGCACGTGCACTGGGCCCGTTATTAATGTGACTGCAAATTATGTCCTTAGCCTGATTTGGACACTGTCATTTTGGTGAAACCTAATTGAATTTGAGTCAAAAGGTTTAGTTTTTCTACATTCCACCCGGTGCCTCTCTACCACAACAGTTGCAAAAATGCCCCAGCCAATAGAAACGCCCAAAATCAATCAGATGACCAAAAACGGCTGCTGCTGCATTATTGTTTACATCCTAACATATTTTTCATATTAACCGCTGAGGTATGTTGAAGTACAAATGTTAGAAGTTTTTTTAACTTGTCAAAAACGGGAGATTGAAAGATTTTCACCCACACATGTAATCTTCATCAAATGTAGAATTATGTCAGGTGTGTTGCAAAGACATTATTTTTGAATTACTTCTTGTAGCTTCCAATCTGCATGGAAATTATGTGTCATGCCCACAGCCAGTTGCTTGAAGCTGTCTGAAACAGTTCATTTCTGGCCTGTGTTGGGCTGACTCACTGTTACTCACTTATATTGAGCAATTAGTGCACCATGGGAGAATTCTAGCATGGTGGCGAGACATACCAGGAGGTGAATTAACTTGTTAATATAAAATTAAATGCCTTCGTATCATTCTGTTTTACCTTTACGGGATTTGCCAAACATTGTTGCAGTCCAATCATTCAGTAAGGAACAGCCATGTTATTTGTTACTATTCAATGGAAGTGATGTTGTGATGTAACAAGTTGCTTTGAATAGACATATTTCCTGCCTGTGTTTATTTTCACTGCCTCCTATAACATCTGTCTCTGCCTTGAAATCATGAGGCGGAAAAACCCGTTTCTTCTTGGACAGAATTACGATGATAATTGAAGTGCTGTGAAAAATACCAGCCATTAGCGGGGAGGGAGTGATGGACTGTGCCTGTGACATTTTAGTGAAAATGTAGTCATGTTTGCCAGAAGGCACCCAACCAACTGTGTAATATTCATTAATTTCTCCATGCCCCCAAAAATATAACTGGCTGAATATAAAAATAAAAGATTGAATGTCGGTTTGATTATGCACACTTTAGTCAAATGTTAATTCAGGCAAATGTGTTTGACATCATCCTGCAATTATCCAGTTAATATTAAATGGCAGGAGCTGTTTAAGGAGCCTTAGCTGAAAGCTATTATCTATAAGCATTATGACGAAGCCCTTACTGTCCCATCTATATTGAAATTGGACAAATTCTGTAGAGGAAATGTCGGTGCTTTTCTCCTATTTACCAGTTACATTCTAGAGAATGCAGCAAGTAACAAAAAGGACATCTAGTCTTGTTTAGTTATCTTGTGGGGCACAATGTGTCACCTTGTTCCACATCTCAGAAGTCTCTCCGTAAGTATTGTTCTCACATAAAACAGGTGCTTGTAGTCCTCTTGTTGAGGTCTGTCCCATTGAAGGAAGTTTAATTCCTATCTAAGTTGTGTTTTTTGATTGAGGTCATCTATAGTGTTAAGAAATCTTTTTAAAGGACTGTCTCCAGCCACAGTCATGCTGTGATGATGGCCTTGCCCCCTTGCTGCAACACTTTTGTGTTTGGCATCGATAGAGTTGGTACAAAGATTACCTCTCCTTTTGTCTCTTCTCCACATTCAAGTGTCTCCGCATGGCAAGGAAAACACCATACATCTGTGGAACCAGACCATAACAAGCGACCATC
Source organism: Fistularia commersonii (assembly GCF_037954325.1). Classification (NCBI taxonomy): domain Eukaryota; kingdom Metazoa; phylum Chordata; class Actinopteri; order Syngnathiformes; family Fistulariidae; genus Fistularia; species Fistularia commersonii. The sequence continues at coordinate 11,318,860 of NC_141303.1, read as the reverse complement.
CACATTTGTAGGTCTTTTCATTTGTCTTTGATGAACTGGAAAAGGCTATATTGCTCTCTTTTATTGTTCATTTTCATTCCCCCCCATCTGATACTTCTGAATTGTCGCTTGTTAGCACAGCAGAATGTGCTCCGGCTTTTATTTCACTCTAGACTTGATGCGTGTTGGTAGTATCAACAGTATTTATTCCCTTTGTAGATTCTGTTGAAAGGACACGCCGTGTATGACATTTCAGTTTATTCTAGTGTATTGTACCGTGACAAGAACTAATTCCTTTTCACTCACACAACACGTTCTAGTCGAGGTCAAAACACGTGGTGATTTATCGAAAATAAAAACAAGTTGAACGTAATCTTCTGCTGCATAAATATTGAGGATGACTGCATTTAAGTCAGTCTCAGTTTGTGTTTCGCTCATGCAGAACTTGGATATAACAATCCAATTCATAACCCTTAAACATTGTGTTTGTCTGAGCGTATGTTTTTGTCCATGTTCGAGGAGGTGAAATTCAAGAAGCCGCCCTCATCGCCCTCTCTCAGCATGTGAGAGGGATAAAATTATGAGCAAGTATTTATTAGGATGACTGAGCACGGGATTCATCAGCTGCACAGTGGGAGCTATTTCATTTCCCAACTTTAGTGGAAAAAATCAGGTTATTCACATCACCCCAAATTTACCTAATATCCATAACAAATCTGCAATATGCCAAATCAAACGAGCTCCCCGACTAATCACAGATTATTGACCGAGATGCTGATTTTGACGCTGTCACTCCTCATGCAATTTACAATCATTCTCACACACCCCGGCCACGGGGAATCACGGCAGAGCATCGTAATTTGAAAGTATCCAATCACATCACAAACCTTATTAAAAGGCTGTTACCCAAGATCACACACAGATACTTGCCACCTCCTTTATGATCTCTGAATTCTGTGTGACACAATGGAAAGTTCAACCTAAAATATGGTTATCTGAGTTTAAAAGATCAACCCACACACCGTTCCAGCGATGTGGATTAGAAAACAGCAAAAATGGCCATTTCTTTCTCTCAATTTTCCACATGCTTCATGCTTCGTTAAAAAAGGAAATGGATTCATTTTGGCTTTTGCAGCTCAACCTGGAAGCAAATTGCATTGCAAAACACAGTTCTGAGATGGAAAACATGATTTCAGAGAATTGTATCTTTAGATCACCTCAAAGTGAACATCCTTCAAGCTTTTTTTCTAACACAAGGAATTTGCTGAGCCGGTGTGTTTTTTTCTTAATTTCCATGCTGCTCTACTTTCCTGTATCTTCCCACCTGGGAACTGCCTAGTACTATATGCTCCATTGCTGGCCACTGTGGAGCTTCCTTGAGGAGCAGTGAGATAGAGCCATATCCTTTCTGTGACAGGATTTTCTCTTCTATTCCAAGTAGGCCACAAGTGATTTGTCTAGCCTGTGGGGTGAAACATGACTGAAAGCAAGGCTCAGCCTCTTCCCACATTCATAACACAGCAATACTATTCCATGTCTCCACAACTAATCCAAGCCCCTGAGAGCCCCATGCTATGTTGGCCCCTCCATGTAATGGCTTTTCCTGACGTGCCTCGTGGGCTCCCAAAGTTGCTCAAAGGAATATTGGAAGTAGAATCCAAGTCAAATTGTCCCAGATGAGTTTCAGCTCTATCTTTTGTGTACTGCGGCTGCAGCGTAGGCCTGCAAGACAAGGGGTCATGATCAATATTCCTGAGAGTGCCTGCCTGGGCTCCTCTGAGATTAGGTAAAGACTGATCTTATCGAGTTTGTGTGTGTGTGTGTGTGTGTGTGTGTGTGTGTGTGTGTGTGTGTGTGTGTGTGTAGGTTTGAAAAAGGGAACAATGGGGATGTGGGTGAGAAGAAGGAGTGAGTGAGAGTCTGACACTGACTGAACAGCTCGACTCCATTCCCATTGAAGATAAATGTTAGGGTGTGCTCTCTGAATAATTTATACAAGCCAAAAATAAAAATCAAAACCTTATTCTCGCTCCTTACAGATAGATGAGTTCCCTGGAATACCAGGGGACTTGCAGACAAAGCGGCACGGCTGGAAGATGGGACATGGCAGCGTGTGGGTCTACCTTTTATCTGGCAGCAATCAGTGCTACGTGATTCATAAGTGGATGATGAACATTCATATTTAATCACTAAATTCATTTACTTTCATTTGGCTTACTGCAATGCACTTAGAATTAAATAATACAAAAGCAGTCTTGCATGTGCGGATTTTGCTTCATCGCTCGTGTTCCCTCATCAGCCCATAATTCATTGACTCGTGCCAAGGAATGTTTTTTTAGGTGAGATGACACATAGACACATCTAAATATACTGTACCATATGAATATTATACCCATATTTAAACGTATGTTTTTATATTTACAGCGTAGAACAATCTATTTTAAGCCTTTAAATGAGCATATACTTGTATATTAGATTAAGTTGTTGTTTTAAATGTCGGAGTTTATTACATATACACAAATACATATTTGAGTCCGTGCATTTTAATATAGACATCCAACATAAGGCACAAGAAAGGCCTCGGGCAACTGCCGCTCTAGCTTATATATTGGCTAAGTGAAAATTAGATGTCAACATCGACAAAAGCAGCAATGAGCTTGATACTGCAATTCACTTCTGACCGAAGGTCCTGACCTTTGGAGGCGCCTACAGTACATCGGATGAGCGCATCCAGTATTCTGTTCTACTGAGTTTGTAAAAATCCTTCATTGCTCGCGTATCTTTGACTAGATAACTGTGATTTTATAATCTGTTGAGATACCTATAAATGCTTCTGAGCTGGTTAATTATAGATAGATAGTTCTTAAATGACTATAGATAAACTGTACTATTCTGCAAATTAATTATTAGGATAGCTTTGTTAAATTCAATGTTTATACAATGGAGGTTGTTAGGGCAAAATAAATCATTCTAGTCAAAGCTCTGTACTACCAGCCCCTTCCTAGACAACTACCAGAGTGAATAGGATGAAGTACCGAACCCCCTGAAATTTGTCTTCTGTCTGCAAAAAGGTGGTTGCCACTGCCAAAGACATTTCTCATTCCGTTACTTTCACTTCCCCTGTACCACTGTACTTGCTCTTCACTAATATGGACCACCATTTTTAGTAGAAGAGATGATTGCACATAATATGTTTTCTTTTCTTCATCTTCTTCATTACATTAGTGACAAGAATTTATAAGGTTCCTGTTGGAATAAAAGAAATATTTACATTTTCATATTCATATTCTCTGGTCTCTTGTATCTCTGCTTTCATGACTCCCTCAGGAGTCAGACTTCACTGGCAGACATTTTGAAAACACAGTGATCAGGCAGAAACATAAAACAAACACAAGCTGCTGAAGATGCGGATTCAACTCGAGCCTCTCATCCATGACAACACGCAGTTGTTACTATATAGCAGCAGCAAGTAATCCTTAATCATGATTGTCTGAGATTCAATTAACACAGCTTGTCATGCTGCACATTGTGGGATTAGTCTGTGAACTACAGAAAGCAATAACGTGATACATGTATTTCTGTGTTTCTACATGTATGGTGGCACAACATGAAGGACCCTGGCTCGATACCAAGTGGAGTTTGCGTGTTCTCCCTGTGTCTGCATGGGTTTCCTCCAGGTGCTCTGGTTTCCTCCTGAAGTCCAAAAACATGCAGCAGGTAAATTGAGAAATTACCCAGATGTGCGACTGAGAGAGTGAATGGTTTTCTGCCCTGCATTTGACCGGTGACCAGTCCCAATTCTACCCGCCTCTCACCCGATGACAGCTGGGATAACTGGTAAATGATGAATGGAATGGATGGATGGATGGATGGATGGATGGATGGATGGATGGATGGATACATATACATTATATAAACATGGATATAATATAATATAATCATAAACTGGTGTGTGAGCTCAGTGATTTATACTCATTCAGCTCCAACAGTCCCAGGGATTGGGGTAATGTTGGTAGAAAATCTCTCTGTTTGAAAGGCGGTCTGTATTAGATAGTGGGAAATCTGCAGTGTAAACTATAATCCATATGACAGCTGGTTAAAAGACCAGAAATCTATCTCTTTCTAAGGTAAATGTATTCCAACTCAGTCAAGGTAAGCAAACCATAAAATGAGGCAAACAAATTACTGGAGAAAAAAAAATACCATTGGTTTATCGCCATATGAGTGACAATAAAATCATATGCTACAAACCTCAGAAAAGTTGACTAGATAATAACACCGATTCGCGTGAGCAGGGAAAAGCACCGGCTTTGCCTCTGTAGTGGAAGCAGATAGGCTTCATTGATAATACCGGGCTGTGAGATAAAACAGCATAAAAAAAGCTTTGTTCACGCAGCCATTACACAGGTGTTGCACACGGTAGCAAATTTGCACAAGATCCTGTGTAAGCATCATGTTTTTAGGCACTAACTGCTCATTTCAGAGGTGTCTGTGTGGGTTTTAGAATTCTTTATCATTAATTATTATACATCTAATATTCTGTCTAGAAGAGCCTGCAGTACCTTTTTTTTTCAGTTGTCAAGTTTCATCTCGACTGGTCTATTGTCTGCAGGGTCTGGAAATGTAAGTCAAACAAACGCCTCTTGTTCTCCTGCTTTGAGCCAAGTCTCCCCGGGGGAACAATAAAATGACCTGACCCTGAAACAGAGAAATTGGTATTTATGAACAAAAGTGCAGTGAAGATGTATTTGATTCATGCTATGTTTGATGCCCTGGGCTGACAGAGGAAATAACATTATATATTGCACCTATTTACTGTGAGGAAACATTAAGTTTGAAAAGTAAATTTTGTGTGGATTGGATGAAATTGCAGTTCTCTGTTGTCCATTTCATTTGAATGTGCTTGGAATGAAATAACAGCAGCAATGATTAATTTGAAAATTAGCTCATTAACCTACAAATACAGCTAATTAAGGGAGCGGATGTCTGTGTGTGAACAAGTATAGAATGGATTAAGATTTATAAAAGAGAAAGAGTCATGCAAACAGCTTTGTGGATTTAATGAAAAGAATGTGTTTGCCTTTCTCTGCATTGGTGTGTACGAGAAAGCCCCGAGAGCCGAGTGAGCTCTATTTTCTCCCCTGCGGCTGCTTTGTCTTATTGTAAGGGGTTTGTAATACCCATTTTATAGCCACAAGTGTATTTTTCTGGAACTGCGAGTTAGTGCACTAGTGAGCATTCTCGCCTCACAAGGTTCCAGACTCAAACTAGATGGTCAGCTGGGGCTGCGCTTCACGATCTCTCGGTGTCCTACAGCGTTAAAACAAGCGGAGGGTTCACGGAAGACTCTATGGAAGTCAAAAAGTGAGAAAATAGTTGCATGTCTGGCTAAGTGGCCCTGTGATTGACAAGAAACCCATCCAGGTTTAATCCCACCTCTCAACTTCGATTGGGGCTAGTGACCTGTCAGCACAAGCAGTGTAGAGAATATTGAATGTATTTTGTGTATATGCTATAGTTTTCTCAGATATACTTCAGGATAAAGTTCTAAAGTCAGAAGGAAAAAAAGGCCTGCGAGACCATGACTATTTTTGCCAGGCTGATTAGCGAAGCTGTTATTAGAAATGAAATAAGGGGATAACCTGAAAGTAATGCTTCTCCACCATGGGATTCATGAAGAGCTAATAAAGGATAATTTGATCTTATCCTACCTTCATATTTGTCGCTAGTCTTTCAAGAATTTTCACAGGGGACAACAAAAAAGCACTCTTGTGGTTACAAGCCCTCCCAAGGCTTCTCTAATAATGGGCATGGGTTCCGCATTTCTATCCTCTGTACACCTAATGAACACTCTCAAGAACCCATTCTGTGTGAAAGGGAGGTAAAAAGGAGCAATTTGTCTCACTTTGTCCATAAAATACCCAGGTAGCTCACCTGGCATATCAAGGCTGCATCAAGGCTGCTGTGATTCACCGCCCCTCTTCTGCCTTCCCACTCCTTCCCTCTGCTTTCTCTTCATTGACCATTAAAACAAGTCGGATTGCATTAAAAGACAAAGAAGATATATGTATATATGCATGTAAGGTAGAGTCGTGGTTGTGCCTCACAGCATGGAGATTTCTGTGTCAATTGCAACAGGGGGCCTCTTCTATGTGGAGTTTGCATCTTCTCCCTCCGTCTGCTTGGGTTTTCCTCCCTAGACCAAAAACAGGTTGACCTTAAGCTGCTAAGATGTTTGAATTAGGGAGTAAATGGTTGTGTCTCCATATGTGGTGAGCAAGTGGTGAGCAGTCCGGGTGAACCCTGCCTCTCGCCCTAATGGGATCGACTCCAGCTGCCCTCCAACCCCAAGTGTAGGATAAGCAGTGTAGATAATAAATGAATCAATACACACAAACACATAAGTACATTTATAATTGTAGTATATCAGTATGTGTAATGTAATTTAAAAAAAAGAATCAGGCAGAAAAAAGGCAATCCTGTGTTCAGCTCATATTTTCACGTCACAGGGCCTGTGAATTGTAAATGTTTGGAGTGCTATGCACTGGATTGATGCTGAAATGCCTCAAGCCTGAGAGAGAGTGGCTTTAAGAAGGTCACCGAAGAGAGCTTTAAAACTCAGACCTGATATTGAGCCAGTGGAAAAATCCAGGCACACATTGAAATATTTCCATTAAAACGGTTTGACAAACAATTAACATATTTTACATTGTTAAACAGCGTTCAGTCATCCATCTTCTTTCACACATTAAATTTGTCACATTCGCAAGAGAGATCACAACCACAGCGAATATATACACAAACAGCAAAATGGCTAGAGGGGCTGTGAAATTAAAACAAATTCAGCTTGGAATATAGTAAACACAAATGAAGTCCATGCATTGGAATTGTTCCCTGAGGCCACCTGACAAGCCTGATTATCTCACTCAAGTCATGTAAACTATGAACAATTTGAATGTTTTAATCGAGCCATTACCTTTTCCACAGAGCCCAGGTGAATACAAATGTCTTAAAAGACTCAGACGAGCAACTTTCCATGTGTCATGCGGCAGACAGAAAACACCTTAAGTGGTCACTGGGTCATTTGAAGACTTCAATGTTTGTCCCTTCAGGCAAAAAGTGTAATAACCACTTATTTTGCTGACGGTTTTAATTGCTACTAACGCTTGGAAAACCGTGAGGGCGATTTGAGCTTCAGATGTGACGGGGGTGTGTGCAGAAAATAAAATCTGTTGGCCACCCCATGCAACAGGTGAAATTAATTTCCCCTTCAAATAAAACATAATTTAGTCGATTCATCAACAGACCGTCGTTGTGTCGGCATCATTGGATGAGTGTCAGGATGCTCAGATGAGATTACGGTCCAAAAGTGGGGACCATAACGGTCCGACAGGTCCGCGCTTTTGATCTGGAGGAGAATTTACTTGCTCGGTTTCTCTTTTTCACTCTTTCTCGTATTGTTCAATCCGGTTAGCCGCTAATCAGGGAATGCAGGTCAGCTGGAAGCTTGCGGGTGGCTGACCGCTCTTTAAATGAATTGGGCAGGCAGCAGAGGGAGGTGTTGATTCCAGCCGCCATCTAGAACCAGGGCATGGAACTCAATGTCGTAACAAGAAAAGCTCCTTTCCCGCTGCAGACTTGTATGCGGTTGAGCTGCTTTCCAGCCCGGGGGCAATGGTCTGTAAAATCTTGACAAAACAGATTGAGGGACACACAGATTATAGTTAGCTGCCTCCATCATACTGCAGCCAAGGCTTCTGCTCTCACAGAGAGATGATGAAGGAAAATTTCGATTGCTCCATCGGATAAGTAGCAGCCCGAAGCCAGCGGCAACGCCGGGGGGAGACTATGTCTTCCGAACATGCTCAAACAGGAAGCAGATCTAAGCACTGGATGATGTGAAAAATATTTGCCTTTGCCTCTGCGTCACGCTCTGTGATACAGAGCGATCTCAACCTTCAGATCTTGAATGAGTTCTTGCGAGTCAGAATAGGTCCACCCTGGGTTTGAAGAGCCAACCAGGTTCTTGTATCACAGTCCATGGGTGAAAGTGGAAAGCTGTACTAAAGTGCATTTCTCATCAGACGGGCCAATAAAGTCCGACTGTGCTCAAGTCGAGGCTCAACAGAGAGCGTGTTAGGAAGTTATGCAAAGTTACCAAAGGGGTGGGCTAAACTTAGGAACCAAGCACTGAGCAGGACCAACACCACTGTGACATAGACATAGAACAGTCACTGAAAGGCAATAAATTGATTGGACATAGGATATAAACAGAAGAGGAACTCGACTCGATGCGAGGATCCGGAAAGAGACACAACTATAGTTAAACAGGAAGCCCCTCGAAAATCTACAACAGGAACTGTGATCATATTGTTGGGGAGAAACTATACTTGCGATCCCATAACATTTAGTATATATTTTTGGTAAACAAGTATATGTTTTTATGTGAAAATATATATAAACATATATATCCGGCTATTATTATTTGTCATCCATTGAAAATAATGAAATAAAATGAAATGAAATAAAATACGATAATAAATAATAATATATGCTAATATCATTGCCTCTTAAAATAGTCACCAAAGTCATTTTTTCAAGTTTTTCAGAGAACAAGAAAAATGAGCCATATGTTGAATTAGGAGTTGATGGGGGAAAAAAAAGAAAAAAAAGGTCAAAAAAAGGATTTTGGTGGTTGACGATATAGACACAGTCCATGGGCGACATGGTAAATGCTCCCCTCAAACAGCAAGAAGGTCCCTGGTTTCCTCCGGGTTCCTCAGTTTCCTCCCACGGTCCTAAAATATGCAGGTTAATTTTTGTCAATTTATGGTCTCAGACAGGTGAATGCGTAAAGGAATGGTTGTACGTCCCTCTCAGTACCCATGTGATTGACTGGCGACCGGTCCAGGATGAACTCCGCCTCCCATCCTGGGAGCTGGGAAAGGCTCCAGCATCCCCACGATTCTGAGTGCAGGATAAGTGACATAGATAATGACTGAATGAATAAATGAATGAATGGATTTATAAATATTTTGGTCCAGAATGTGATACAAAAAGGATGTTTGTCTTGGAAGAGGCGCGCCAGGAGAATTCTTTGTAATATCTATTTTGGAAGCCAGGCAGGCTCAATATTCAGCGACATCATGTGGAAGCCGAAACTTGATGCTGCTCAAACACTCGGAGAAGACTTTATAATGAAGGAGGGACATATTTTAGGAGTCAACTTTGAGATTTCTTTTTTTTTTTTTCTTGCATATCAATACAGCCAGACTTTTTAATGAGGGAGCAGGAGAAGGTGGCAAATTAAGATTTTCAATTTGCCAATTTTGCTTGTTTCCTTCTGAAACATTGGGTTTGTTTTTCAATCATTTCCTGGTTGTAGCAAGGGTTTTGGATGTCATGAATGTCTATATAAAGGTTGTAAACAACATCCCCAGTACTTTCCAATCCAATTTGACTGTGCTGTATCACAGAGTGGAGTGAAGAGAGTCACCTCCCCTCAATGTTCTCATACATCATTGTGAAAGTTGATTTTTGGCAGGATTATTATCCACCTGATTATAGCATGCTTGGGCGTTACATTAAATACTTGCAGTTATGAAGGATTTAATGAAAGTTGATTTTCGAAAATGTCTTTCATTATTGCTCTGCTGCAAAGATTTATGTGAGACGCATCACCTTCACATCGCTGAGCTTTGTTTAAGTGACCCATCTCTGCAGTTATTCTGTTTTTTGACACGTCATTAGTATTTCCTTCTTCTCGCCCATTTGTCACTTTACCGGGTCATCTTGATGAAGCTCGACGTGACTGAACTGCGATGTTCCAAGCAAAGGCAGTGGGAGCAAGTTTGTTTTTGAACACACTTCAGTCTGGATTTCTGCTTGTCAGTGAGTTTAGACAATGTGTTGTGGAGTATGAAACACAAAGAAAACTGTCATATCTTTGGAACTGTTTCCTTCAAATAATACTTTTATATCTGAAACCCTGCAATTTAGCTTTTCCCCGAACCTAATACTTACTTTGTAATTCTAACCTTTGGTTAAAAATACGAATGCTTTTGCAAGTCATCTGAATATATTTTTGTAAGAGTCACAACTCTTCTATCATGGTTCTCTTGATATAAGTTGTCATCGGTGCACCCATTTGTCCTTCTTTTTAGTTTTTCTTTCTTTCCCTTATAATCTGAAATATTTAGGACGCACACACATGGACACACAGATTAAATAAGTGCCAGACGCAGAGCAGTTCTAAAAGACCGGACCTTGAGAACTAAAGATGACTGATAATAATTCTTCTGATCTTCAAAACCACCAAAGAGAGGTGGGCTGTCACTACAGGTCACGTCAAGTTAAAATTTATTTATGAAACTCTTTTAAAACAACGAACACTTGTCAACAAAGTGCTGAAATTGTTTAAAACCATTAGAAGCCATCAGATATGCGTCCTTTCTCTCTTATCAAAGTAGCATTAAAAAGAAAACAATTAGAATCTATGACATTTTTAGTGCTACTTTCAGAAACATTATATAGTTGGGTTGTGAGTTTATTTTCAGTTCAACATGTCGAGTCTTTAAACTCCCAGGTCTTCTCATGTTTTTGTCTAAGCTGGAGCTGAACTTATTGATCGCTGCTGATCATTGGCAATATATTGTCTGCATAGAGCACAAAACCCTTTCTGTGAATGAATAGTTTGTTGCAAATCACAGGGTTTGTTGATCCATAACTAATAATTAATCACAATACAACAGCCTGGACTTTGTAATAATAATATAATAATGATAATGCTAAATATTTACCTAATACACGGATCATGTTATCAGGTGGGGAAGCAGAATCCAGACCCCACAATAGATTATGATGCTGCGTGAGTGAGTGAGTGAGTGAGTGTGTGTGTGTGTGTGTATATGAGTGTGCATGACTGTTTGTGTACCAACCCGTTGCAGATTTGATAGGTTCCTCCAAACCGTAATAATTGAGCGTGTAAAAGAATCTAATGATGCCCAGAAAAGTAGCCTTGCAGTATTTTAATTTCAAAGTGAGGGTGTTCTTTAACCCTCAAAATTCATTTTTTGTGTTTTATTGTTGGACATTTGTTGTTTGATTTTTTTTTTTAGTGATTTGAATATAAGTCCAAAAACTTCCTTGAACATTCCCACCAAATTATATGTAAATTTAGTTCTTTCTTGAGTGGATTTTTCATTGACATATTTCAAGAAATTACCTGAAAGCCTCCCGAGACGTCATGTTCATGATAGGATGGATGGACAGAGATAGCCTGAGAAGTTAATTCTTTCAGGTGCAGCTTTTACTTTTGGAGGTTTAAAATAATGCACTATACAGGACTGTCTCAGAAAATTAGACTATTTTGATAAAGTTCTTTATCTTCTGTAATGCAATTACAAAAACAAAAATTACTTTTTCATGATATTCTATTATTTTGAGATAGGAGTTTTCTTAAGATGTAAGCCATAATCAGCAATATTAAAAATAATAAAAGGCCTGCAATATTTCCAGAATGGATGACATTTTTGTTTTTTGTAATTGCATTACAGAAGATAAAGAACTTTATCACAATATTCTAATTTTCTGAAACAGTCGTGTAAATGCGGTCCTGGTGCCGAATGAGAAGTAAACAAATCCCACGGACTTGGACAGTGCAATATGCAGAACAGAGGTAAATACAGAAATTACAAATTAAAAAAAGAGTCTGGGACGAAGGGGTGCCCATCAGTCTGTCAGGTGGTGATGACAGTTGATGCACAGATCAGTCAGAGCTGGAAGAGGAGGCTGATGAAAAGTTAACTTGTCTCAGAGCAGTTGAGCTCCTGATAAACCTATAGTCAGAGTGAAAAATGGACCGCTGGAAGTGTGTCAAAGGGTTTCTGTCACAGGGGGGCTACAAGGATGGAGGCACAGTTTGAAAGTTTGCAGCAGATGATGAACACAGCAAAGATTGGAGGGCGGTTTGAGAAAGATGCGTCGCACACCGCTTTGAAAAGGAAGAGATCCCTCGGTTTCACTGTGATGATGATTAATGAAGATCTATCACTCCGGAATCAGTGCAGCAGTGGTGAAAAAAAAAAAAGCTGTGGAAATCATTTCTCAAGTCAAGTTATTTACCAAACGTGTCCTTAAAGTGAAAGCTGAGAAGGTATTTCAGCTCAGTGGTGTCTTGTGTTTATCATGCAGAACGAGCTGGAGCAGAGCCAACACAAACAGGTTTATAATTAATGAAATACACATGGAGGGATACAGCTTTTAACCTTTCGTCGGCTAAATGCAGCTAAATTCTTCTCTTTTTTTCTCACTGACCTCATTTTCATCCCAGTGATACAAACAAGACAAAGTTTTATCTTTTGCATTCCTCAAACGCAGGAGCAACAGAGCATGTTTTGTCCTCCAGCGAGTGGCGCCTCACTGTGGAGTAGAGCCTCTGAGGGGACGGAAGGATTTGCAAAATTATTTCAAAAGAAGAAAACGCATTGCACATCGTTTAGAATAAACAAATAGAGGATTTTAAATCTTCGATATTCTGTTGAAATATACAGTTTGATCAGCACATATGGTGCGTGTGTCATCGTAACAGGCTGTTACTTAACGACAAAGGCAAACACATATTTCAAAGAAAGCCTCTTTGCACCTCTGCAGGTGAATGCTTTCGACTGCGAACAGAAAACCTCTGCCAGGCCGTCTGGCTTATACTGAAATATTTATTCACAGCATTTGTCTGTCCGACCTTCATCAGCTGGACTGAACATCCTGAGCCGAACATCATCAATAAATATTTCATTTCCAGCCGTAAATGAAAACAGTTTTCCTGTTTGTCCAAGACACACATGTCCCCGCTCAGTGGTTGTCCAATGATGCATTTAAACCAGTACAAGACGTGCAAATTATGCCAAAATGTTTTGCTGTCTGTTTCTTTTTTGTGAAACGATGCCAGGTTTTAAGGAGAAAAGAAAACACATTCAGATGATCAGATAAAGCAGTCTAAAAAGAAGACGTAAGTGCTACAACATTTTGCAAATATTACCATCTCAGAGGTAAAGGCCATGTCTTACTTGTGTCTTCTCATGAAACGTGACTATGACACAAAGACACACACACACACACACACACACACACATATACACACACACAGATAGGCGGAGGCTTTTTTCAAGAAATGATGACAGCAATGAATCACTCGCCTCACTGCAGAGGCGAGTGAGCTTAATTTACTCGTGCCTCACAGGCCAGTAAAATGTTAAAATTTTTTATGACATTAGTACCCGATGATACTAATGAAACAGTTGTGAATAAATTGCATCCAGCAACAGTTGACTGCTTCATTCAACTCTATTGATCGAGTACTTTGGCCACAACTTCAGTTACACCCGACACGGGCCGGTTCACTGGCAGAAATAAGCTCTTTGCTCATCAGATTCATAAAACAATAAAAGGCCCAGTCTTCATCTCTTGTTTGTTTAGTAGATATACTTGTTATGACTTCTGAAATTAAAAATCGAATTGCTTTGTCACCCTTGTGAACTGCTATTTGGCATCCTTCGCATGTTACGGTCTATGGATGAGATTTTATTGTTGACGAGCTCCAGTGTTTAAATGTATGTAAATGTTTTCAGTTTTCAGTCAAGATAATAACAGCAGTGCTTTCGTGCTTTGAGCCTCTCTCTGTCTGTAACTCTGGCATAGGGCTTCCCAGATAATATTCTTTGATATTATCTAGGATCAGGTTTACTTGGGATCCAGTGGACGGCTTTGTTTCTCTCTTTGTGTTACAGCACGTATTTTTTACAACATAAAAAAAAATCCTCATATCACACATTATCATATGATCCTCATAATGTCACTCATCTGAAATGGAAATCTTCACCAAGGGATAATCTCCCAAAAACATATCTCACAGATTTGTAACATTGATATTGTTATAATTGGGGCATCTTTGTAGCTGAGACAGCAGCCAAACTGTGGAAAGTCTCCTATTTTTGACATCTAACATCAGTGTTTGCAGAATTATCTTAAATATAAGTCTCGCAGTGCATCAGAGTAACTGTTATTGTAAGGATTATCAGTCCAAACTTTCCGCTCTGTGATATATTATATTCACTCCCTACACCTATAATTTTTCAAACACTGTGTTTCAAAGTACCCTCTGGCACTTTAAAAATTGCATTTTACTCTTGCATGTGGATGTGAAACTTGGAGTCTTTTCCACACTGTTCTGAAAAAAGCAGGATTCTCTCCACGTCTGATCCCTTAGCAAGGTTTGTAGTGTGCTCTGACTCAACAAGATATCCAAGAATGAGCTCTGCACTCTGACATGAAGACGCAATATCCTCCCCCAGATCAGACTTAACACATGACAAATTCAGGGTATAAAGCAGATTCATAAAACTGCCTTTAAAAAGCAGAAGCAAACAGCAAAATGAGATGTAATAACAATAAAGGATGGACATGGCCAGAGTCCCAGCACAACAAAGTAGTAAAGTAACTTTCTTATGAGGAACATCTTATTCTCTTACTGTTCTATTTAATATTATAGCGGCTTCTAGCGTTTTATTTTACTGCTGGCATTTGACAAAAAAAAAAACTTCCCTCCAAAATACGCAGGTGGCTTTGTTTATGGTAATTCCTATGATATAAATTTTGGCTATTAAAGCAAGCTGAAATCATTGCTCATGGTCAACGATACTGCCCCGTGTATGCACACAGAAAACGGTGATAAACCGTTCAAAATCAAACAGCTCCTGAGAGTACTGGGAAATTTCCAATGCTTGTAGTTAGGTTTAGCCATCAAAACTCAATTTCACTCTTTCCCTTTGTGTGCGTTTCTTTTTAAAGATTCCTACTTGAAAGATAATCAGCCGTGAGTGCTCACTGCCCACTGAGTGAAAGTCGTATTGAACTTGAGTTGTCTAAGTTGAATGGCAGGTGGAAAAGGAGATTTTTTGAGTTTCAGACTCATGACAAAGCTTTCCGGGGATGAAGAGAAGATTAGAATGAGTTTATAGGTTCATGCAACGGGAAGTGAGGATAAGAAAATATTCATTTTCTCCAAAAATGTGTACTCAAGAGACAGAAGCATGATTTTTTTTTCAAATCAATTTCATTTCAGTTCCAGCATCCCATGTCAAACATGCAGCATCATAGTGATGGTAAGACGGAGTTAACAAAGGGGTCTTTGCCTGGCAGAGCCCAGGTCTTACCAAGATCTGGTTAGACAAGCCAAGAGGTGTTGAACACAAAGAACTCAAAATTCAGGCTCAAAATGGACTTATTGGTAGTACTGATCCCTAAGTACTTCATGAAGAGTTGGATGGCTTGTCCTACACAAAAAAAATGTAGGTACAATAGTAGCCGTGTGTACTGGGAGGTGTAACTAGAGAAATCATTTGGGATGCCCAGACAGTAAGTCTATTAAAAGACAAATTTATATGGAGAAGCTAAGACTGATGATGTTGTTTGAATAACAGGATACAGTAGGCAGTTTCTTTCAGATCCCTCCAAGGAAGGGCACCAGGAGACTTACCTGAATTATATTCCAGAGGAGGCTTTTCTGATGTATCTCATTTAGAATATCAAGCACTCCTGAATTTTTAAAATGAAGTCTGCTAAAACATCTTCAGGACAAGACGATACAAGGGTCTGTATGGATGACATCCTCACGCTTTGAGAGAAGAAATCCATGAGCAGCAGCATGCCTGGATGATGAAAGTTCCTCAGGAGGCATGTCTGCAGCTGAACGAAATGAAGTGCAAATTCAAAGAGAAACAAGTATGCCTTTTCTGTGACTGTATCTACAAGACAGGCATCAGATCCGACCCAGATAAAGTGACTGGAATAGAGAACTTTCCGCTGCCTCAGAACGTGATGGAACTCCGGAGCTCTCTGTGCATGGCATATTATCTGGCAAACTATTTTCATGCACTTTCTAAGGAAGGTCAACCACTCTGCGTACTGCTGAGAGCAAAGTCAGATTAATCGTGTATGTTTGCAGATTATACACTGTTTCCCAGAGTTATTGCTGCACAAAAGGTGAGACCCCGAGCTCACCTTCTGGAATTTGACCATGGCCCGCTGTGGCATGGGCACTGGCCAGCAGCTATGACGTCCGAGGCTTATATCATGCTCATCTTGCTTCAGTGGCATCTACCAGGCATCTGAGTGATGCAGAGACAAGGCAGGCCTCTTACTTTGTATCTACATCCTTTTCTCAAGGATGAGACAAGGATGAGACATGGTGCCAGAGCAAATGACCATGTGCAAGACCTCAATCCATCATTTAGCATGTCCTGCAAAATGCATGTAAACACATTTACCACAGATTGGCTCTTCTCTTCCTCAGATGCAACAAGGTGCTCAGGTGGCGGCTGAGTCGGCTCATGATGAAAATAACAATGAGATTCTTAGCTGTGTAAGTAAATTCACATTACAGTGATTTATCAGACAGCAGCAGGACAAAATTCTGGGAGGCTCCTGCTGTCCATTCATAGATATGGAATTTTGTGTTGTAAGAGGAAGCTTCGCCCATTCTACCAACTTATAGCAGCCAAGCTAAAGTACCTTGCAATCAAATCCTTAATCACCAACAATTAGGACATTATAAGTACTTGACTACATCTTTATTGAAATTAGGGAGGAAAAATCATATACAAGTAACTCTTGGCATAGGTGTTTAATGGGTTTGCTTAACTGATAATTATTTCATTTACAACTCATTACTTTTGAAGCATATTTTCAGGGCACAGATTATTATGGTAAATGCCTCTTCATCTCACAATGGTCCTTTCAATACCAGATCTATTAATTGCTTTTACGAAGTATCAGGCTCTGATACTTTGTCAAAGCAACTGCATTATTATTACATGATTACAATAACATCCAAAGATGCTTCTCCTTCATTCACTTTTAGTGAACGTAGCCTCGGGCAGGGAGAAGTCGATGTCATAAGGCAGTATCCAATGATCTTTGGGGGTTTCAACCCTGAACCGCAACACCCTCAACATTGGTGGGTCAGAAGTGGTGGCCAAATCACTACCCATCAACTCCTCCTGGCTTCCAGCTAAGCTCCTCTCTCCTGCTCTAGAACCAGAAAGAGGCTCTTTCTGCCGCCCCGCCCTCTCATCCTGCGAGCTGTCGTCTTTCTCTCCCTTCCCGTCACCCCAACTGCTGTGAGCATTCTCCACACTGACGAGCCAGGGAATCCTCTACATCAAACCTCGACTTGGAAGAACCATGCCTGCCATCCTTTCCCCCTGCAGTCATGTAAGAGATCCTGGTATTTGGCACTTTTTCTCTCAAACGCCTGCTCACAACCCTCTTCCCATGATTCAGCTTTTTGCAGCAGATTGCTTCTTGTCGTTGCTGTGGTTGTTGGCTTTTGTCACTCCCTTACAAACTCGATTCTTACGTCTCTTCTGCTCCAGGATGTCAGGGAGTCTCGTGAGCACCTTGTGATGGTGCCACCTGTATCTTCCTTGGGCAGGCGCTGTTTCACACCCTGACAGGATGTGTGCCATGGTACCCCTCTCCCCGCAGAGCTTGCTGATGGGTTGCCCCACTTGTTCAGGTTTGTCTGCGTCGGGAGTGTATCATACACTGACCTTAACATGAATGAGATGCAGAAAGGCTCCAGTCTCCATAGATCTCCCCAAGTGATCTTCCTCTTGGGTAGGTCCCATTTGGTCCATGCTCCCTGGGACACCAGTTCTGCTGCCCTTGCCCTTCATCCTTACTCCTCCAGGTTCCGTATTTCCTCCTGGATCATGGTCCGTTTCTCCTTGGATCCTGCCTTGCCCCATTGCCCCGGGCATAGGAAGATCCAATACCCTGTCTTCCTGTGCGTACTGTTCCAATTATGTTACATAGCTTCAACATACTTTCAGCTTGTGCTATAGATGAGTCAGCTGCCCAATTGTGTCCCGATCTTGTGAGGACGTCTTCTTGTCTGACCTGTTCATCCTGGGAGTCTGTGTGTCATTATGACTCTACTCTTTGCAACCTTAAATTCCTCCATCATGGATGACAGAGGAAGTTGGAGCTGCCCTGTAGTGGCCTACCAAGGTGAAGCTTGGAGGGATTCCCAGCCACCTTCAAAGGTCCTTGTTGATCTTCCTCTTCACTCCTTCAACACTTGTCATAGAAACTTCATACACTGTCAACAGCCACATGAGCTTCGGCACCCGGGAGCCCTGATTTTTCGATCCTCCCCAGCCAGTCCTCCGTTTGCTTTTAAGTGCTGCTAATGTTGTTCCTGTCAGTAATTGAGTCATTGAACCACTTCCCGAGGCGCTCGATTGGATTTTCTTTTATCGATGGAATCACTTCACCTTGCACATGCTGTGTGACCCAGTTCGTTACCTTTCCTGATCGTTATGCACCTGGATTTCTTTCGCTTAAACTTCATTTTGGCCAACATTACCATGCAGTCCAGAACTGTTAGCACCCACCTCGCCTCCACATGGGTTGTGGTCATCAGAGTAAGGTCGTCCATGTAACCCCTGTGGGTTGTTGGATACCCGATTTTCAGGCCTTGGGCTCTCTTCGCAGCGACTGTTATCTGGAGGTTCATTCCTATGATGAAGAGGATGGGGGAGTTTGCACAGCCAGTTACAATCCCTTTTTCAAGGTTTTGCCACTGGGTGGTAAAGTTGACTGTTTTGAATCGTAGCTGGATTCCGCCAAAGTCGCCAAAGTAACTGATAATCATTCCCTTGATGTGCTGTGGGATGAGGTTACGGTCTAGTGCTGCATGGATAAGGGCGTGAGGGACTGATCCATAGGCAGTAGCCAAGTCCAGCCAGACAACAGTTAGATTGCCATTATCGGCTTTGGGCTTCCTGGATCATCTGACTGAGAACTCCAGTGTGTTCCAGGCTTCCAGAGAAGCCTGGGATCCAACCCTTCTGGATTGCGGTGTTGATGCATCCATTCTCAGTCATGTATGAGGTTATCCTTTTAGCCAGCACAGAAAACAAGATCTTGCATTCTACACTAAGCAGTGAGATTGGTCTGAATTGGTCTATGGTTGAGGAGTTCTCTTCTTTTGACACAAAACAGCCTTCTGTTTTTTTTCCAGCACACCGGGATGATCCTCCCAGATCCTCTGGAAAAGCTTCCAAAGCCTCCGGAAGAGCATTGGGCACTTCTTATATACCTTATAGGGTATGCCGTTTGGGCCAGGGGCAGATCCTGTTCTGGCCTTCTTCACCTCCTCTCAGACTTCCTTCCAGGATGGTTCACTGCCGTTGAGCCGTCGATGTTTGAGTTGACCTCCAGGGCTTGGTTTCCGGAGTTATCATTGTGGGTCTCTCTCAAGTACGCCTCGAAGTCTTCTCTGGGGCTGGTCACCCTTCCAGATTTTGCTTCACCAAGCAGTGTTCTGGTGAATTGTAAGGGTTTTTGGTGAACTGTGCTCCCTTGTTCTCCCTATCCTTCCTCCTTTTCTGAGTGCATTCTGCTCTTCGGAGTCTGCAGAGGCATTCCGGGAGTTGACTTGTCAGGTCCCTGATGCCTTCCCTTTCGTCAAGCGGGGGCTCTTTTGAACTGCTTGTTGAGCATCTCGATTTCTTCCTTTAAGTGATGGATTAGTAATTAGATTAATGCTCTGATTTTCATTAATAATGAGAAAAAAAAACAAATCTCAAGCAACTACACTTGTAACCAGTTTATTGTGTAATTATACTCCCCATCATGGACTCTATTCAGATTCCACCAGCACTGTAGTCATTAATGAGAAGAACAAAAAAAACAGTTAATTATAGTTAATTTCTAGGAGAAAGTAGTTTCTGTTTTATTTATCTATTTCTATCTATCTATCTATTGATTCACATTCAGGGTTGCAGGGGGAGGCTGGAGCCTTTCCCAGCTATTATCAGGCAAGAGGCAGGGTACAGTCTGGACTGGACGCCACTCAATCACATGATCGCGTATATAGACAAACAGCCATTTATTCATTCATTCATTCATTCAGGGTAATTTTCCTGATTTTTTTTTTTCTTTTTTCCAATTAATTAAGCTGCATGTTTTTTGACTGCAGGAGGAAATCGGAGAACCCAGACACGGGAGAATATGGAAACTCCACACAGCAAGGTCCTCTTGTCGGAATCGAACGAGGGTCCTTCTTGCTGTGAGACTGAAGCACTAATCACTGTGCCACCCCTGAGGTATAATGATATCTTTAAAATCGTATATGATTACATCATGATAACAATTTCATTTGCATGAATATTTGTATTTGCAAGTGTCTCTCTCTCTCTCTCTCTCTCTCTCTCTCTCTCTCTCTCTCTCTCTCTATCCATCTACATATATATATAAAAATTGGGTTTTTTTTTCTGCACTGCTTGGAGGTTGTGGACTAATGGTCACTAGCTATGATGCAGTAGTTAAAAGAGTTTCACCTGTGTATAACAGTTATCCTTGGGTAGGAGCTTAGCACTGACTTTAACCGATTATAGCCCTGAAAGTTGGCTCTGTGGTTGACAAAGTTTAATGTTTAATCTGTAACTGTTATTTCATATCGACATGAAACACAAAAGCAGCGCCTCTTTGCAATTCTAGAAGATTTACAAAATGCGGGATGAGGTTTGGTGTTCTCAAAACCAAAAACAACGTTCTGAAGCGGCTGCGAATCCCCTCCCTCCCTTGTGACTTCTTATCTCTCCCGTAATGATACGCACATTGCAATGTATTGTCATGCACAGTGACAGCTTAAATCATTTCCCCACTCTGCACCCCAGTATTGGCAAAAACTTGACTCTTATGCTGATTTTGCTTAAAACAGTAAGGCTCATCATTTTCAGTCTTAAAGGCTTTTCAAGATAAAAAAGCAATACCCGGCTGGTGTGAAAGACCACAGTACATCCGAAAGACCAACATTTTGACATTTGCATTGCAAATCGTGTCCCTAATTCATTGTATTTTTGAACAGCCTTTTAAAATCCTAATTTACTTTAATGTTGAAATGTAATAAAGATAAGAAAATGTTCTGCAGGCACTCTTCAGCAGAGTTAGAACAGGGGCTGTATTAACAAAGATAAATTGCCTTATTATGGCCGCTCATGATTCAGTGGGTATTCCTGTCATATACAAACATTTCTGTATAGTCACAAGCCCAAATCTTTACAACAATTAACTTCAGAATCGGGTCTCCCTATTCAGTTGTATAAACCCATAAAAAGATGCTACTGTTGAAAAAAGGCTTTGGAATGATGTGTTTTGCAGTGACAGTCCACATTCTACGAGTACTTTAAGTAAAATTACAGTTTACAAAATTGCCATATAATTAAATTGTTGCAGTGCAATTAACTGCAAAAACAGTGACATTATGGTAGTTTAGTAAATAGTATTTTTACTATCAAAATTACTATCCCTGCAGAATAATAGCATGATTCACCTTGAGGAGCAATGTAGTATACTTAATGTGTATTTATATATACATTATCTCTACCACTTGGTGTTTGCTGTGATGTTTATACGATTTTTAAAAAGACTGTCAGGCTATTCTAGACTTATAGACATGCTTTTTATTGTCATTTTTATTGTAACTTGCCTCACTTTACCAAACAAAGAGCTTATTGTTTAAGTAACCTCACTCCTGAAATACCGAGCGTGCTCTGACCCTAGAAACCTTCAGCGAGACTGAGCACTCCCTCATAGATCCGATGTATTTCAATATATTTCTTTGTTTTTCATTGCATTTTTTGCAACAAAACTGCAAACTGGTTGAAACTACAAAATCCACTCTGACTCTTTAAGAAAGTCTGTGACAAACAAAGGCTGTCGTCTATCTAAACCAGGATTCTGCCATTTTTACCACTCAAGGAGACAGTTTCCCGATAGTAAAGAAAACACCAGGAGCCACACAACCCTTTTGAAATTTAAAATGAATTAACACGGTATATAACATAGTTTTTTTTGTCTTGTTATGTATAAACAAAATATGTGTTGCATTTTTTTAAACAATGAACAACTGAAGAGAAAACATAATTTAGATTCTGCGTGCAAAAAAACATTTTGAAGTCCGAAAAAAGGGCATTGGGTTGAAGGTTTCTTTAATGAAGTTAGTTGATTTGAGAGAGGGGGATTCAGAGAATAGGGTTAGATGGAGAAGGTTGATTTACTGGGGTTGAAGGGTTGAAAGTTACTTTTAAGCTAAATGCTCAATGTCTATTTGAGTCCTCCTTGTATTTATGAAAAAAAGCTGATCTTAAATTATTCACCTGCAGCAAATCAAAAATGCCGTCTCTCTCTGTGTGCTGCCATCCGTTTACTGGCATGTGTACTTGCTTATTATAGCTACAAAAATTTTAACACATTTCTTTTTTTAATGTTAAAAGATTGCCATAATCTTCAAATTTAAAATATAATTTTAAAAATGTACGAACTACAGTAAAATACATTTTAATCAAATACTTGTTAATTATTTTCAAAAGCCACAAGGAGCCGCAGAGGGATAAAAGAGCTGCATGCGGCTCTGGACCCCCGAGTTGCCGATCTCTGGTCTAAATCATTTGACTGAATGTGGTTGAGGGGAACAAAGTTTATTCGCTGCACAGCGTCATATCATCCGCACCCTCCATTCAACCATGATACAAGTGTAACCTATGTTTCACAGACAAGCACTTTCCTCCACTGGACTGAAACTCATAACAATGGTATGGTCGGAGAATGTGTTGACGATAATGGAGCACATTCCACAAGTACTAACATCAGCTGCCAGTACTTCTCTTTAAAAGAATAACTAAGCCCAAAATGAAATGAATATCTATTCTCCAAATATCTAAAGAGGGTCGGGTAAAGTTTTTTAGTTCACCAAACACTCCAGGAGTTTCACAGGAAAAACAGCTTTTCTCCCAAACAACTGAAATGAACGGTGACCTATTTTCAAACATAATTAAATGAAACGTGTGGGGGGGGGGTCTATGCGCTGAGTGCACGTTCCCACGCACACCATCTGAGCAGGGTACAAGCTACCTCAGTAATTAGGCTGCAGCATGTAAACACCGTTTTTTCACCAGTTCTGGTTGATTCCATCTCCTGGTCCTTGTGCGAGGATAGGTTTGTGCACGTGATCCAGAAGCCAAAACCTCTGCAGTGGCTGGAGATGCCTCTTGAAGGAAAAAAAACAACAAAAAAACGGTATTATCTCAGGTCAGCCACACAGGACAAAGCTTTCAGAGACTGGATTATACCGGATGAGTCACTCGGAAAAATACTGTCTTATTTAACTATTTTATTTTGTACTTTTATGTTAATATTCTCCTGAGTTGTTCAAGGGGACATCACGCTGCTGTAACTTGCTCATAAACTCAAGTTGAGTTTTTCTGAGGAGACTTAAAACAACTTCTTGCCAGACTGAACTGTTGTTTCAGTGGACCAGGGAGGAAGCTGTTGAAGTTGCACCATCACATTTAATGCAGTGTCACTACCATGACTGGTGAACATGGGGGTGGTGTGTGTTATCACGTAATCTCTGGAAGAGATAAACAGACGAGAACCACCAGGCTGATGAGTAGTGTAATGGTGATGAAGTGAGTTATGCTCTGGTTGCTAACGTTGTGAATTGGGTTACGTTGTGACTTCAACAGGAGGACTTGCATTTCTCATGATGCTCTGTCTGTGTCAAAACAACATTCACCGCCACTTCCTCAAAGAAAATATGTGAAATCACTGCCAAAAGATAAAGATTCTTGCATTCAACATTGTTTCTTTGGTGTCAAAACTGTCCAAACAAAGATCCTTCTAGCAACATAGCAATAATACTTTGGAGACAACGGACCTTGTTCTGTCTTGATCTGGATAATGTTAATGCACTTTTAGTTATAGAGTCCTAAGAAAACATTTTCTTGATGCTAAAATGTTACAAAATAAACAACTGCATGAACTTCATGAAATTCAAGGGACATTTATTAAAAAGTTATTATATATTGGCAAACTTCTCCCAGACAGCCAAGTGTGAAATGTCTCCTTAAAAACAAGCAATACTGAAAAAAACACTTTTCCTGCCTTGCTTGTAATCCTTAGTGAGTCCAGTCTTCAGCTTGACAAAGCTGGCAAGAGCACAAACACACACACACACACACACACACACACGCACGCATGCACCAGTGCACGCACCAGTGCACGCACACACGCACCCACACAGGCACGCACACATACAAACATACACAATTTATATCTACTAACCCAAATTGTGTTGTTATTGTTATTTTTCTTTCCACACATCTATTTCTGCTAGAAAACATCTTATTTTTAAGGGATGTATGTGCCACTGCCTTGAAAAAGGTTTCGGTTATTTCACTTTTTTTTCCTCTTTCTCTTTTTTTTTTTTGGTCAAATTCAACCAAAGGTATAGAGATGCTGATTTGTTTAGCACTTTCCTACAACACATCATATTTTATATTCTGGATACCCCCCTGCCAGCATGAAGAACATTGTTTGCTGTCAAACCAGCAAAGGGGTGAGAATAAAAAGCCCACATAAATTCAAACAGCAAAGGGAGGGAATGAGTGATGGCCAGGCAAACACAGAGGGTTTGCACTGAGGAGAATTTTGTCCTGTAGAAAATTAGGTCCCTCAACACAGAAATGACCCCAAAGAAGAGACAACCATTTATCTCACCCTTTAATATGAGAGAGATTATTGATTCATGAATGTAAATGATCGTTCAGGATTTGATATGCCCTTGAAAACCATCGCTCTCCCTCTCTCTCTCTTTCTCTTTCCCTCTCTCTCTCTCTCTCTCTCTCCCCTCCCTCTGTCTTGAATCTTTCATCAGGTCCACGCTGTAGAAGTAAGCGTGACAGAGAGGGCTGGGTGTATTCTTCATATCCTACAATATTCATATCGCTGCTCTATTCTTTTAGTCTTTTTCCACCTCAATAGGAATTCCATATGAGCTATAAATTACAGTGCAGGCCGATGTCTCCCTCTCAGCTCTGCACCGCTGACAGACATCAGTGAGTCTGAGTAGTTTTTGTGTCGCTGTATATTAATCTTCTAATAACAAGGTCAGTCAGCAGTGGTGACAATAAGCACAGTAGTTTCCCTTTCATTTCATTAAAGACGGCATCACTTCGCAGGACTAATCCACTGTCCGATGTCATAACGTCCTAAATCTAATTTATAAATTCCTTTTTGGGTCAAAATTTTCAGGTACCCCCTACACCTGTTGATTGCTCATGCTGTTCTTCTTGTCCACCTGCCTGAGATGTGCACACTCACACACCCCCACCACCCACTCTTGCCTAAAATGGTTTCTCCCACATAGTTTCCATAGCAACAGTCCAATTTTAGTGTTCTGTTGTTTTTCCACAGATGGAGAGTGGCTATTTTTTTCAAAATGAGGTTCTTTGATGATGAAGAAAGCTAGGTTGCAAGATTTGCATAATGAATGGATGCAATACACCGCCAGCCACCACGTATCACTGATTATTGCTTTTTGATTGATTTTGTTCCTTCAGGTCTTAAAGCAGCCCATTGTGTCCAGAAAAGAGAAACGCAAACATCCATATATGGGTCAGTCTTTGTCTCTTGACGCCATCCTAGCTCCTAGCTTTAAAGTTCTGGTCAAATTCCATGTTGCCCGAGGACAAATATCAATGTGTCACTTGAAGCCCTGCATGAAAATGGTTTTCTTTTCCAATATGCAGGTTGTGGTTTTAAGGTCACGCTAGCAGGCTTTGTAGCCTGGGGTGAACTTAACACTTCATGCTTACCTCTTCTCAGGCCCTGAACTCCCTTCCCCATTTCTTTTCCCATCTGCTCCTTGCCAAATGCTCGGGGTGTGCACGACCGTTTGTGCATACAGTATGTGCACATTCATCTATGTCTGGGAGGAAGCTGATGTCATGGGAATGGGAAAATTTAATCACACCCAGACAGATGTGTGCGGTATCGATCGGTTGCTGTTTTGTGAGCACGGCTCCAGGCTGATCAGGGGGGACGTAAACCCTTCAATTAGAGCGACCACCCTCCTTGAGAATTACCCTACACGAACACAAGCCCCCTTTGTGTAAAGGTGTGTGTGTGTGTGTGTGTGTGTGTGTGTGTGTGTGTGTGTGTGTGTGTGTGTGTGTGTGTGTGTGTGTGTGTGTGTGTGTGTGTGTGTGTGTGTGTGTGTGTGTGTGAACAAAAGTGAACCTGACATACTTAAATCTTTTGAACAGTCACTCAGGAAATGTATAGTTTCGCGCAGACGGATATGGTTGATTTCTCTTTTAGAGGGAGTTTTATTATAAGAAAAATCCAAAAGAATAGAACAAAATAAGCCCTTGGTTTTCAGCCAAGAATTCTGTCAATTTTGCCCTGGTCATTGCTTTCTTTTTCTTTTCTTTGCCCAGTCAGATTGCTTTAATAGCATGACCTCTAATGTCAGCTGGTGCCAATGTAATCCAACCCATCCTTTTAGCACCGTCTTTTCCTGCTCTATCAAACATGCTCGCACCAAGAGCACAAAACACACACACACACTTACACTCATGCTTACCACAGCTGTCAAGTAAAAGATGGCAGAAATTGACATGGATCCTTCCTTTGCCCTCCTCAATCTAATGGGACTGTGTTTCCAGCCATGGCTGACACCCTCTTTAACACTGACCTGCAGGGAGAGTGAAAGATGGAGCCAGAGAGGGTGGATGATGGAGGGATGGGGAACTTGCAGTAAAAGTGATTTAGGAAAATACACCAAAGACCTGACAGACTGAAAGAGCAGTGAAGACACTCTGTTGGCTTCACTGATGGACCCTGATTGGCTCATTAACCCCTCCTCCTCAGACTGGCAGCACTGCACAATCCTCTACTATAAATTCAAAACATGTACACAAACGACAACACTGATTTCCACATACATGCAAACATGCTCATTACCGAGCCACTGAAGTGGGAAAGCACACATGTACAATCTGTTTCTTTATTGGAAACACAACTGAGGGATCATTACACCACCACTGCACCCTGTCAGACATGAAAGTTGCAAATGATTGCTCATGCAGGTCATGCAGAGTTCAGGCGTCCACGCAGGAGAAGAACAAGGTGTGAACATTTAGTCTCCGTCCGGCAATAAATACAGGAGAGTGTCATGCCAGGATAAAAGCATCTTCAAGTAACTCCTGCCGTTAAAATACAATAGAAGATACTAAAAGGTTCTTTTAGATTAACTGGAAAAAGACGTTGTTAAATTTTATTATTGCAGTTCTTGGAAGAAAAGTAAATGGTCACTCACTTTTATCACAGCTTTTCCTTGACAGAGATCATTGTTGTATATGTTGCTCGGTGTGTTACCTTTTTCCACTCAATGCAGCGCCTAATAATGGCCAAATTTTTCTTCATCGTAGTAAAACAGACTCGTATGGCTCAAACGTCCATTAAATTGATAAACAGTATTAACCTAAATACATGGTGCATAAGAACTGCTCCAGACACAGGTGGACCTCTGGAGGCCGAGCTGTTGCTTATATTCCCATGTCAGGTTGTAGTGTTTACTCTTCTGCTAAAAGTCAAAATGTGCATCAACGCGGAAGGACAGTGTCAGCAGGAGGGAGAGCAGATTTGCTGCCAACTTGACTGGTCTCCTGTTGTCAGCATTTCTCAAATATTTTGTTTTTGTTGTCCTGCAACAGCATCCCTGTACTGTACATCTCTGTCTTTGTTCCAGATCAATCGTGGAATCGTGACTTTTCCCATTTGAAAGTTCCAAGTTGAATTTTTGATAATGTGAGAGAATAAGGAAAGGATAAAAGCATGTCACACACCACTGCTTCCTCTCCGCCGTGTTCACCGCTGATACTGCTTCACAATGTCACAGATGTCATAACCAGGAGGCTGTTACGAACATCCAACCCCGGTTGTGTTTTATGCTCTCACGGATGTCAGATTTATATCACTTTGCATTTCTGGTGGTGTGTGATAAATCCCAAGGACAAGGACAAAAAGAGGCTGCCAGGCTGAAGAACGCTCAACATTTTGCTTTTGTATGCATTTGATAATCGGGTTGTTGATGGAGGATCTGCCCGAGGGCGGGGCGGGCGGGTATGACCCTTACTGTGCTGGATGCTGTGATATTTACAATATCAGTGTAAGAAACATAATTTGCCATTAGTGGACAGCATTTAAACAACCTGAGTCCAAACTACACATGAACGTACTTTGTGGAAAATAGCTTTCTGAATTCAGCCAAGACTGCTGTTTGTGAGTCTGCAGTGTATTACCGTAATTTCAAGAGTATTGAGTGCAGCTGAACATAAATAAAAGGATGAATAAAATAAATATAAATAATGTGTACATATGCAGGTCACACATGTCGATAAGCCACAGGTGTTCACATTATAACATGGGATGTTTAGGCAGTAAGATATTTTACAGAAACATTTTTTAGCAGTGTTCAATACTTGTGAAAAAAGTAGCAGCTTATAGTCTGGAAATTACAGTTGTTGGTTCCAGCCCAGTTTTGTCACGTTCACAGCTAAACCTCCGACACACAAGAATCATTAAGTCACTACCCGGAAACCATATTGAGACATACTCATTTGCCTTTCATTTGCATTTCTGTGGCACAAAATCTAAGGTCACATTAAAGGTTATTTTGCAATGATTTGCTTTGTTATTTTTTTCTTTTCGCAGTGTTATATCTCTGAAAAGGATATGTTGGATTGACTCGGTTGATGTGGTACCCATATTTGCAATGTTTATTTTGAGACACGGGTTATAGATTTTTTTCTCCCTTGTGCATTACAAGATCTGGTTGACAAAGTATTTTGTAGAACTCAAACGCAGATTCAAGTTTGTTCCACGTTTTGGCTAAAGAGCTTTTAATTTCTGTTCAATGGTTTTCATGCTCAATGTAATTTTATTATTTGATTATCATTTGACTGGGTGGCTGAAACTGATAGCAGGTTTGTTGGATGCATCTCCAGCTTGTGTTTTTGTCAAATTAATAGGGCAGCAAGATGTTTAATTCACTGATTTTCACTAAACCTGGAGTTAAATGAGGGGGCGTGTGAGCATCCAGAGATTTAAATTAATACGTTCTTCCACAGACGGGTAAATTCAGGTGTGAAAATGCATCACAGAATCACAAAAGAGATTGTGATTGCCCTGGTACATTAAGTTCTGTGATCTCTGTGTTCATAAAAAAAAAAAAGTTTGAATACAGTGTGACAAAGAGCTGTTTTATCTCACAAAATAACAAATTCATGCTGCTGAGTGCAGCTACAATGAGTTGAATTGCCACCAACTGTCCCATTCTGTCTCTTGTTTTACAGGGTTTCATCTACTTACACCCCGAGACCTATTACACATTGGTATCCTGTAAAAGCTACAGGTGAAAGCCAAATAATAAGAATGGGACCAAAAGTTTTGCTGTCTACAAAACTACCAGGATTGATCTGATTTAAGCTCAAGAAAATGAACATTTAACTTATCAATTGGAAAAGGATGCATCGTTTTTGGAGAAAGCTGTATGTTGAGATTTGTCTGCAACATTCAGCTTTGTTTTCAGTGCATGGTGGACAAATTAAATTCCAATGCCTGTGACAGAATTTCACCAATTTAGCAGGAATCATAACACATCACTTCCAGTAAAAAGACAGGTTCGTTGAAGTCCATTGCCGTTGTCACTAAAGTGAGTAAGTTAAGGGGATTTTTGTTTTCCTAGTCCTTGAGGGCTGGTTTCCATGTTCTCCTCATGCCTGCCTACTGGTTTTTTTTTTTTTCCAATTCCCTCTTATGGTCCAGAAACATGCTTTACATTAACTTGAGACTCATGGCTGTGTGTCACTATTCGTGGCGAGCAATCCAAGTTGAACCCCTCCTCTCGCCCAGTGACAGCCAGGATTGGCTCCAACCTGGTTGCCACCCTGAGCACCGCAGATAGCGACAAGGAATAGTCACAGTCTGAGTTTGACTTTTAGTTTAGTTTTAACCAATAGACCTTTTCGGACCTCTGTGTTTCTATTGGTGGCTTTTTAATTAACCCAGAGGTCAAGCTGAACCCTGTGGTTTGGCATCAGTGTCATTTTGTTCCGTGTCTCTAGAACAGCGTACCTGAAGGCCCAGTGTCAGCCAAGAATCCCATTTCTAAACAAGACGTAACTACTCCGTCTGTTTTCTTGTATATCATGTATTCGCCTTTATTTTCATGATGTCTTTGTTAACTTTTTGGATGTAACTCTTTATCCTCTGCTTTGTATCTTTTTATTATTTTGTCTTATTAATTCTATCACTTTAACACAGTCCCAACAGGTACATTTCATTCAGCAGAACCTTCTATTTATTTATGTTTTCACACTTCCTTAAGTATTTACTTAATACTATTCTCTTAGCTCTTTCTTTCTGTATAAAGCGATTTATGATGCTCTTCTTTTCTTTTGATGGAGGGTGACATACAAAAACTAGAGGCTGTTTTTATTTGGCACTTGTCAGGCATCACAAGTTAGGTACTTTGTGTGAATCCCAATATTAATTGCTAGATCACTATGGTTAATAATTCAAATTCCCTCTTTATGGTAAACTGTATTAACATTACTGGGTTGAAAATCCAACAGAGCTACAACTATAACTGAGGATTTAATCTCCAATATTAGATTGTCATCACCACACAGTTTTTGTATGTATATATGGTTTTTATTCATTAACCGGTATTTATTTATTTTTCATTTAATATTGGTCTCATGAACTGTTTCCACACATAATTCGGTTCATGGTAGCTCAACACATTTCATAATTTACTGGCACACATTAATTTTTCTGCTGGGGTGGGATCTTCTCTTGATGGCTACCAACTGGCAAATAGACAATAGCATTTGGCTGAATAATTGGGGTTTCCCTTCTGTGCGCTCTTGCCACTGCTTGGTAATGTAGTTCATGAGCAATGTGTCAGCTGTTTTAAATTAACAGTACAAACAACCAGTACAGGGACAGTGTGATTGACATGTGATTGAAAAATGAAGGCCAACCTTTGGGTGGTGCTGTTTTTTAAATTGCAATGTCATTAAAATGCTTACTATGCTCCATCAGGATAATAAATCAGCACATCAATCAGCGTAATTCTTCTGGAGTAGTTTTTGATGTAACATAGCAGATATCTGAATAAATCATTGATGCTTTCTTGTCTTTTATGTAATAATCCACATAATGTTTTATATAAATATATATGGATATTCCCAAAAAAGTCGTTCAAAACAAACAGGATCCTAATGATGTCTCTGCAGTTCAGAGCAGTTTTGGCAGAAATTTGAATGAGTCATGCCCACATTCTGGAGAGTTTTGAGTCATGAGAAGATTGTTATCCAGCTGTTGTTTATTCCAGTCAACTGTCACATCCAAAAAACAGTCAAAAATAGACAAAAATGTGATTAGGTCACCTATCAGTCAAAGCGGACATTTGCCAGGAGCTTATTCAGTGATAGATTATACTTGACTATGTCAATTGCTCCTGGCTGTCACACAGCAACAATGTCTGCTCTTCATTCCTCACGCCATGTCCCGCAGCTGCCGATTATTTTTAAGCTGGCAATAAAGGCGGCAGGGGATTAGACAGCTGTCAATTTTTTGAAAAGGCAAAAAGAATAGCACCCTCTTCTCTGTGTATCGATCAGACAGTTGAATTAAAAATCCATGTCATCAGCCCCAACCTTTAAGAAGATTCCCCAACCATTAATCTTCATCCACTACTCTTTCTTTTACTTATCAGAACGTTTACATTAGCCAGTTAGTCAATTCCCTGCCTATGGATTCAAATGTCATGCTGGCATGGACTCCATTTACTCTTCATTTACTTCATATTCACTTGTTATTTTTATCTTATGTGGGGGCACGTTCGATTTCGTGTCTCTCACTGATTTCTATTTAATGAGTATCATTGATTTTGCCCTCATCAAATCTTAATTAATCACCATGAAAGTGAACGAATGAACTGGATGAAAATCCATAGTGGAAGCAGCCTCCACACATTTCAGATGCCCGGACGCTGAAAAATAAATCGTGTTGTATATGCTGCATTAATCATTCACAGGAGGTTTTTATGTGGCCCAGGGGTTTAGGCAAAGTATGTCCACCTGTGTGCACATGAATATTCCGAATATGTCGGCATACGTATTTGACAGGCGGTGTGTCTTGTTTTTTAAGCATGTGCCAGTGCATCCATAGTGGAGCTGGAAAGCTGGACAATCACTTTCTTGCTTTTGACAGTGTTTCTAATGCAGCTCTTCTGATGTGAGAGGCACCGGCAGAATGTTTATTAAGCGCCATCTTTCATACTTCGCATGCCCCTGCACCTGGAGGACAGGCCAGGCATCAGTGCCAAGGCTCTGAGTCAATATTAATCTGCCAATATGAAAGACTGGATTATCACTTGGGTCGATTGGCCGGGTTTCATGTGAGAGAAACCTACGACAGGAGGGGGAGTTGTAAGGAGGCAGCAGGAAATGGACCAGGCGGGAAAAAAGTGAGTATATTTCCAGTTCCCCTGCACAGTAACCCTTGTCACTTGTCTAGCAGGAGAAGCACCTTGAAATTGATTTGAAGCAGAGGGAACGAGTTAAAGCAGAGGGCAGAGTTGCAGGAGGCAGAAAGGGGAAGGAGCCAGGGACAAGGGGAAAGGAAAGTGTTTTTACATAACTGCTTTCGTTGCCACTGTAAATTATAAACAATTTGTAATGTGTATCCTATAATTAAACACTGGGTGAAGAGGAACTGAAGGCTTTGCAGTAATGTGATGCCAAAATTCGAATTGCTCATCAGGGATGGACTCCTCCCGTTTAGACAACCAATGGTCAGCAAAAATTAACTATTGATTCCATAAACTACTGGGAGCAACAATGCCCTGGTATCTGTTTAAATCAAAGATAAACTTATCGGAGATGTGACATTGTGACATTTCATTTATTGTTTAAATTATTGACTTTTCCAGTGCTTTCAACAGCATTAGGGTGGATGCTCCACTAGTGGCCTGGAGTAAGATACTAGAGATTCGGGTGGATGCTCCACTCGTGGCCTGGATTACTGACTACCTCACAGGCTGCCAACAGTATGTGAGGCTGCAGAAGATCGTGTCTGGCACAGTCATGAGCAGCAAGGGGGCACCAGAGGGGAAGGTCCTGGCTCCCTTCCTGTTCAAACTGTACACCTCTGACTTCAGCTTCGGCTTATAGTCCTGCAACCTGCAGATGTTCTGGGACAACACTGCCATCATGGCCTGTATCAATCGTCCATCAAGGCCGGGACGCTGAGTACAGGAGAGCGGTGGACAGGTTTGTGGAGTCGTGTGGACAAAACCACCTGGAACTCAACGTAACGAAGACAAAAGAGTTGGTGGTGGACTTCAGGAATCAGAAGACCGGTCCAAACCCCATCTCCATCAATTGGACGGATGTGGACATTGTGGACGAGTACAAGTACCTGGGCGTCCAGATAGACAATAAGCTAGACTGGACTGAAAACACAGAAGCCAAATACAAGAAAGGTCAGAGCCGCGTGTTCTGTCTCAGGAGACTCAGATCTTTAGACATCTGCAGAGCCATGCTGCAGATGTTTTATCACATGGTGCCGTCCAACATTATCCTCAACGCTGTCGTGTGCTGAAGCAGAAGGCTGAAGTCTGCCAACACTAACAGACTAAATAAGCACATCATGAAGGCTGGCTCCATCCTAGGTGTTGAATTGGACTCATTAGTGAAGGCATCTGAAAGAACAGGTAGACCTGGTGCATACTTATCACAAGGTGCGTGCGCAGGATATGCCCATGACCGCAGTGATCATCCCATTTGGGCTTTTCCAGTAACTTTACGGGGCTTTGTGGCACAAGAAGGTGGGCAACACAGTCGACTGGACCCCTGGGGTAAAGGTGCACCGTAGAGGTACTATGCCGTACCACTAACGGCTTGTGCGAATGGTTCCACCAGTCCCTCAAGGCAGCACTGCATGCTGAGCTCTCAGATGGCAACTGGGTGGACCATTTACTGTGGGTTGTGGGGTTGCATTCAGCTCCTAAAGTCAACCTCAAAGCTTCGCCGGCTGAGCTTGTTCTTTGTCGTCCGCTATGCATCCCAGGGGAATTTTTGAGAGATCTGCTCCCCCACCCCATCCGGCTGCCGATCCTGTCTTGACCAGAGGCTTTCGGGTTCCAGGCCCTATTCACCACTGTTTTATGGGGTCTTTCATGCCTGCACAGCTCATTTTTGTGTTTGTGTGGCATGATGTTGTAATCGCTGCTTGCCTCTTCGACCCACGTGTCATGAATGGCGGACGCAGGGAGCGGGTCGCACTGGATCAACTGAAACTAGCACACAGGCTGGCTGACGAAGGCGTGTTTCCTTTCCGGGTTCCCTGTCAAGGTCGTCCTGCTTCCAGGACCCCAGCGGTGCCTCCACAAGTCCAACAGCCGGTGTCTCCCGTTGCTTCAACCGAGAGACGATGTAGCCCCCAAGGCAGGCTGCTCGAGCCTCCTGTGAGAGACCAATTTGTTTTCAGGAGTGGCCTCACCCCCACAGGACCGGGGGCTGGGACGTGACATATTGGTCTACAGAAGTTCGTTGTGAGTTTTGTGTTGGTGCCAGAGGAATAAATTTAGAACTCACCTTCATTTACTAAATCATTCCTCCTACTGTATACTGTACAACAGATATACTTCACTCCATTTCGTTACTCTGTATCTTACATGTGGAATGACAATGAAGTTGAATCTAATCTAATCTAAAAAATTGGCAACACTTTCAAACGGGTCACCAAACTAGTTCAATTCAAGCCATACACCTAATTAGCAGGCTGAATGGAACATAGGTAATGTAACATTTTCAGAGTACAGTCGTCAGGAAAGTGAGTATGGCGGTGCCCCCACAGCATTGTGTGAATGTGCTTTGCACGTGGATGTGTGTTCCCACAGTGTGGCACTAAAAAGGCTTTTCTGCAGCACAGCATGATTGGCAACCTCTTCCCAGGCCTTCCTGCCATTTCATCTCCCTCCCTGCTGAGATCACTTCTGACACTTTGTCCTCCTTGACCCGCTGTTGAACTATCTCTCCATTATCCCCGTCCCCCCGAATCACGCTTGCACGCACACCACAGGCTGTTGTCACACCATCCCAACGTGCACCGCATCCCCTCCCCGCACCTTTTCCGGGCAACACGTCCAGCCCTTGATGGCCCTCTGCACTGCGACACTAAGTTCCCGTCCATTGCCTGCTGCCCAGCTGCTAATCGGGACTGGTGGGAAGGCAGGGATGGCTGTGAGACATGACTGTCCTCTGGAGTCCAGGAAAGGCGGCCAAGGTCACTCGCATCAGTCTTGTACGACCGCTGCCCACAGCAAACGGAGAGAAACGAGCACAAGGGATGCATGAGTTAAAGGGGAAGGAAGATAAGAGTGCTGCCAAGCGAGACTTTGCAGCCAAATGAGGTTTCATGGACTGAAGAAAACTGAAGTCAATAGCCATGCTGCAGATAATTTTGTTTCAAAAGGTAGTGGCTACAAGCAAAGAGCTTGAACATTATTACCCTATCACACTCCTATTTACCCCTTTGATTAAATATTCAGGTATGTCGCTGTGTTTGAAGGTGAGCTTATAGGTAACCTATTTTCTGTGCTTTCCTTGATCAACTCTCATCAATAATTCACATCCGGCCCATTAGTTTTGTGAGGAATGCCAGGGAGCAATTTAAACTTGTGAGGAATTCATTGCTTATTTACCCTGAGCAGAAAAAAAAAAAAACATATGGAATAAAAGACACTCACTGAGGAAAATGAGAGAATCTTTCGGCAGGAAGAATACTTACACTTCACACTGACAAAACAAACGGCTCGGACTTAACCTTGAGATATTTACATCAGTTCCAATCCACCACATCTGATTGTTTGGGGTGACTGATAGCCCCCTCACACGCACACATTTACAAGGCACACTTAAATGATGTATCCTCCACTACTCCTCAGTGAGGAATTGTTGTGATGTAGTGCCATTCAGCGGTCCATTTCCCCCCAGAGCTGACAATGTGTTTTATGAAATAAGTTGAGAGATGGATGTCAGAGTGTGGGTCTGTGTCACAAAACCGCACAATGTTGTCATCAACGAGGCAGGTCTTTTTCCCGGCCCATTGCTTTTGCTGCAATTTGCACTCTCTCACGTTCTCCTCTCCCTTTCCCGCCATAATTTCAGGCAATGTTTTAGAAATCACAGCCGGTTTTCCAGCAAGTGTTCACACATTTGTCATTATATGTCAGCAGGGCCTGGGGATTTTGATGCTTCGCTTGGCACAAAGCAATTGTGTGTGTCAAGCTGTGAGTCTGTCGCCGAAGCTTACACACACCTGGAATGAAGAGGGCTCATGGGTAAAGACACTTCTGATTTTATTACGCTGCATTGTAGTTGATGAGTCCGGTCTATTTTACATTTCCCGCATGCAAGTGTGTGTCTCCTGCCTGGCCTCAAGCAACACTAGTCTCCCCTCAAGACCCGAGCCCACCCTCTTCCACGTCTGCTAAGCCTCAAACCTAAACACACTTACCTCAGCGGTGTTTCAGAGTTTCCAGGTCCTGTAATCTCCCTCTAGCTGTAAACACTGTATTGTCACAATAATTTCCAAATGGGTGCTTAAAACTATTGGAATACCGGAGGAAGATATAGTATTACGTAATTAGGCACTGCTGGACAGGGGCCAGACGTTTCAAATACCACAGCACCTTATCAGAACTGTCAAGAAATATATCTGCTATTTTTAAGCGTGTGTTAATGGTGCTGTGTTTTGCAGAATTCTTATTCTTACTCCCCTGCATCCTTACCTGTCTTGGAGCAGTGCTATATGCCTACACCCAAGGTCTGTTACAAAAAAAAACACCTCAGGTTTAACATATTTTGCGTAACAGTGTATAAACAAATAGTTTCCTAATTTTTAGCCAGTTACAGCATTTCTGACAGAAATGGACAAGAAACCGCGAGGGTTGTTAGCTATTAATTTCTACCCCTACTGTGTTTGCTGAGCCAGCAGGGGATTACCTTTAAGATCTGTTTCATTATCTGACTTGCGTGTAGTTTTTTTTGTTGTTCCCCCCCCCCTATTTTGGATGTTTTTGTAGTTGTTAGATCTCGGTCCATCAACAATGGACGACTAGAAACCTCCTTTCAATGTAAGACAGACATGCCCAGCTCATCGGTTGAACCCCATGTGACGGATCACAGATGATTAGCAAGATAAAAAGAAAAAGGAAATTCATCTATTAATTTTACTTTATTGTGTTTTAATTATTCACTAGTTTCAGGTCTTTTGGATTCATCCCTGAAGGGAATTTTCACTGCTCATCTGCAGCTCAGACAGGCAGCAGTGAGGCAGTTCCCGTCCATCACTTCTACTGGAAAAATTGCAGCGGTCTGGTCACAAATGAAGTGAATTATTTTTGGGATTACTTTAAGTGATTCATAGAGAGAGCTGGAATTAAGAGGGTTCGAAGGAAATTAAACCACGTATTTTATCCTGGAACTGCTGCAGTTGAGTTTCATGAAGTAAAAGCTGGCTCTTTGAAATGAATAGTTAAGGCACACCTGTAAGAAAGAGAAGCATAAATAGAGTTTTTGAAATAATAGGCATGTTTCGGACTTTGAAAAGGATCAAAAGTCCATTTCAGTCATTTACACACATGTTTAGTCTGGAATCTGACACCCAATAACAAAACTTAGGGGCTTAAAAAATCTCCCAAGTTATAATTTGAAGTATACTCTTTGAACAGCAACAACATGTATTGAAAATTACAGCTCAACTGTTATCTGAAAACATCCTAAATTAATTTGTACCTGAACATACATTTTTGACTTGATTTTACGGCACAATTGTTTCTCAGTAAAACCAATCTCAACATGATGCTATTGAATATCTGTAACAACAGGCTGCCTGAAGAAACAAAAACTGCAGAATGATATCACGTTCGTTGCAAATTGACCAATTGAACAATTCACCGAATATAAACGAATGAATCGGGTCAGTGTCTCAAAGGATATTTGCGCGCTGTGCAGAAATAAAAAAAATGAATATTTCGAGTGTAAATCACATACCCTTTATGTTTCTGTTTTTTATCACACAGTATATTTATGTGAAATTCACATCAGCCAATAAAATCAGCAGCTCGGTATATCTGCCAGGGCTCTGGTTTATTGAGCCAGTACTGGACTTGTACACGCAAGGTGTTATTGCAATCCCTCCAAAAATAGCTGTTGTGACTCCACCTTCACCTCACCAGAACCCAGACTGAAGCTGCTCTCCTCCACCCCAACACAGATTCATCAAAAGAAACCAAAATGAAGTCACCGACAGATAGATAGGTGATGAGGTTGAACAGGCATATTAAATTTTATTGCTCAAACCCTGTACACAAATACACAGGGGCCTGCTCAATACATATAAATGAGCTCCACCCTCTGCAAGATCAGCGACCGATGGTATTAATATTCCCTCTGATTTCCATGCACATAGGCAGTAAAATATAGCTATTAAGATCATTACCGCCGTGGAAGTACATCAACAAGTCATGTTAGATTAGAGTTAATGTGCCTACTGACAGGGTTTGCATTCCCCTCCGCCTGGCTGGAATACCAGCGTGCTGTTTTCTTCTCAGCCTGGCAGGAGGTCGGAAACGGCAGCCGATTCATGACCCTCAAACACCCGCTTTTGACAGGGAAATAGATCTGCCTTCCTAATGCACCAAGTTTCTTTTTTTAATTGAATTAATTGGAATAATGGGAGGTTGTCTTACCCTCTCTGCCACCCTTTTTATCTCACACTAATTGCTTTTCCCTTCCCTTCATCCTTCTCTCTTACGAACCTTCAGACAATTTCGGGCTTGTTGCCTATTCCTCTTTCTTACCTCTCGCCTGACAACCTTTTGCACAAATGATCA